>NC_050579.1:58750566-59113899 GCF_011100635.1 Trichosurus vulpecula
GGGGTGGTAGCACACCATATCACTGGATATTGGCAATATGAGAAGTGAGGAAGATTTAGCACACAGAATTGATGAAGAGGAGTGGAAAGACAAGGGACTGACTTATGGAGGGGCAGGGTGAGCACACAATAACAGTGAGGAACTGGGGGAGTTCACCTCATAGATTCATGCTGAGATGGGGGAGGTTCAGCATCGTTGCAAGGAGGGGATTCATTAAACAAACCACTGGTGGGATATTTGATTGGTCAGGTATGGGGCAGTTATTCTCCCATCACACACTGGATCCTAGAGAATTGAGAAAGGAGGACCACTAAACCCCAGAGAGCACAATGAGGATACTCACATCATACCCTACATAGGATACTCACCTCATCGTTAAAGTAGCATCCAGGTCCTCTGTGAGGTGCCCCCATAAGGGGCACATTCTTAATACCTAGTCTGGTTGGAGGGTGGAAGAAGGGGAAGATTTTCCTCGGTTGGCATGATCCAAAACAATATTTCAGCTGCGCTTCTAAAGGTCAAGAAAGAGCAGAAGTGCCCAATGCAGAGTGTGCAGGTCCCCGACGGACCAAAAGTGTGGCTGTGTGTGTGTGTGGGGAGGGTCATTAGTGGTGGCCTCCATACGGCAGTACTGTATGGCAAGCCAATGTGCCAAAGTCTCCTCCGTGTCCTCTCTTCTGTCTGAACCCCAACGCCACCCCTACCCAGTCCAAAAGCTGATCGGAGGAAACCCACTGACCTGACACGTCCCATTCCCAGTTCATGTCGCTAGCTATGTGTACTGTGGGTTGTCAGGACAACAGAAGGGGAGGGCGGGGGAGGGCGGAGGAGCGGGGAGAGGCCTGCGGCATCGATTGCGTGGAAGTCCAGGTACCCCAGGCATGGCGGGGCGGGGCGGGGCGGGGTAGGCAGCACCGAGCTGAACCGATGTGCGTAGAGATCCCTCCCCAAATGCGCTGAGTTGTCTTTCGCCTTCTCTCCTTCAGTCATCATAGGAATAAGGCGGCAATACTACTAAACTGTCTTTGTTCAATTCAGCTCCGTTGCTGAAAGTCACCAGACTTCGGGTTTGTAAAAGGTGGATGCCACTCGATTTTTAAATTTAACCTGCAAACGCCTAACGAACGTGTTTTCAAGTGTGTCTTTTTTGGGGGGTGTGGGTTGGGGACGGAGCTAATACTTGTAATAGGGGAAAAGAAAGCTCATTTAATTTTCTTCTTTCTAGACTCATCATTCATTCGGCTTCTGTCATCTAATGAGATGAGCTTTCCCCGGTGCTTGGGAAAATGTAACTTTGGTGTTCTCTACAGAAGAGGAAGGCAAGGGGGTCCTAGTAGAAAGAGAGCATAACAGAGACCTCCGGTTTCGTGTACAGTCTTTTCTTTCTCTTCCGCTGTGTATGTGGAAATACTCGTGTTATACGGAATTTAGTAAGATCAGAATAATAATAAATGATTGTTTTAATGAAGGACAACAAGACAAAACGAAAGAAAGACCAAAGACATTCAGGGAAACTCTTCTCCTTGGATTCTCTCCATCACAATGTGCATATATATTTCTATATATCTATATCTATACATTTCTATTTCTGTATCTGTATATCTATCTCAGTTTGATTACTTACCTGTCCTTTGTAATCAGAGAGTCATTCAGTAGGTTTATTTCTGTTAACAGTTTTGGAAGAATCTTTAATGATTTTAACATACGGACGTACAACACCCTGTTGGAGAAGAACCCCCGAAGGTTTTGCTCTAATAAATCAAATCTCCGCACCGCCCCCCCCCCCCACTTTTCTGGACACCATTCTTACCTGTTTCTTCTGTGTGACCGATTTTCTTCAGTTTCTTTTGCTGGCTCATCAGCTATATCGAATTCCCTAACTGTGGCTGCTCCCAAAAGTTCTGTCCTAGGCTTTTTTCTCCCTCTATGCTCTCTCTGTGAACTCATCACCTCCTATGAGTTTGACTATCATCCCTTCAGTAAATGACTCCAAAGAGCTGTATATCCAGCTCCCATCTCTGGAACGTCAATCCTCCATCACCAATTGCGTATTGAACATTTCAAATTGGATGTCCTGGAGATGTCTTAACTAAACTTATTATCTTTTCCCTTAAACTCATCCTTCCTTCCTAGGGCAGCTAGGGGAGTGTAGTGGTTAGAGTATTGGGCCTGGAGTAGGAGGACCTGAGTTCAAATGTGGCTTCAGACTCTTACTGGCTGTGTGACCTTGGGCAAGTCATTTAACCCAGTTTGCCTCAGTTTCCTCATCTGTCAAATGAGCTGGAGAAGGAAATGGTAAACCACTCTAGTATCTTTGCCAAAAAAATCCTAAACAAGGTCATGAAGAGATGGAAACAACTGAATGATACCCTCCCTTCCATCCTTTCTTATCGCTACTGAAAGCGTCACCATCTCTCAGGTCCTCTCGGCATTATCCTTAAGTCTTTACTGACTCTCACCCCACGTAGAACAATCAGTTGCTAAACCTTGCTGCGTACTTCCACATCTCTTGCACCTGACCCTTCTTTCCATTCCTATAGCCTGCAACTTTAGTTTGGGCACTGGTCACCTCTCACCTAGGTTACTAATTATTAATTGATAATTACTAATCCTAATTGATTTCCCTATCTTATCTTTTATCTCTCCTGTCCATCCTCCACACGACTGCCAAAGTAATTTTTCTTGAACACAGACCTGATGCCCTGACTCTTCTACTCCACCAACTCCACTGGCTTCTTATTGCTTCTAGAATAAAATTTAAATTCTCCTGTTTATCTCTGAAAGCCCTACACAACTGACCACAGCCTGTCTTTCCAACCCCATTGAACATTATTCCCCATCCTGCGCTCTGTGGTCCTACTACACAGGCTCTGTTCCTCACCCATTAACCTTCATCTCCCCTTTTCATGCTTTTGCACTGGTTGCCCCTGTACTTGGCATTCACTGCCTCATCACTTCTACCTCATAGAGTCCCTCTCGTCCATTATGACAGAGCTGAAGAACTCTCTTGTGCGCGAAGCCTTTCCCCACCTCCCACAGCTGTTAGTGCCCTCCCTCCCCAGCTATCTTGTATCTAACTACTTTGGCTATACTTTTATTCACTTTATATTTATGCTATAACAAAAATAATGATGACAATTTTGTTGTTGTTTAGTCATTTTCAGTCATGCCTGACTCTTCGTGACTTTTTTGGGGTTTTCTTGGCAGACACTGGAGTCGTTTGCTATTTCACTATCTTGCTGGATAATAAAAGAAGACAGCACATGTGCTAATTTGAGCTGTTGTTGTTTGGTGGTGTCCAACCCTTTGTGACCCCATTTGGGGTTTTCTTGGCAAAGACATTGGAGTGGTCTGTCATCTCCTTCTCCAGCTCCTTTTTCAAATGAGGAAACTGAGGCAAATAGGGTGAAGTGACATGCCTAGGATCATGCATCTAGTATGTGTCTGAGGCTGAATTTGAACTCAGGTTTTCCTGATTCTAAGCCCAGCACTTTATCATCTGTGTCTTCTAGTTGCCCTGATGATGATGATGATGGTGATAATAATAGCTAGTATTTAGGGGACACAACACTGGAGTACGAGATCAGGGCTACTGGAAGTAATTAGATTTTGTAACTTGAGCAAAGATTTCATTCTATTTGTAACCCTCCCCCCCAAACTCCATCCAGGCTAGTGGGACACCAAAAGTAGTGGATTGGCCTGGGGTTAAAAGCCACATCAGACATTATACAAGAAAGAAACCTCTTTTTTTTTTTGAAAAACTCCTTACCATGCCTTTAGAATCAGGCCAATATGCCTCAATCTTCCCTATGTCTCTCTCTCCTCTCTGTTTATGCATCTCCTCCCTCTTTGTGTCTCGCCTCTCAGTTTGTTGTTTCTGACTTTCTATCTCTCTCCTCTCTTTAAGTTTCTATGTCTCTGTGCCTCTCTTTGGTTTTCTTTTTCTGTTTCTGTGTGTCTCTGTCTTCATAATAGCTAACATTTTCATAGCATCTACTATGCTAAAAACTTTACAAATATCTCCTTTGATAGCAATCCTGGGAGGTAGGTGTTATTAATAGCTCCATTTTACAGATGCAGAAACTGAGGTGAGCAGAAGTTAAATTGCTTGCCCAGGGTCATACAGCTAGTAAGTGTCGGAGGCCATATTTGAACTTGGGTCTTTCATCTATCACCTTATGAGCTAAATGATCGGAGAAACGCTTCAGATGATCAGGGAGAGGGAAATGATGAATGACTCTGGAATATAAGATTTCTGGGTACCTTGAAATAACCACAGAGATGAACAGGCATTGGGTTGGCATAGAATTCGGGGAGCAAGGTGAAAATAGTGTTTAACTTCAAGTCAAAAAACCTAGATTTGAATTTGGATCTGCCATATACTAACTCTGTGTCAAGTCAATGAGTTTCAGTGCCATCTGTAAAATGGGGATAATAATCTTTTGTTCGTTATCTCAGTCAATCAGCAAATTAGCATTTGTCTGGTGCTTACTATGTGCCCAGCACTGTGCTCCAGGAGCCGGGGGTAGAAAGAAAGGCAAAAGACAAATCTTTGTTCTCAAGAAGATCACAGTCCAGCAGATGGACTCCCACTGAGCTTTTGTAAATATAAGCTATAATCACAGCAGTGACTTCAAGGGGAAAAAAAAGCTGTCCCTTCCCACGTATACCCCAAAGGGTGTGCCCATGCAGTCTTTAACATCTGCCTCATACCAACATTCTCACCTAAAATGTTTCTGTATTAGCCACACAAGGTGGAGACCATTTGAGTTTTCATTGCTGGCTTTTATTGTAGAGTTATAAGCAAAGGGTATCAAGTCGGGAGAATGGGAAAAGGAAAGGAAGGTCAAGTTTATGCCCAGTTGCAGCACTCACAGCTGGTGTCAAAGACAAGTCCAGACTGGCAATACTGCTCGTAGGTGATGCCGTTCAAACAATGCCAGAAAGCATTCTTGTTATTGGCCACAGGGTAGAGACCATCAGCTTTGCCAGCGCAGAATCCGCTGCTCCCAGAGCTGCTCCCAGAACTGCTGCTCCCACTGCTCCCACCTGAGCTGCCACTTCCGCCACTGCTGGAAGCTGATGTGTTTGCAGCTGAGGCTGTACAGCCTGGAATATCAGAGCAGAAAATCGCTGTGGCCTTAACAAAGGCTCATGGCACTAGGGAAGGAGAGGTTTGAGCACTGGTTGGAAAGTCAGGTTACCTACATTTGAATGGCAAACTCTGTAACCTTAAAAGAGCCCCTTATAACCTATCTGAACTTCAGTTTCCTGACCTGTAAAAATCATACCATCTACCAAAAAATGGTTGTAAGGATTGTAATGTAATACATTACATTAAGGATTGTGTAAGTAATGCAACCATTGTAATGGTTGTAAGGATATGTAACATATAAAAAATAAAGATAATATACTTAAAACATCACATAAACCCTAGTTAGGTGACATGGCTGAAGGGGATATTCACTGACTCTGGAGAAGGAGGACCTTTGTTTGAGTCCTGTCTCTGATGCTATTTTTGTCACCTGGGGTATAGAATTTATTTCTGCCTCTATAAAATGAATGGGCTGAACTAAATGGCCTCCGAGGTCCCTTCCAACTCCTGAGCCATGATCCCATTACTATGAAATAAGATTATTTATGGTGTATATTGTGGCTAATAATATTTGTAAAATTAGTGTTTGTACTACCTACCTCACACAACTCATGGGAAACTAGATTTAGATCTGAAAGGGAACGGAAAGATCATCTAGCCTGTAAAGGAGACACTTGAAGTTCAGAGAACTTATGGGACTCACCCAAAGTCACACAGATAATAAGTGGTTGATTCTAGATCTGAAGCCAGTTTTTATGATCCTAAATCCAGTACTCTTGCCACTTCACCATTTTGTTGTTATAAGAAAAGTGCTTTGTAAAGCTTTATACTTTGGGCAAGTCATGTCTATACCGTATAGAGTTTGAAGGGACCTAAGAAAATCTAGCTTGGAATCGTGAAGACTCATCTTCATGAGTTCAAATCCAACCTCAGACACTTACTAGCTGTGTGACCCTGGGCAAGTCACTTAACCCTGTTTGCCTCAGTTTCCTCATCTGTAAAATGAACTGGAGAAGGAAATGGCAAACCTGTCTGTTATCTTTGCCAAGAAAATCCCAAAATAGCATTACAGAGAGTCAGACATGACTGAAATGATGTAAAAATAACAAGAATCCTGCTATTCCAACTCCTTTGTTTTGCAGAGGGGGAACTGAGGCCCAGGGAAGCTGAATGATTTGCTCAAGGTCAAGCAGGTAATTAAACACCAAAGGTGAGATTTGAATCCAGGACCTTTGACTGCAGAGTCAGTGTTCTTTTACCTTGGACCTCCATTTTTTTTTCCTGTAACATGAAAGGGTTGACTTAGATGATGCTGGAGGACCCTTCCAGCTCTAGGTCTGTGGCCCCATAAATCCAAGCCACGATGGTCCATTATTCTGCCTTAAAACTGTCCAAAGTCAACAAACTTGGCCATTTTTTTCACCTACTCCATCACTGATTTCCACTTACATCACAAGCTATGTTCTTGACATTACAAGGATGAGGACACACGTGAATATCTGATTCTCAGAATGGGGATAGGCATTTAGTGGTTGATTGTTTCAGTTATTTTTCATGTGTCGTAGGGTGTGGGAAGTAGACAAGGGGCATTTTGGGACCCTGGGAACATCTGCAGCTCCTACTCACTTGTGCTCTCCAGACCCAGGGCTTTCTTCAAGGTGTTGATCAGGGGGAATTTTCCCTGGTCACAGAAAGTCCCAGTGAAGTCATCCAGATCAATGGCCCAGACCATGGCTCCTGCAAAGTTATTCTTCTTCAGCCACTCAGCCTGTAGGGGCAGGACAGATGTTTTCTTCAGGCCCAATCTTGGGTTCTCCCAAGGCTTTGGGCTACAAATAGGGATGAACAAACTCAGGGGAGCCCAGAGAAATACCCTACCTTGATTTGGAAGCTCTTGGGGTTGTCATAACCAACCCAGTCACTGCTTTTGTAAGCATAGGGGACGTCCTCAGAAGCCTCCCACACCTGAGTCGCACCATCCTTCAGTAAGGGGCAGATCTGAGAAAAGAGAACAATGAGGCAGGATAATTGAGAAAAGTTTTCAAGAAAGGGGTTGAGTGGAAATGACTTCAAGGGGAGAGCTTGTAATCCTATTGGTGAACACCTTACATCGGGATTCTAATTCCTTACAAATTTTTGATCATTATTTTTAGTAATTATAAGGATACTGAGAGATGTAAAGAAGGGGTTTAGGCTGCGACGTATCAGAGGGTTCATGGATTTGAGGTGGGAAAATTACATTTTTACTTTCATTGTCCTTTAACTGGAACTTAACATTTCCTTCAAGTACTTAAAACATCACTCTGAGAGGAGGCCCACAGACTACCAGATTGCCAAAGGATGTTTATAGCATAAAAAGGTTAAGAACCTCTGGTTCAGAGAGATGATTTCCAAGATCCCTTCCCAATGTAACATTCTTTGGTTCTATGACAATAACAACTGGCATGTAAGGTGTGGCCTGACGGTTTTTAGGACTCTATAGATTTACAAAGATTCTGTGATGATGAACGTTTGCTCTCCCACAGTCTCCAGGTGAGAATTTCAGATATTCTCTGTGGCCTGGGTGAGGGTCTACCTAAAAGTCAGATTTTTCTGGTCTTCCAGTGGCCCTTCTAAGGTAGACAAGAACAATAAGGCAGTGTGGTACCGTGGAAAGAGAGAAAGAGAAGCCAGGTTCAAATCTAGCCTCTGATACTTAACTCTCTGTATGACCCAAAGAATTCATGTGATTCTTAGTTTTCTTATCTCTAAAATGAAGAGGTTGGCCTTGATGACGTCTGGAGTCTCTTCTAGCTCTAGCTCTATGGTATTTCCCTTCTACTTTCTGCTTTGAATTAGAGGAAATTGGGACAGCATAAGAAGGCTAAGGGTCGACAACAGTCTTTCCCCATTTTCACACAACTTCTAGACACATACCTCATAGTAAGCCCAGAAGCCAGCCTGCCTGGTGTAGGACCCAGCAGGACCAGGGCCAGAGGTAGGGGCACCAATGCCGGTTTCAGAAGGATTGCTCAAGATGAAGGTGTGTCCGTAAGATGGGAATCCAACAATGAGCTTCTCAGCTGGGGCACCATTGTTTTTCCAATAGTTCATAACATAATCCTGCAATGGAAGCACATTTAAACTTGGCCCATCTTTCTAGGCCCAGTTCAAATACCTCATCTTTCTTAAAGCCTTCCCTGGTTACTCCCTATTAATAACAACCAGGATATAAATTTTGGCCTGGCACTTTTTAGGACTCTATAGATTTACAAAGATTCCATGATGAATGTTTGCTCTCCTATAATCTCCAGATGAGAACTTCAGACATTCTCTGTGGCCAGAGTGAGGGTCTACTATCAGCAAGAGCAGTTTGTAATTCTCTTAAGCATGTCATATTATGTTTTGTATAATAGTTAATTATAGTTAATTAGAAGTAACAACTATAATTAATTATAGTTAATTTTAATGAATAGAGAACTGTCTTTTCTCTTCTTTGGGGTGGTATGCTCTTTGAGAATCTGCCCTCAAAGAGATTTTTAAATTTTATTTTATTGTCTTCCTCAGCATTCAACACAATACCTCACATATAATAGATTTTAACAAGTGATGGTTGAATAAACGAATAGCTGAATGAACACTTATTCCATCCAGGAGGCAGATTCTTAATTGTTAGCTTACTGCCCTACCTGGCATAGTCAAATGATCAAAGTAGATACGGAAAGTGCTTTGAAGACTTTAAAGCCCTCTATAAAGATAAGTTAGTAGTAGCAGTAGTAGTATTAAATGAGATCTTATTTATAAAGCACTTAGCACAGTGCCTGGCACATTGTAGGCATTTATAAATCCTTCTTCTCTTCCCTTTCCCTAGTTCAGGGGGAGTGAGCATTTATATAGCACCAACTACGTACAAAGCACTGAGCTAAGAACTTTACAATTATCATCTCATTTGGTCCTCACAACAACGCCTGCAACATACGTGCTGTTACAATCTCCATTTTACAGTAGAGGAAACTGATGCAAATAGAGGTTAAGTGACTTGCCCAGGGTCACACAATGTTTGAGAGTCTGAGGCTGGAGGTCTTCCTGACTCCAGGCCCACTGCTCCATCTACTGTGTCACCTAGCGGCCTCCAGCAGTAGGAGTGATGGTGGTGGTCATGGTAGTGGTAAGCTTGACATTGCAGAATTAATTACTGATGACCTGATCGGTTTCCCCAGCATAACAATTTAATGCCTTTGCCATGTATTAGAAACGATTAGTTGATTACTTGATCAGATAGCTGAATTGACAGTGCATTCTGTGCCCCATATTGGTGATCTTCTTCACCTCCAGTCGTCCTTGGAGTCTATGCAGGGGCTTCACTCACCACATTGAGGTAGGTGTTGCTGCCGGTGTCACTGGGGTTTTTGTACAGGGGGCTGTTCTCTCCAGTGTAGCCCTCCGAGGAGCTATGGAAGTCGTAGGTCATGACATGGATGAAGTCCAGATACCTAGATTGGAGAACAGAATTAATGGCTATTTATTTCCTGTACCCCTGTCAGGGACAGCCTCCCATTCAACTCAATTCTGTTAAACAAATAAGTGCCATCACTATGGACTTTCAGCTGGGGAAATCAGGGAAGGTTCAGGAAGGAGGTGGTACCAGGGCTGAGCTCTGAAGGAAGAAGAAGATTTCAACAGATAAGAGATATAGAGGCATTCCAGGCATGGAGGCAGGACTGTGCAAATGCATGGAAACAGGAAAGTGGGGAACAGCTGATTGGTTATGTGGCTTGGCTAGAATGTAGGGTGAATAAAAGAGAAGTAGTGTGACATTAGCCTGGAACAGTAAGCTGGGCCCAGGTTCCAGAGGGCTTTAAAGCACAGGTATAGATTTTGATCTCTCTCTCTCTCTCTCTCTCTCTCTCTCTCTCTCTCTCTCTCTCTCTCTTTCTCTCTCTCCCCCACTTCTTTCCTTCCTTCCTTCCTTCCTTCCTTCCTTCCTTCCTTTCTTCCCTCCTTCCTCTCTCTCTTTCTTTCTTTTGTTTTTAAAGAACATATTTCCTCAACTATCCATGGCAATATTTTAATTCATGATTCTTTTCTTTTTTAATAATATTTTATTTTTTCCCCAATTACATGTAAAAACAATTTTTAACATTTGTTTTAAAAATTTTTATTTCCAAATTCTCTCCATCCCTCCCCTTCCCTCTCCCTGAACAGTAAGCAATTTGATCTAAGATATACATGTGTGATCATGCAAAATATATTTCCATATTAGTCATGTGGTAAAAGAAAACACAGACAAAAAACAACCCATGATAAAATAAAGAAAGTGGTCATCCATGATTAATTAATACTTCCTTATTTCCTAGCTATTAGGAAATCAGATGTAATAATGAACCCTCCCCTTTTCAGCTCCTTAACAGACTGATAAATATTGGAAAAGGGAGCAGTGAGAGGCCAACTGACTGGTCTAAGGAGGTAGCTTTCCATTCATAGGGTTAGACCCTATGTATCCTAACTCTATCAGCCCCTTGTAAATCTAGAGAACCCTCCAGGCTGCCAGAGCTGTAATATGCTTAGAATGTAGAAGGTGCTGTGGGAATTCTATCATGAGGGAGGACAAGGAGTGGTCACAGAGCAGATGGAAGATGCATGCAGCTATTTCATTCTCTTCCTTTCGTTTTTCTCTCTCCTTTGGTAGCCGTATTAGAGAGCCCAGAACTTTGGAGGGTGGCTGGGGAGCCAGGAGCAACTACCCTCCAGCCCCTCTGGGAGGTTGGGTGGCTTTGTAACAGGCAGACCAACAGGGCCTACGTCATCGCGTACCCTTCACAGGAATGTGTGTCTGTGTCTTTAGGGTTATTGCTCAGAATTGTATTTTCAATTTGGGAGGGATTTTGGGTTAGATTTGCAAATCTGTATTGAGCTAAGAATTTTGCTAAAATCTCATGCAACTGCAGGTCCTTATGGAATACCCTTTCTCCTCTATTTAGAGCAGATTACTACTCTTACTGACTAGGGTTCGACTAAGTAGGATCTCCTGTTAACCATTTGTTTGAAAAGTTCCCAGGTTTGACCAGAAAGGGGAACCAGCTATACTCCCAACTCTCTTCCAAGTGTATTATTAGTAACAAGTTACTGAGCAGAAGCGTGACATGTATGGGTATGATGTCAGGAAGAAGTATAAAGGACAAACTGGAGGCAGAGAGGTCCTTTAGGAGGCTATTATCATAGTCTAGCCAAGTGGTAACAAAGGCATGAACTAGGGTGAAGGATTGAGTGAGTGGAAAGGCAAGGATAGAGATTGCTAAGATAAAAATGCCAAGACTTCACTTGGAATGCCACTTCCAATACCAATCACTTGGAAAGTGATTAGATGTGAGGGATGAGGGAGATAGAAGGGCCAGAGATGACTTCAAGCTTTATGTACCTGAGTGACTTGGAGATTAGTGTTGCTATGGGTAGAAAGAAGGAAGTTGGGAAGATATGCAAGTTTTGGGGGGAAGATTATGTGTTTAGCTTTGGTATTGAAGGAATATCCAGGAGGTAGTTAGACATGAAGGGCTGAGAATCAAAGGGAATACTGGGGTTGGCTAGATAAATTGGAGAATTATGGGTGCAGAGGTACCAATTCAACATTAGGGAGTGGATAAGATGGAAGAATAAAGAAAGAAAAGAGTCAAGGACTGATCCTTGGAGGACATGTTTACTTAAGGGGGAGGAAGATGAGGATGAACTAGCAAATAAGACAGACTAGGCAAAGAGCTAGCAAGAGAACCAGGAGAGGGAAAAGAACAAGGGAGGGGAGAATAATAGGAAGGAGGGAGTGGTCAACGGCATCAAATACTTGAGAAATGCTGAAGATCAATCAATAAGTATTTATTAAGTGACTACTCTATGCTAAGCACAGTACTAGGTACAGGAGGCACTGAGGATTGTAAAAAGACTATTCAAGTTAGCCTTCAAGAGGTCATTGTTAATTTTGAAGACAAATTTCACTGGAGGGACGGAAGCAAAGGCCAGATTGCAAGGAGTTGTGGGATAAATAGGAAATTGGGAACCTTTCCTGGAACCTTCTGAGACAGACCTCGACAACTGGCTGTCCTAACACAAGTAACAACTGAACCCCAGAGAGACACTTGGAGAACCAACTGTTGTACTCACTGAGAGAGCTGGGGGATGTCATAGCCAGACTCGATGGTGGAGATGCCGGCAGCCACAGCAGCAGTGACCATCAGCCTGGGTTTGTTGATCTGCTTGGCTTCCTCCTCAAAGGCTTCACGCATTTCCTGGGGGTGAACAGAAGAGAGCAAGCAGCCAGTAGCCCAAAGTTAGACTTCTCTGCCTTCTCTCTGGACTCAACCAGGCTCTTCCATTGATGATTCATTCATATGCATCACTAATTCAATTTAGTTCACAGGATCATGGGAACATAGATCTCTCCTTGGTGCCCAGCACAATGCCTGGCACATAGTAATCACTTCATAAATACTTGTTGCTTGATTGATTGCAAGGAACCTCAGAGATCATCAAGCATTTATTAAATCTCAGGCATCAGTGATTAAAAACCAAAACCAAAACCAAAATGAAACAGTCCCTAACCTCAGGAAGCTCACATTCTATTGGGGGAGGGTGTGTGTGATGGTGGAGGGAAGAACATATACATAGTTAAATAAATACAAAATGCATACAAGATAAATACAAAGTAATTGGGGGAGTGAAAAGCACTGACAACTGAGGAAATCATGAAAGGCCTCTTGGAAGTGTTGGTAATTGAGCTGAAACTTTAAGGAAGCCAGGGATTCCATGATGCTGAGATGAGGAGGGAGACTGTTCCAGGCATGGGGCACAGACTATGCAACATTACAGAGAAGAGAGAGGGAATCTTATATCTGTGGTGGGTGGGATGGTGAATTAATAGGGAGGTATAAAAGGATTGCCTAGTCACAGTGAGGGCTCGGTTGAGATTATGCAACAAAAATTTGCAATGGACTCAGTTATAACAATTATATGATTTTCTCCACCTTTGTTCAATGGCACATATACAGTAGTGAAGGCAATAGATGATGGCAAGACCGAGACTTGGCAGGGCACGATTGGCAATGCGGTACAGGGTCAAGGGACTCGAGAAGAGGGCAGTATAGAGCTGAACTGATTCCAAAAAGTCCAGGTGGGGCAAAGAGGAGAGAATGCCTAATGCAGAGGTGATGGCCTGGGAGAGGACTAAGGAGCTGGGGGACTGGGGGTCATGGTATGGATAAAGAACAGAGTTTGATATTAGAAAGCAGAGGGAGAGGGGGAAAGCCAATTAATTGTAATTGGATAAGGGCATTTCAGAGTTAATGAACATGGAAGGTGGTACATTTGTAAGTGATGGCAAGATCAAGGGTATGATGAGCTTTCTGTGTGGCTGAGGTGGGGTGGAAGAGTAGGTCATAGGAAATGAGCAGATTGAGGAACTGGGATGTTAGGATATTTGGGGGAGTTGAAGTATGTATGTTGAAGTCCCCTAGAATGAGAGCCAAAATTGGGGAGGAGAGAAATATTGTGGGCTAGGCACTTAACTCATTTAGGAAAGAAAGGAAGGGTCTTGGAAGGTGGTAGCCAACAGTCACCAGAATCTTGATTGGATGATAAATATAGATTGAATGAGCCTCAGAGGAGGATTGCTGGTGGTAGAAAGAGAACCTAGAAGGACAATGGGAAGCAATGAGTATTCCAATTTCCATACCAGTGAATTAGGGGGAATGAGCAAAACCACAGCCAGTGTTGGAAAGGTGGCCAGAGAGGCTTTGCCATCAGGAGAGAGCTAGGGCTCAGTGTGAGTCAGATGATGGAAGGAGTAGGAAGGGAAATCACAATGAGATGTGTCCAGCTTACCTTGACCAGGACAGTGAAGAGGTCCTTGTCCTGAGCAGGGCTGCCTCGAGACCCAGGGTACTCCCAGTCAAAGTCCAGCCCATCAAACTCATACTGGCGCAAGAATTTAATGACTGATTTGATGAAGGTCTGGCGATTCTCAGAAGTGGAAACCATGGTGGTGAATCTGAAGGAGACAGAAAGAATATGGAGTAAGAAAATTCATAAGCAGATCACATCAATCTGTGAAACTTCACGTTTCTTTCTGAGTGACGTGTAAAGCTCTGTTGATATGCATCTCAGACTGTGCCCATCTCCAGCTCACACTTTGAAACCAGAGAGCATGGTCCTTTCTTGGGTCATCATAGTAAAACCATGTGACTGTCCCTTATTCTCAAGGTGGAAACTTCCACAAAGTTTTGATGATTGGCAGCTCTTCAGTGTCCTTCACTCCTTCCATCGTCTCTGTTCCCAAAGCCTGTTGTTTTTAATTTTCCCAGTATTTCTAGAAGGCAATTGCTTTTTAAAAATCTCTTTAGTCACTCTTCATGTCTAGACCCTGATCTTCCTCTGGGTTCACTGTACTGTCCTCTATGGTTGAACAAGTCCAAATTCTTCGCTGTCGTTTCAAAGCTTTAAGTACATCCCAGCCCTGACCAGTTCCCTTCTCCAGTTTTCTGCTACCCTTGCTCTCTTAACTTCAGCTCTATCTACTCATGTGAACATAGTAGTCCCTTTATATATTCCTCCCTTCCCCCTTCTAGTCCTTCTTCCTATTTAATGTTAACAATTCTCTCCTGTTCTAATTCATCATTATTTAGTATCATTCAAAGAGTTTCTGAATTCCTATAGCTTCCCCAACTAATTGGAGGTAAAATGGTAACACTTCAAATGGGGAATCTCTAAAATTTCCTTGTTATTCACTCCCCTATCCAATACACCAAATACACCAGATCCTCAATGTTCATGCTGTGGGATCATATTATAACCAGATCCTTAGAAATCACAAAGAGTCTCAGAATTGGAAGAAACCTCAGAAGTCATCCGATGTCACCTCTGCCTAAGTAGGAATCTCTTCTAGAGCGTTGCCAGCAAGTTATCATTCACTCTTCATTTGAATACTTCTGGTGAAGGAGAACTTATCACCCTTTGAGGCAACCCATTTTACTTCTGCATAGCTCTACTTTTTAAAGGCAGTTTTTCTTTCTATTGAGTCAAAAATCTACCTTTTTTTTTTTGCAACTTCTGCCCATTGCTCCTATTTCTTCCATCCCAATCCAAGTGGAACAAATGAACTCTTTTCACATGATTACGCTTTAAATATTAGAAGATGGTTATTATGGCTCCCCTTAAGTAGCTTCTTGTCCAGGATCAGTTTCTTTAACAGATCCTTGTTCATCATGGTCTAGGAGCTCCTTCTCCACCTTTGGATGTGCTCCAGGGTGTCATGTTTGTCTCTAAATGTGATACCTAGAGCTAAATACCATGTTCCTGCTGTGGTCTAAGCCAGGCAGAGTCCCTTTTTACTTCAATAATTATAGAATGTCAGATCTGGGGAGGTCTCAGAGATCAAAGAATCTAACACTCTCATTTTTCAGGAGAAGAAACTTGAGATTTAGAAAGGGTGAGTTTTTCCAGACCACATTTCTGGTTAGTGTCAGAGCTGAGAATAGGACCCAGTTTCCCTTCTCCTAGGTTAGTAAAAATCTAGAAGGAAGCCCAAGGAAGAATGTCCTTGGTTCAGACAATTTCTACTCTATTTACTTATTTTATGTATATATCTTTTAATCTTGGCCTTTTTGCATCTCAGTTATGGTGTCAGTCTTATACTGTAAGATCCCTCAGGGCAGGGGAAAATTTGACCTAACCTCTCTGCAAAGCACCTCCCTGCTTAAGACGAAGCTTTTAAGTCCTTCTGGTGTTGATTCTGGTACTGGACTTACGGGGCAGTTCCAAAGTTCCAGCCTCCAATGGCCAGGAGAGTCTTCAGTTCACTGTTTCTGTAGAGAGAATAAAGAGCAAATGTTAAAAACCTCCTTGCATTGACTAGTTTCTCATAGTGAGAGAGACTGGTTGGGTAGCTCAACAGGACGGTCCCTGAAGCAGGATTGACGAGGTGCCAGAGGACTGTGGGAGGTTGTTGTCCTCCATTTATTTATACATTCCTCGTGGCGTGAACACGGTCAGTGAGTATCCCCTGGCCTTTTGGGACCAAGATCAAGTGTGTTTATTCTTGAAGACAGAAAGTACCATCGGCATCTTTTTGGTTACCTGCCATGTGCCTGATTTACAAACATAGCTGTTTCATTAGTAGAGGGTGTGTAGCTTCTGTTCCCTCAGAGGAATCTGTAAATCTTAGTGCAGGAAGGAATTTCTGTGGTCAATGGGGATTTCTAGACCAGTGGGGAATGGAAAGAAATGGAAGAGAATGATCGTTTATTAAGTACCTTCTATTCCAGGTACTGTGCTAAATGCTTTACGGTGACTATCTCATTTGTCTTTTTTTTTGGAGGGGGGAAGGCGGCGCAATTGGGGTTAAGTGACTCACCCAAGGTTGCACAGCTAGTAAGTGTGTCAGGTGTCTGAGGTTGGATTTGAATTCAGGTCCTCCTGACTCAGTGTGCCACCTAGCTGCTCCAGTTACTATCTCATTTGATCCTCACAACAACCCTGGGAGGTGAGTGCTTTTATTATCTCCATTTTACAGATGAGGAAACCGAGGCAGACAGAGGTTAAGTGACTTGCCCAAGGTCACACAGCTAAATGTCTGAGGCTAGATGGGAACTCAGGTCTTCCTGACTCCAGGTACAGCACTCTAACCACTGGGCCACCCACCACCTCCTTTTCCCACCTCCTTACTTGTTTTTCAAACCATTGAAGGATTTGTAGAGGGTCACGTCATTCCATTCCGTTGTGGTGATCTCATTGTCACTCATTCCCGCAAAAGCATAGATCAAGTGAGTACAGAGGCAGGGGTCGATGTTGTCGGGCTTGAAGCTCCCCAGGCCTGGCCTGTACTGGGCCCAGTTGGTGAAGTAGCACGTCAGGTAGTAGGCGGAGCCTGTTGGCAGCAAGGAGCAGATGTCATGGCGAGGGACAGCAGCAGAGCCTGCTCATTCATTCATTCACAATTCATTCATTCACATATTCATTTACACATTCATTCATTCATTCATTTACACATTCATTCAACTAGCATTTATTAAGTACCTACTATGCGCAATGCATACACTGGCAATGCAATGACAAAAATGAAATAGTCCCTGTCCTCAAGAAGCTTCCATTCTACTGGGGAAAACAACAGGTACACAGGTAAATATAAGATATTATATTATATATAGCTATATAGCATAATTATGTATAAGGTATATTTATATATTATAAGGTAATATAAATACAAACTAGATAAAATGTAACTTTCAGGGTAGAGGTGGGCACTAATAAATGGGGGTAAGAGAGTAGAGGGTGGTCAGCTCTCCTTTAGGGGGTGGCACTCAAGTGGAGTTTATAACAATTATAACAAACTAGTATTCAGAGAACACTTTAAGGTTCGTAAAGCATTTTTTACGTACGTTATTTCATTTGATCCTCGTAACAACTCCGTGAAGTAGATACAATTATGATCCCTATTTACAGATGGGAAAACTCAGGCTGAAAGAGTTTAAGTGACCCGTCCAAGGTCATACAGTTAGGAAGTGTCTCAAGCGGGTACTGAGCTCAAAGCTCAGCATTCTATAGGCTAATGGAATGCCCAGTGGGGGGTTTACAGGCGGTTCTCAATGATCTGGTGGAGGGCAGCAGGCCTTGTTAGTAGAGTGACTACTCTGAATGTGGTTAGCTCCAGCTACTAAAGTAAGTTAGCCTTCTCTGAGCTTGAATAATGACCTATATAATGTACAAAGAAATTATCAGCGCTTAATAATAGCTAGGGGCAGCTAGGGGGCATTGTGCATAGAGTACGGGGCCTGGAGTCTGCTCTCAGACACTTACTAGCTGTGTGACCTTGGGCAAGTCACTTAACCCTGTTTGCCTCAGTTTCCTCATCTGTAAAATGAGCTGGGAAAGGAAATGGCAAACCGAGCCACTATCTCTGCCAAGAAAACCCCAAATGGGCTCACGAAGGGTCACAAAAATAATAGCTATGATTTATAAAGTGCCTACTAGGTGCCAGGCATTATACAAACACTCTCTCATTTGATCCTTACAACTACCCTGGGAGGCGGGTGACGTTATTATACCTTTATTACATTCTTACTACCTTACTATGTACTACATTCTTATTACATTCTTCAATTGAATAAACTGAGACAGACATTCAGTGACTTGCTCAGAGTCACACAGATGATAATAAATGTCTGAAACAGGACTTGAACTCAGTTCTTCCTGAATTCAGGGCCAGCTTTCTACCCACTGTGACAACTAGCTGTCCTTCGTATATTTGAGAATTGGCTAGGTCTACAAGGATCTTGTAAAAACGAGTGTGTTTGTGTAGGGTGGGCAGTGGGGAAGCAGGAGCCTGTGACTTACCCAGCTGAGCAAGCAGTGCCAGGGCCAGACCTAGAGAAGAAAGAGAAAATCAATCAACAAACATTTATTAAATACCTAATACATACCAGACACTCTGCTAGGTGCCGAAGATACAGCAAAATTGCCTAGTCCCTGCCGTCAAGGAGCTTGCATTCTGTCAGGGAACATCCTATTTGGTTCCAATAGTTTTCATGCCCCCAGTCCTGTGAGTTCTTGGGGTCCAATTCATCTCAGTCATAGTGTTCTAAGTGGGTTTTCAGGGAAGCTAAGACTATCGTCTGCCAAAGGAGAAAACCAAAGTTAATGCACACCATAGTCAAGATGGTGAGCTCTTCACTCATACAGAGGTTCCCACTCTGTATGTAGGCTGCTCTCCTACAGAATCACAGAATTCCAAAGAAGAAAGGGACCTCAGAGGCCATCGGGCTTAACCTTATGCAGGGATTGTCCCTGATAAATGATCACCCGGCTTCTGCTGGGAAGCTCCCAGGTAAGGAGAGCCTACTATTTCAGCTAGATGGATTGGTGGATAGAGTGTTGGACGTGGGGTCAGGAAGGCTTGAGTTCAAATTCTGCTTCAGATATATATGAGCTCTGCAACTCTAGGCTAGTCAGTTAGCCTCTAAGTTTGGTCATCTGTAAAATGGGGAATGGATGAACAAGGTGTAGTCTGTGATTGTGATGGAGTACTATTGTGCTATAAGAAATGATGGGCAGCAGAAAAACCTGAAAAGACTTACCAGAACTGATGCAAAGTGAAATGAGCAGAATCAGAAGAACATTGTTCACAGTCACAGAAATATTGCATGATGACCAACTGTGAATGGGTCAGCAATACAATGATCCAAGACAGAGCTGTTGTGAGGATCGGAGGAGATAACCTATGTAAAGTCCTTTACAAACTCTAGAGTACTATATAAATGCTTTGTTGTTGTTATTATTATTTTCTAAGTCAGTCCTTTCTACTTTTGGACAGCTCTAAATGTAACTTAGATTGAGCCAAAATCTACCTCTCTGACATTTCTACCTAAAATCCCTAGTTCTGACTTCTGGAGCAAACTTGAATAAGGTTAATCCCTCTCCTACAAAATATTAACATAACTAAAGACTGCTTTCATGTCTCCTTCCTAGGGCAGAGGATAGCAGGGACATTCCCTGCAGGTGTCTGAATTCCAGGCCTCCACCTTCCCATGTCACAGATAGACTCTTTAGGAGCCCAGAGGTCATACTGGGGGGCCAGGTGCTTGCTATCTATGAGAGAGCTATTGTCCGGGCTTCCTCAATACATTGTCCAGGGTTCCCAGAACACACAGAGGCTCTGTCTGCAGAATCGTCCTTTCCTTCTATCCATCATCTGCCTTAGGCTGAGACCATTCAGTTCATTTGCATCAGATCTCATTTGTCTGAGAAGAATGTGCTGAATGGAGTCTTGAGTGACTGCTGGAACAGTGCAAATTCCATGGTGCATGTAACCAAACGAGTTAGAATAGACTGTCAAAGAAAAGTTAATCTGAAAAAAGTGGTGTGTGTGTGTGTGTGTGTGTGTGTGTGTGTGTGTACAGTTGACTTGTTCTCTCTGTGCTGCTTTCGCTTCCACAAAGGATGATACCAAGCTGAGCAAATGAATCATCCTGGAGTCTTCTCTACTACATCAACCTTTACTTTTCAGCTTTCCTTTTCTTCTCCTGGCTGTTGTAATTGATTTGGTAAATAAAATTAAGGAGAAATCAAGAGGAAGTACCAAGGGTGGTTACTGAAGAAATAGGAAAAAAACCCAGAAGGAGGTGGGAGGGGGAGCCAACAAGTCACCCCAGGATATGGCCGTGTCTACGTCAGGAGCAAAGAGAGAAGAGGTCTTTCGTGAGTTAAGTATAGGAAGTCAGTCATGGGAGCAAGAAAACCAGAGGTTGGATGAGGAGGACATTTCAGAATCTCGAACGTCTTTGAATTCTTTTAAACACACAGGCATTTATTAACTGTGTACAATAACTCCTCCAGGGCAGGGATTGTTTCACTTTTGTCTCTGTCCTATTGCCTACCTAGCACACACACACACATATATATATTTATATATAATATCACAAATTTATGGACTCCAGGTTAAGAATTTCTACCCCTTACATTTTACAGATGAGAAAACAGGTCCAGGAGTTGCTTATGTAAGGCAGGCTGTGAAAGTATCAGAGGTGGAATGGAAGAAGATAAAGTATTATGAGATTAAAATAGACAGGACACTGGGCTTGGACACAAGAAAAACTGGGTCCAGATGCCACCTCAGACAATTACTAGATGTGTGACCTTTGGGCAAGTCACTTAACCAACCTGTCCTTCAGTTTCCCCATCTGTAAAAATAAAGGATTGGACTTGATGGGCTCTAAGATCTCTTTCTAGCTCTAAGTCTCTGAGCCTATTATCATACATAGTGATTCTTTACTAAAGACCCAGAAAGAAAAGGGAAGAAAGAAAGTCACCAGAGATTGAGTTTCCCCTTAGAACATTGACTTACCAGTGAGGATGATGGACTTTGCCATGGCTGCTGTAGGTACTGGTCTAGCAGGGGTTGGTCTCCAAGTTTTATAGTGCCTGACCCAAATCTTATCAGGAGGGCACCAAAGTATGGGGGCATTTGACCCGGAAGTTCATGTGGCTAATCAGTAAGTCAACAGACCTCCCCTCAACTCCACATAATAAAGGGAATACAATAAAGTCACCCCTTCAAAGGACAGTGATGATAGTGCCATGGAAGGACCAGCTTAATAGCTCTTTGGGCAGTTTCCAGAGCTGATAAGCCTTTGGAAAAGGAGTCTAGCTGGGTTCTGTGCTGTGGACATTGCGTACCTGGAATAAAAGCATGTTTGCCCCGGCATAGAAGCAACCACTAGCTTGGAAAGTAATCATCGGACTAACGAATGATTTCTCTACGTGTAATCATTTAGCCTCAGTTGCTGTGGTTGAAGGTCAAGGAAATCCTCTCCCCTCTAGAGGCTGACTCCATTAATTTCTAAGCATTGTACATACATTTGTTCTTTGAAATAAATTCAAGTCATGATTTTGTGATAAAGCTATCTAGAGATCTCTGGTTCTCAAAGTGGGGGACATGAGGGTCCCTGACTGTTCTACAGTTTAGCACAGAATCTACTTTCAATAAATGATGGTTAATAATGATGAAAGTAATCTCTTATTCTGTTAATATTTACAATACAATGAAATTACTTTAATGTCTGGTAAGAATTTCAGCCCAACTCTCCGATTTGATCTCTTGCTACTTCCCTCTGCCTAGACCATAATTATGGCAGCGAGGCCAGAACTTTATCCCAAGGTACCAAAATTTAGAGAGTACCTATATTCTTTCAATAGATAGGAACACCTGATTATACTGAAATACAGTTTTATAGGTTAAATTATAGATAAAACACTTAACACACATACAACACACTTAGCAAAAATAATGAGTTAAACTAGGAAGCTAATAGATGGTGCTACCTCTTCCCTTCTTCCAAAGCTACATCCCAGGTAAGTCCTTATCAATATATCACACAGTGGCTGGCCCGAATCCATTCTGTGGTGGTTTCCCTAGATCCCAGAATTGCTAGTTAAAATCTATCCTCTGCTCTAGTGAAAATGATTCTCCAGGTATATTTTTTACTTTCCCACCTCCATAACTTTGCTCATGCTTTTCCCCTTGCCTCAGATGCCTTCTCTTACTTCTCTCTTGTTTAAATGCTACCTCTCCTTCAAGGCTCAGCTCAGGTCCACTTTCCTAACACTTATTCTTTTTACCACTCATTTGGAATTGCCTAATGGCATAATGTCTTGTTTTCCATCATGTAATGTCTAGTCTGGCCAGCTGATTCAAACTGCGTCTGAGACTGCGTCTAAATGGAATCCCCCATGTGCAATATGTGAGCTCTGGATTATGATCCTTGAGGGCATGGACTGTGTTTTTATTTTTTTTTTAATCCTCACCTCTTACCACAGTGCCTGGCACATAGTAAATACTTAATAAATATTCACTGATTGACTTACTTTCTAGGGTTTAGGGATTTGGTCATAAACCATGATCAATTTCACAAGAGATACATTTATAAGCCAGGGTGGCAATTTATTAACAATGGGAGATAACCCTGGCAGCAAAGTGCCAATCATTTGCATTGATTAACTTAGTAGACCTTGGAGTCTCTTGGAGTCTGGGTCCCTGTAAAGTCAGGGAAGGCTGCCCCTCCATGAGTAGGGTTTTTCAGAAGTCCGGAGCTACTTGTTAAAGAGCCATGTTTCACAGGAATACTCCACAGAGAACTTTTTCTTCCTCAGTTTCTTTTTACCATATGTCACCACCCAGCCTCATGGCCTTACTGGCACAGCTGGGTCAGGAGGGGACATGAAGGACCTAGTCCATAGTCATATCAACCTAATAGTGCCAGGAAGGAGCTGGGAACATACAGTATGTCCCAAAAACTTAATACAGCTTTAGGTTTAAAACTCCAGAGACTTTTGGAATACTTCATGCCTGTCTTTGAGGAGACAGATTGAATCTAACAAAGAGTCACCTTTTCAATACTACCTATTACTTGTGTCCTTTCCTAGGTACTGAGCTTCTGGCCTGGATTTCCCCTTGTGAGAATAGTTTCCAATTTTCATATCAATTCCTTAGATTTTCCTGCTCCAAAGAAAAGCTGGAATTGGCCCAGATTGGTCTTGGTTTGCATTCAGTCGGATCCTGATATGGACACAATCTTTCTTACTTCAATAAAATTCTCAAGAGGGCATTGTCCCTACCCAGTCCTACTGTTTAATCAATAGCCCTCCCCACTGGAAGGATATTGCAGAATTGTCTGACATGTGACTGATAATGACTGAACTGTTTTTTATTCAGAAAGCTGCTGGGTGGAGGGATTCAGAAGCTGAGGACCTATGTGACCAGCTGAAACAAACCTAAGGGGAAGAACAGGTGGCTATGTAAATTGTGAATTGTGGGAAGGAGGTTGGAGCTAGCTGCCCTGGCTGACGATGGCCCCTGTAAATCCTCTAGATGTTTTTTGCCAAGGCTTCCTGGACTATTGTAACTATCTATGGCTTTCTTTCTCCCTGAAAATTCACCACAAACTAGGCTAAGCTTTTCTTTATGCTAGATGCCCACTGGGTTACCACCTATCTCCCAGATAATATCACCCTATTGGACAATACAGAGGTACTCCTTTGGGAATTTAAGGAGGCTAAAATGTGTACTTATCCCATTAATACAGGGGTTCTTGACTTAGTGTTCATGAACTTAAAAAAAATGATATCTGTATTTCCATATATTTCGTTTCCTAAGAAGCCTTGCCCCATGCCCTTTAATGCTGGGGCCTTCCCTCTGTTGATTATCTCCAATTTATCTTTCATGTAGCTTGTCTGCCCATAGTTGCTTGCATCTTCTCTCCTCCATCAGACTGTGAGCTCCTTGAGGGCAGGGACTATCCTTTGCCTTTCTTTGTATTTCCATTGCTTATTTCAGTGCTCTGCATGTAGGAGACATTCATAAATGTTTATTAACTGACTGAGGAGGGGGCCATAGGCTTTGCCAGACTGCCAAAGGGGCATCCATGAGTCAAAAAAGGTTAAGACCCCCTGAATTAATATAAAAAGTTAAGAACCCCTGAATTACAATTATTATAAAACAGTTATGCCGAAGAGTTGTGTTTTCATGAATATTGTATAGAGTTTAGATTGCTTTTACAATTACAAAGTCATGCCCATCGCCTAGAATCTATCTTTTAGTGCATACTGGAGAAAAGGTTGAACCAAGGAAAAGAAACCATGGCATGGTGCCCCATGAACTGCACCAGCCAAGACAATCTATGATTCACTGTTACCTAAAAATGGGATAAAAGATCTGCACTCTGTAAACATTTATTTCTGTGGTTTTGTATTTACTTTCTATTACATTTGTAGCTCATTTTTTAAAAGTTTGAAAAATTCTTGTTGTTATTCAGTCATTTTAGTCATTTAGTCATGTCTGAGTCTTTGTTACCCCATCTGGAGTTTTTTTGGGCAAAAATATTAGAGTGGTTTGCTGGCTCCTTTAAGTCCAGCTCATTTTACAGATGAAAAAACTGAGGCAAATGACATGCAGTGACTTGCCCAGGGTCACACAGCTATTGAGTGTCTGAGGTTGGATTTGGACTCGGGTCTCCCGGACTCCAGGCCCAGGCCCAGGACTCTATCCACTGAACCACTTAGGTGCCCTTGAAATATTCTAATCTTGTTTAATTTGAACCGAGGGGAAAAGATCTAATTTGAACTAAGGTGGAAAAAATGTTCTCCCAAGAGATTTTTCTCCATCTGAGTTGGGATAGGCAGAGGAATCAATGAATTCCTAGAGGTCAGGAGTCATGGCATCTGTAGCCATGCTCAACTTTTGAGGTCCCCTCCCCCACTTTAAAGCTAAGATTGCTAACCAGCAAATTTTCTAGTTTCATTGGGCCTGCTGACCACTGTATGACACCCTACCTCCTTCTGGATCCCAAGTCAGAATGTGACTTGGAGCACCCATGCTGGGAACCTTAGGCCTTCAGTGTACCATGTTGGCTGGACTATAGCCGTCATCCTCATTTCTCACCCCCAACTCTCTTCTGGTGTTCCCCCACGAACAACCTTGGTCTGTGCCCATAGTGACCAGGCTCTGATATGTGAGCTTTTGCTTTCTCTTGCCCAGAACCTGGACTACCAGTCACTTTGCAACCAGACCCACCCCATGCCTTTAACACATATTCCCCTCCCCACACTACTTTATTGGCTTCTCTGATTAAAGTCTTAAGGTAAAGACTGTCCTGCTGGATTGTTTTATATGCCTGGCACTTACACAGAGGTGGCACGTACTAAGTGCTTAATAAATGAGAAATGCTCTGTCTGTCTGTCTCTGTCTATGAATCTATCTTACTCTCACTATTTCATTATCTCGCTATATATCTCTCACTATCTTTGCACCTATCTCATCACTATCCACTTATATATCAGTCTATTAGTCTATTTCACTATTTCATTATCTCATTATTTATATAGCTCTTACCTAGCCCATTGCTTCAATCTCTCTCTCTCTCTCTCTCTCTCTCTCTCTCTCTCTCTCTCTCTTTCTATCTACCTACCTACAATTCATGCTACCTTCTTTTAAACTCTTAAGTCAGATCTCAACCCTGGTATATATGCATATATATCTATATTTTGCAGGACTTCCCTTTGCCAATCCAACCTGATTTCAATTCAATTCACTTAAGGAACTGAGCTGAGTTTCAGAAATACAAAGACAAAAATGAAACTGCCCCTGCCCTCAGAGAATTTACATTTTTCCAGGGGGCTATAACATATACACAAGAGAAAGAAAAGTATATATGAGGTTAACAGTTTCAAGAGGGAGCAAGAGCTATGAATTATCCCAGAAGACAAGGCAGTCTACTTGCTTGTACTCATGTGGGGATGTAGTCACATCAAGTTCTGCCTTCTATCACAGCTAGAGTTGTGGCAGACCTTCTATCATATGCTTAGCCTGCCTGCTGAAAGTCTGTTGCATGAATGGAAGTGGTGGGAGTCAGTGTATCTTGGAGGATACTGTGGCTGGCTTCCCAGGCAGGAAGGCAATCAGGAGAGGAGATGGAGAGATTTTCCCCCCTCTCACTTTCCATGAATGCCTAGACTTATGCCCAGCACAGCCTTGGGATACACAAATCTCTCTCTCCTTTCTTCTTTCTGTCCCTCTCTCCCAGTTCGATATAGGTTATACACGTGCAGTCATGCAAAACATACTTCCATATTAGTCATGTTGTGAAAGAAAACACAAAATTAAAAAAAAATAAAAATAAAGGTTAAAAAAAGGATGCTTCAGTTCTTTATCAGGAGGTACATAGCACTTCATCTTAAGTACTTTGAAATTGTCTTGGATCATTGTATTGCTGAGAATAGCTAAGTCATTCACAGTTGATTATCAGGCAATATTGTTGCTACTGTGTACAATGTTCTCCTGGTTCTGCTTATTTCACTTTGCATTAATTCATATACTACTTTCCAGGTTTTTCTGAAAGCATCCTGTTCATAATTTCTTAAAGCATAAAGGTATTACATCAAAATCTAATACCACAACTAGTTCAGCCATTCCCCAATTGATGGGCATTCCCTCAATTTCTAATTCTTTGCCACCACAGAAAGAGCTACTATAAATATTTTCGCACATAAAGGTCCTTTTTTGTTTTTTATCTCTTTGGGTTACAGATCTAGTTGTGGTATTGCTGGGTCAAAGGGAAGCCTGGTTTTATAGCCCTTTGGGCATAGTTTCAAATTGCTCTCCAGGATAGTTGGATCAGTTCACAACTCCACCAACAGTGCATCAGTGTCTTAATTTTCCCACATCTTTTCTAACATTTGTCATTTTCCTTTTCTGTCATATTAACCAATCTGAGAGACATGGTGTGTCCTCAAAGTTGTTTTATTTGCATTTCTCTAAGCAACAGTGATTTAGAGCATTTTCATATGATTGTAGATAGCTTTGATTTCTTTGTCTGAAAACATCATCTTCATATCCTTTGACCATTTATCAATTTGGGAATGACTTGTATTCTTATAAATTTGACTAAGTTTTCTATAAATTTGAGAAATGAGGCCTTTGTCAGAGAAACTTGCTGCAAATTTTTTTCATACTTATGATTACTGTGTATTTCCCTTCTTATTGCTCCCACTCTGTTTATCCTATTCTCTCCTTTTACCATGTCCATCCTTAAGAATTTTGCCTTTGACTACAGCCTCCACCATTTCATCCTTCCTTGTATTAGCACCCCACACCACTTCTCTTTTCCTCTTCCCCTCCTACTTTCTGGTAGAGGGCGGTAGCTTTCTAAACTTAACTAAGTGTGTATGTTAATTCCCCTTTGAGTCAATTCCAATGAGAGTAAGGTTCAAGCACCACCCCCTCATTTCCCCCATCTTCTCCTCCACTGTACAAGCTGCTCTTTTGCATCTCTTACATGAGATAATTTACCCATTCTAGAACTGTAAGATTAACTCAGAGATGTTCCAGTATCAATCTATTATTTAATAGACTTAGTATTATACTTATAAGACTTCTTGTTTATAGAAATCTACTATAAAAGGAAAAAGAGGGACATGGGTATAATAATGTCATGTATCATAACAGAAGGGAAAACTTCCTTAGCTCTGTTTGATTCCAGACATGAGTCATAGCTGACAGTCAACCATGACTACTGATTCAGATCAAAACTGCAAGATCTCTCCGACTTACAGCTCATCACAGTAATTTAGCAATAAATTAGCTTACAAATGAAAATCTACTAGGCCTTCTAAAAATCACACAAAAGATTTTTTACAAAACATTTCTTCCAGAAAGTATTTCCCTTTCTTAAAACAGCTTAAAATTTATCCTGATGTTAAAAAGAATAATCACTAAACTTTTATGAAATAAATTAAATAAAGTTGGAAACCTCTAAAATGATAGCTATCTCTTTTCAACCTTAAAGCAAAAATAAATCTTTAAAACCGGAATTTATCAAAACTAAGTTTGTGTAAAATGTCTTTCAGTAACATAAATAAATCCCTAAAGTACTATAACAAATTAAATTCTTAGTTACCACAAAATTCCTAGTTACCACCTCCCTCTAATCAAAAAGTTGTTTGTAATGGGGGAGGTGATTCGGTTTTTGTAAACCAAGAAGAACATACCCAATTAGATTAGCCTTATCACAATGACAAAGTTTACCAGGCCTTCTTAATCTAAGACCTAGAAAGATTACAAGAGGAATTTCTTTTCCAACAACATAGCTGATATAATTGTTTACCAAATTACACAATGTAAGAAAATTTAGAGAAATAACAATACTGTAAACAATATTATGTATTCAAAACTTGAAACAAACCCATTGTCACTCTATGTGAATGCACTTCCAAATTACCTTGCACAGAAAATCATTCATCTCATTGCTAATATGCTTGAAGCTACATCTTTAAACCACCTTATATGCTTTCACAATAACCAAGATTTTCAATGAAAATTTGCTATTACAATAAGTGTCATTATTATTATCACTATTATTATTGCTTGTCAAAATTAAATATGCCTCATTAAATATTCAACAGTTTTCAAATTATCTGTTTTTTCCAATTTATTTCAATGTATTTAATGTTTTAGTTTTCAACATTGATTTCCACAAGATTTTGAGTTACAAATTTTCTCCCCATTTCTACCTTTCCCCCCATTCCAAGATGGCACATATTCTGATTACCTCATTCCCCAGTCAGCCCTCCCCTCTTTCACCCTACTCCCTCCCATTCCCTTTCCCCTTACTTTCTTATAGGACAGGATAGCTTTTAAAACTTTGAGTTCCAAATTCTCTCTCCTCTTCCCTTCCCACCCACCCTCCCTAGGAAGGCAAGCAATTCAACATAGATCACACATGTATCATTATGTAAAACACTTCCACAATACTCATGTTGTGAAAGGCTAACTATATTTCCTTCCATCCTTTCCTGTCCCCCTGTCCCTTTTCAAAAGTGTTTGTTTTTGATTACCTCCTCCCCCATCTGCCCTCCCTTCTATCATCCCCCCTTTTTTATCACCTTCCCCTTACTTTCCTGTGGGGTAAGATACCCATTTGAGTGTGTATGTTATTCCCTCCTCAAGCTGAATCTGATGAGAGTATGATTCACTCATTCCCCCTTACCTGCCCCCTGTTCCCTTCCAGCAGAACTGCTTTTTCTTGCCATTTTTATGTGAGATACTTTACTCCTTTCTATCTCTCCCTTTCTCCTTCTCTCAATATATTCCTCTTTCACCCCTTCAATTTATTTCATTCTCTTAGATATCATCCCTTCATATTCAACTCATCCTGTGCCCTATGTCTATATTCCCTTCAAGTCTCCTAATACTGAGAAAGGTCTCATGAATTACACACGTCATCTTTCCATGTGGGAATGTGAGCATAACAGTTCAACTTTAGTAAGTCCCTTATGAATTCTCTTTCTTGTTTACCTCTTCATGCTTCTCTTGATTCTTGTATTTGAAAGTCAAATTTTCTATTCAACTCTGGTCTTTTCATTGAGAAAGCTTGAAAGTCCTCTATTTTATTGAAAATCCATATTTTGCCTTGGAGCATTATACTCAGTTTTGTTGAGTAGGTGATTCTTGGTTTTAATCCTAGCTACTTTGACCTCCGGAATATCGTATTCCAAGCCCTTTGATCCCTTAATGTAGAAGCTGCTAGATCTTGTGTTATCCTGATTGTGCTTCCACAATACTCAAATTGTTTCTTTCTGGCTGCTTGCAGTATTTTCTTCTTGACTTGGAAATTCTGGAGTTTGGCGACAATATTCCTAGGAGTTTTCTTTTTTGGGATTTTTTTGAGGAGGCGATTGGTGGACTCTTTCAATTTCTATTTTACTCTCTGGTTGTAGAATATCAGGGAAGTTTTCCTTGACAATTCTTGAAAGATGATATCTAGGCTCTTTTTTTGATCATGGCTTTTAGGTAGTCCAATAATTTTAAAATTATCTCTCCTGAATCTATTCTCTAGGTCAGTGGTTTTTCCAATGAGATATTTCACAGTCTTCCATTTTTTCATTCCTTTGGTTCTGTTTTATAATATCTTGATTTCTCATAAAGTCACTAGCTTCCACTTGCTCCAGTCTAATTTTTAAGGTGATATTTTCTTCAGTGGTCTTTTGGACCTCCTTTTCCATTTGGCTAATTCTGCCTTTCAAGGCATTCTTCTCCTCCTTTGCTTTTTGGAGCTCTTTTGCCATTTGATTTAGTCTATTCTTTAAGGTGCTCTTTTCTTCAGTATTTTTTTGGATCTCCTTTAGCAAGTCATTGACTTGTTTTTCATGGTTTTCTTGCATCACTCTCATTTCTCTTCCCAATTTTCCTCTACTTCTCTAACTTGCTTTTCCAAATCCTTTTTGAGCTCTTCCATGGCCTCAGTCCAATTCATATTTTTCTTGGAGGCTTTTAATGTAGCCTCTTTGACTTTGTTGACTTCTTCTGGCTGTATGTTTTGCTCTTCTTTGTCACCAAAAAAGGAATCTAGAGTTTGAGTTTGAGTCTGAGTTTGTTTTTGCTGCCTGTTCATGTTCCCAGCCAACTACTTGACCCTTGAGCTTTTTGTCAGGATATGACTGCTTGTAGAGTAGAGAGTACTTTGTCCCAAGATTTAGGGTCCAAGCACTGCTGTTTTCAGAGCTACTTCTATTCTTTTTTTTTTCAGTTAGACGTGACTTTATCATTTTAGTACACAAACCAAAACTTATGCAACCAGAGCAGAGGCTGTGGATGATTCATATTTCCAATTGGGTGGGAGCACTCTCTTGGTCTTGTAGTACCAAGCCAGCTGATGAATTCGGCTCTCGTTCAGAATCAGACAGAATTTAGAATCCTTATCCTTTCTGTTTCTCTCAAGATGCTTTCGAACAGCAACAGCTTTCTTGATCAAGTGATAAAGATCTTCAGGAAGATCAGGGGCAAGTCCCTTGGACTTTAGAATTCTCAAAATTTTGTTGCCAGTTACAAAGCGTACTTGTGCCACGCCATGAGAATCCCTCAGGATCACACCGATCTGGGAGGGCGTCAGGCCCTTCTTGGCCAGCTTGTAGATCTGCTCCTTCACATCGTCCGAGGTGAGCTTCAGCCACGTGGGCATGCTGTGGTGGTACGGCAGAGCAGACTGGGACAGGCCCTTCCTGGGAGCGTGCATGTGACCCATGATGGCGACGATCTGGAAGCCAGAGCTACTTCTATTCTACTGTCACCCCAGGCTCTGTCCCAGGAGCACTCTTCCTCCCCAAGAACTGTAAACCAGGACTGCAATACAGATCCAAGCAGGGCACAGCAAGAGAATCTGTCTTTGTGCCCACAAAGTGCTACTTGCACTCCCTCACTGATCTGCCGCTAGATTCCTCCCATGGTATGATCCAGGGATTTGGGAAACAGCTAACGCTGCACTACCTCCTTCACCCCCGGAGCTGGTGGCCGGACCACTCTGAACTCAATTCCGCAGTTTCCCCCTAACCTGCTCTTTGGTGTTTGTGGGTTGAGAAGTCTGGTAACTGCCACAGCTCACTGTTTCATGGCCCCAAGGCCTGTTCTGGCTGGCTGATTCTGGGTATGGTCTGTCCCAGCACGGCCCATGCTGGGCTGCCTTCCGCTCTCAGCACTGTGTGATAGACCCCTTCCCAGTGACCATCCAGGCTCTCCTGGACTGGAGACCTGTTTCCCTCTGCTATTTTGTGGATTCTGCAGCTCTAGAATTTGTTCAGAACCATTTTTTACAGATGTTTGGAGGGATTTGGGGGAGAGCTTAGGCAGGTCCCTGCTTTCCAGCTGCCATTTTAGCTCCACCCCCAAATTATCTGTTTTTTAAATCACACCCTTTTAAAAGCCTGATCCATATGCAACAAAATCCAGATTAGAAATTGATTTGCCTAACTCCATTTCTGTTTTAAAAAGATAATTTTACAATATAAGAGAATTTTAGAAATACAATAACACAAACAAAAAACTTCAGATGACATCAGCTGCATTTCCAAATTATCACATATAGAAATCATTGATCTTTTTACCTTGGGCATTTTAAAGCCACTTTAAAGTTATCAGGTATGAAAAATTACATTAAATTAGAGAAATGATAATGATGTGGTGCTTAGCGTATGCCAGTCATGTGTTAAGCACTTTATAATCATTATATCATTTTGATCGCACAACAACAACCATTATTATTTTCTTCTTTACAAATCAGGAAACTGGGGCAAACAGAGATAAAATAACTTGCCTAATCTAATCTGAGATGTGAGGGATTAACAGGGAAACATAAGCTGTTAGAAATCCACATATTGAGATACACTTGACTCTGGGGGAGGGAGTGGAGAGTGCTGAGTGATCAGAATTGTGAGGAGGTGTTTCAGAAGGGGGTGAGTTTCTGGAATTATCCCAAAGTCTCAGGAGTTTTTCCCCCCTGCAATCTTAAAACAATTCATTTCTAGACTCTTTAATGATTAATCTCCAAACCTCCAGAATCTGCTAAGATATTTTGTTTTAGTGGCCCTACAACTTTAATTATCTAACTTGTCTCTGTAGCCCCTAACTTGGCCAGTGTTGGGATCACAGAGAAAAGGTTTTCCTCTTTTAAAATAATTTAATCTTTCATGGAAAGCCTAAGGTGGGAGTTAATCCTGCTTTCAGCTATGACCTTAAAATAACAGAAAAGTGCATTAATCTTACCCAGAGTTTTCTCTAGCTACAGCCCTTAAAAGTTTTTTTTTCTGGATGGCTGCATTTTAAATCTTTCAAGGTGACAGAATCTCTAGCTCACAGCACAAACATGATACAAACATTTTACAACACAAAGACACAGACACAGACAAATATGAATGACAGGGAAAAGAAAGATTTGGAGGAGCTTGTTAGAAACCCCCATCATGCATATCATTACTCCAAGGAAAAGGGGAGTGCAATTTGCAAAGGTCCCAGACCAGCAGGGTGGCCCCTGTATCCACCAACGTGGTGATAGAGTGGCCCAGTACACCTCTCCTAGTTGAGAGAGAGAGAAAAAGGGGCAGATGGGAACTTGATTCCACAAATTTTCCTCAGAGCACCTGCAGATTTAAAGGGGCAGGTCTCAGTGCGGTTAAGTTTAAGGATCTGGTCTTTAAGCAGGGTGGAGCTTGAGGGACTGTAGCCCTCAAAGGAAAGGGGAGGAAGAAGGGGATTAGATGGTGCTGGGGAAAGGGTACTGAAGCTGAAGTGGCTTTACAAACTTTAAGGGAAGAAGCTTCTGCCTTAAGTTCTTGCTCTGCCATTTCAGCAAACCAGTGGTGGAAACTCTCCCACCTTAGTCTTGATGTCTTGTTGGCTTTTAAAGGTCTTTTTTTTGTTTGTTTTTAAGGGCTGAATTGCGAGGATATCTGATTACCTTTCAGAGGAGACCTACTCAAGTGGCCTTTGCCCCCAGAGCCAGCTTAGAGAGAAAAATGTGGATTGCAATGAACAAGCACAGTGTGATGATAGGAGCAGGGGATAGAGAAGGGACTTACCCACCCCACCCCAACCCAATCAGGGTGGGAACTTTTCAGGAGAATAAGTCCTATAGGGGCCAATCCCAGCATTGTCAGGGGAAGGGTACAGTCTCTAGTTGCTGTCCTATTTGAGTAATGTGGCACCAAAACTGTCAACTTGCCAGAATTCTAAGAACTATTTGTTCTTTTATTATATTTTTATGTCTTCTATATTTCTATATATATTTCTATTTTCCATAATATTTTCTATCATATATTTCTAAGAAACACAAACAGGGTCAGGTTGTAGGTGCATGTTAATTTTTCTTAAAGCAGTGGACATGCATGTGCCCATGCATGGGAATTCATTAGAAATGACCTCACTTTGGGGCCAGGCTGCACAGATTATATACCCATAGAGTAAGGAAGTGTCTCCCTCCTTCCTCTGTGACTCAGGATGCCTTGTGTCAACAAAATCATAGCTTCCATAGAACAAGAGAGTGCCCCCAGGATGTCTGGGGTCTGTCAGCCATAAATAAGGAACTGTCATAATAAGTTTGTCACAACAGGACAGTGTCCATAAAACAAGATAAGAGAAATGCCATTAATCAAGATAGTATCTGGCTCGGGTTGCCTGGTCCTTATCAGTCATAAACTGGAGAATCCTCCCAGTCAGCTTAATTTTGGCGTTCACACAGACTGCGTTTCAAAGAGGCTCAAGCAGGGTTCCACATCTCAAAGATCCATTTTTTGCCCCTGAAGGATTATACTCAGTTTTGCTGAATAGGTGATTATAGGCTGTAATCTTACCTCCTTTGCCTTCTGGAATATCATATTCCAAGCTCTCTGATCCTTTAAGGTAGAAACTGCTAAATCTTGTGTTATCCTGATGTAACTCCATGATATTTGAATTTTTTTTCTGGCTGCTTTGAAGTATTTTATCCTTGACCTTGGAGCTCTGGAATTTGTCTATAATATTCCTGGGAGTTTTCATTTTGGGATCTCTTTCCGGAGGTGATTGGTAGATTATTTCAATTTCTATTTTACTCTCTGGTTCTACAATATAAAAGCAGTTTTTTTGATAATTTCCTGAAAGATAATGTCTAGGCTTTTTTTTTTGGATCATGGCTTTCAGGTAGTCCAATAATTCTTAATTTATCTCTCCTCAATCTATTTTCCAGGTCAATTGTTATTCCAGTGAGATATTTCACATTTTCTTTTATTTTTTCATTCTTTTGATTTTGTTTTGTTGCTTCATGATGTCTCATGAAGTCATTAAATTCCACTTAACCCATTCTAATTTTAAGAAATTATTTTCTTCAGTGAGCTTTTTTACTTCCTTTTCTATTAGGATGATTTTACTTTTTAAGGAATTCTCTTCAGTGAATTTTTGTACCTTTTTTTCCATGTGGCCAATTCTGCTTTTTAAGGCATTCTTCTCTTCAGTTAATTTTTGTGCCTCTTTTACCATTTGACCTATTCTGTTTTAAGATGTTTTTTTGTGCCTCCTTTACCAAGATGTTGACTCTTTTTCATGATTTTCTTGAATCACTCTCATTTCTTTTCCCACATTTTCCTACACCTCTCTTATTTCAGTTTTAAAATCATTTTTGAGCTTTTCCAATAATTCTTTTTGGGCCTGAGACCAATTCACATTTTTCTTTGAAGCTTTGGATGTAGCAGTTTTGAAGAGGGAAACTGTTACACTCTCCTTTTTGCTTCCTAATTAGGCTTAGAATGTCTTCCTAGGGCAACTTTCTTTAAATCAAAGTGTCTAGCAACACTGGCTTCTCCAAAATACTGTAAAAGGGAGGGAAAACCCCCAGAAAACATAAAGAATTGAGACAGGATAAAGTTTACTTTTGTTCCTAAACAAGAAACTTTTACTGCTTTGACAGTCATTTTGAAAGCTCCTTGATAATTGAAAAATTATATTAATGTTTCAAGGATGTACAATTTCCAATGAGGTCATTCCTGCCACAGACCCAGCCAGTTCTCATTTTCTTCCTCTTCTTATTATTCTCCACTCTCCCATCCATACACCTATCCATCCTCTTCCTCCCCCTCCTCCCATTGTCCTCTACTCTCGTATCATCCATCCATCCATTCATCCATCCATCATCCATCCCTCCATCCATCCACCTACCCACCCACCCATCCATCCATCAACCATCCCTCCATCAATCTTCTTCTTCCTCCTCCCATTGTCTCCCACTTTCCCATCCACCCATGCATCCAGATAGCCAGCCTCTTCTTCCTACTGTCCTCCACCCTTTAATCATCTGTTCATCCACTCATCTTTTCCTCTTCCTCCTCCTCTCCCTCACATGGATTCATCAATCTAGATCCAGAAGGGACCTCAGAAACTATATAGTCTAACTTTTTCATTTAACATATGAGGAAACTGATGCCCAGGGAAGTTAAATTACTTGCATGAGGTCACTCATGTAGTAAGCATCAGAAGTAGGACTTAATAATAATAATAATAGCTAGCATTTATATGGGGCTTTAAGGTTTGCAAAGCACTTTACAAACAACTCATTTCATTCTCATAACATCCCTGGATAATATTATTATCCCCATTTTACAGGTGAGGGAACTGAGGCAAGCATCAATTAAGTGACTTATTCAAGATCACACAGCTAAGAAGAGTCTAAGGTGGGATATGAGCTTTGGTCCTCCCGATTCCAGGTCCTGCCCTTGATCCACAACACTGAGCTACCTAGTTGCACTCAGGTTTTCTTCCTCTCTAGTTCTAACTCTTTTTCCCACATTATATTTTAAAGCTTTCAGTGTATTTTACCTATTTCACCTCATTTTAGTGTCACAGCTTCCCAGTGAGGGAGGAAGTGCTTTGGGTATTATCACTTTTATTTTGTAGCTGAAGAAACTGAGGCAGAGTGTGGGCATCTAAGTTTAAATCTTGTATTACTAGCTGTGAGAACTTAAGCAAATCATTTACCTTCTGTATTTGCAAAATGAAAAAGTTGAACTAAATTATTTCTAAAATCCTACCTGTTGTCTCTTGATGTAGTGAGTTCCTCAGCCCTAGGGGTATTCAAGTTCTGATCGGATGATCACTTGTGGGGATGCTGTAGGAACAATGGAAGGAAATTACAGAGAGGCAGTTTTAGGTTTGAGATAAGGAAAAATGTCCTCACAATGAGCTGTCAAATTTTGGGAAGGGCTGCCTTGGGAAGTAATAGGCTCCCCATCACTAGAGGTCCTCAAGCAGAGGCTTGGCTGACTGCTTACTGATGACATTGTTGGAGTATGGGTTCAGGTACAGGTTGGTGGCCTCAGGCATCCCTTCTGTCTCCAAGAACCCGCTTCTATGATTCCTTCTAAGTCCTATATGTGCTGCACAGAGTCCAAACAGGTTAGGAATTCCCTGTAGGTTGTAAGGTCAGCCATATGTTCTTCTTTGCAGACAAATGGTGCTGGTAGTATCCAGGACCACTGAAGAGAGATCAACCTAGCCTATCTCTGTACCTAGGAAAAACCAGGTGGATGAAGAATGTATATTGGCCAGGTTATGTCATGTAGCTGGATAGGAGATAGATCTACATCTAGATAGATAGGTCTATCTAGTCATCTCTCTCTCTCTCTCACTCTCTCTCTCTCTCTCTCTCTCTCTCTCTCTCTCTGTATATATGTGTGTGTGTGTTCTTTATATATCTATGTCTATCTATATTTATCTATGTATATGTACATATATATATATATATATGTCTGTTTTTATAGATAGAATCTTGTGGTCATTCAGTTTTATAGTTCTGTCCAACTAGAGACCCTATTTGGGATTTTCTTGCAAAATACTAGAGTGGTTTGCCACTTCCTTCTCCAGCTCATTTTACTGATGAGAAACTGAGACAAACAGGGTTAAACGACTTGCCCATTGTCATCCTGCTAGAAAGTTTCTGAGACCAGATGAACTTAGTAAGATGCCATCCTGACTCCATGCCCTGTGCTCTATCCACTGTGCCACCTAGCTGCCAAATAGATAGATATAAAGAGATGAATAGATAGATAGATGTTTCTATCTATGTCTTACCTCCAGCCCCTAACACAGTGCCTGACATATGGTAGGTGCTTAATAAATGCTTGTCGATTGATTGGGATTCCCAATTCTCTGGGGGAATATTCCCCAATATTCCCAATATTCTGGGACCCTTACCAGATATACTTACCTGACCCAAGGTCGTGGGAGCAAGGACAGTGGCCACTGGGTCCTGCAGATGCTTTGGTTTAAAAGTTTGTCAAACCTTTCCCAAAGTACAAAAGGAAGGAAACAAGCATTTATTAAGTACCTACTATGTGTTAGGCACTGTGCCAAGTGCTTTACAAATATTATCTCATTTGATCATAATAACGATCCTGGGAAGTAGGTGCCAATTACTATTCTCACTTTACAGCTGAGGAAACTGAGGCAAACAAGGTTAAGTGACTTACTCACATGGCTAATAAGTGTCTGAGGTCAGATTTGAATTCAGGTCTTCCTGCCTCCAGGTTTAGAGTTCTATCCACTGTATCACCTCTTCTAAGATAAGACCAGCTTAGCCCTCCAGCACCAGCAGGTGTGCTACTGTGGAAAGCACGATGGATGAGCACTTAGTAGGTTATCATCCTGGCTCTCCTAGGCTGCTTATTAGCCTTTGGCCAGTGGGGATTTAAGTAGTATTTAAGTGTAAAATTTAAAAAATTATCAAAAAAATAAGGGTAGCATTATAATAAAAGAGGTCAGTAGAACTCTTGATTGCCCAAGACCCCTCATGGCAGTGGGCTCACAATTTATATGCCCTTGGAAGAGTAGATGTACCTGACGATGGCAATCAACTCTGATTGGTCAACAATTAATGAGAGAATGAACATCACAATGAGAAGTGGGCTTCCTCCAATGAGGTGCTGAAGGAGTGACATGTCATTCTTGTACAAAGAGACTATCTACACCCAAGACCATCCCCCCCCCCCCCACCATCTTGGGCAATCTAACCAAAGAATTTATTTCCACTCAAACCTGATAGAGCACACACAATGGGATCAAATTTTTTGTAAGATTGAGTGGGATTTGACCAAAATAGAGGAGAGTTGATCCAATTTCATTATCAGTAATGTCCTTCAAGAGATGACTTTGAAATGAGGACTATACAAAAGGGGGAAACTCTGAATCTCCCTAAATCATTGATTATTGATAATCATTTCTCTCAATCATAAAGAATCACGAGATGGGAAGAAGAGCTGAATTAATATTACATGACCCAAATGCAGTCTCTCCTATAAATGAGCAAACAGGGTTAAGTGACTTGCCTAGGGTCACATGGCTTGTGTCTGAGATTGGATTTATATATATGTGTGTGTGTGTATGTTTGTATGTTTGTATATGTGTATAAATACATCACATACATACATATGCATACACATACGCATATGTACATAGTATGTATATCAATATATCTTAATGTGTGTATGGTATACAACAGAAAACATATATACATGCAGGTATGTATGCATAGATGTACATGCATGTGTATGACATGTGTATATCATGTATGTGACAGGTACTGTTTTATTTTTTTTATCCTATGTCTAGCATTGTTCCTTGTACATATGAGGCACTTGATGTTTGTGGGATCAAGTTGAATCTGACATTTTAGTAGTCCTTGATGGCTTATAGAGGTATTTCACAAATATTTTCTCATTTGACCATCATGTGATGATGTATTATTTTAAGGCAAGTATCAACATCTTTCCAAGTAAGGCAGGTGCCATTATCTACATTTTGGATACATGAAAACTGAGACTCAAAGAGTTTAAAAACTTGTCCAAGGCCACAGAGCCAGAAAAAGGCAGAGTTGATTTGAGTTCCAGACATTTAACTCTTAACTTTAATGTTCTCCCACTATTGTTGCTAACTTTCAGCAAGAAATTGTCCTGTCAGTAAGGATATGGGGTACATCTTTCTCCTCACTCCCCATTTTAAAATCCCCCACTTTCTAGCTCTGTAATTTGATGGGTATACCCACTAAATGACAGACTTAGCAAGTGGGGGTGATGGTGGGTAAGTATTTAAAAAAGGGGCTGCATTTTATGCTTGACAGAACATTATCTGGAAAGAATTGCCTTTAGGAGCTAAACTGCCAGGATGCTTCTGCTCTTGTGGAGTTATCTGGTATCAGTGAGGACAATGAGAAGTAGACTACACCAACCACAGGATGACCACAGAGTCTGACTGGGGAATCCCTCAACCACAAACCATTGACTGTGCCCATATATAGGTCTCTATGGTCAACATGGTACCCAGGCTCATTCTGATTGATTCCTAGGCAATTTTTTCCCAAAGAAATTATGGGATGACTAAATAGACAGAAAAGAAATAGCCGCTAAAACAGCTATTGTGGGATAGTGGCTTGAGGTTAAAAAAAAAGGGCCAAAGGAAGTATGGTGCATCATCATAGTGGTAAAGACCTCAAGGCTATAAAAGTTCCTTGAGACCGCATTTGGGGAAATTCCCAGTATTATGCCATGGTATCTACTTCTGTCATTTGTATTGGGCCAAGTGGGCAATAAGATTCTGTCCTGAGCCCTCTTACTATTTTTATTTTTCCTTCTCTTCTCTTTTCTTCTTTCTGTTATGATTTCAACAGTTTCCTTTGAGTTAAATTATCACCTCTAAGCAGATGACTCCAAGATTTCGGCAAAGATTTTTAATATTTCTTCTAGTGTCCAGTCCCACATCATCAATTACCTGATGGAAAGCTCTACTTGAAGGTCCATTAGCATTTCAGAGTCACTGCATTCTGAATGGAACTCATTACCTTCCCTCCAAAACTCATTCTTCTTCCAGATTTTCTTGTTTCTGTTCAGGGTACCACCCTTCTTTCCGTCACCCCATATTTGCAACCAAGGGCTCACTCTTGACTTTCTTCTCTTCCTCATTCCCAATATCCAATCAATTGCCAAGTCTTATCAAGGCTACCTCTACAATCATTCTGGAATCTGTCCCCTTCTGTTCACTCACATGGCCACTGTTCGTTTCTCTCCTGGACTCTATAATTTCTTCTAGCTAACCTTCTCATCTTACAGATGAAAAAAATTAAAACCCAGAGGTTAAATAATTCAACTGAGGTCACACATTGTAATACTGAGACTTAAGCACTGTTTTTCTGATTTCTGTTACAACACAGATGCTCTCTAGTGATACATTCAAAAGCCAAATAGAAATGGTTTTTAGTATAACCTGTCATTTGAATTGTCTATGTCAAGGCTCACCTACAATTAACTTGGATAAGGGGAGAGTTCCTGAGAATGGACTTTCCTAACCTATGAGGGAACTGTAGTCAGGGACATTATAGCATTCCTGCAGAAACACATGGTAGAAACCGAGATGAGAGAGAAGTTTGTGGAGAACATTCCTCAACACTAACCTCTTGTGTGTTATTTGTCCCTCATGCTTGAAGAGGACCAAAATGACATCATACTAATATGAACTCAGAAGGCTCTACAATAGGTGGGGCACAAATAGTCCATATGACCATTTGGGAGGTAGATGTCTCTAACTTTGCACACCTTGTGCTTCTTTTGAGCTACCAGAATTCTGCTTTGCTCATAGAGCACAGCACCTTCTTTGATGTGGGCATCCCATCCTGGATGATCCTGTGCCAGTGTCTCCCATGTCTTACAATCAGTATCAAAGTTCTTCAGAGAGATCTGGAGAGTGTCTTTGTATTGCTTCTTCTGATCACCAGGTGATCACCTGCCTTGCATGAGTTCTCTGTAAAACAGTCTTTTAGGCAAGCATAAATTTGGCATTCAACAATGAGACTAGTCCATTGGTCCCCGCTGCCCTCTGCAGTAGAGTTTGAATGCTTGGAAGTTCAGCTCAGGAAAGGACCTCAGGGTCCATTACCTCATCTTGCCAGTGCCCTTCAGAACTTTCCTAAGATAATTCAAATGGAAGCAGTAGAATAGGGAATATTTCATTTCCAGAGCAGCATGGTCTTAGAATTTAGCATTGTGCCAAGAGCAAGGATATTCTTGGGCAAATCTTACCTTGGAGGTTGCTTTGTGGGCAACTAACCCAAGTTATTTCAAGCAGGTGGGGCAAATCCTTAGGCCACTAGACTGAGTTGTCAGAGGCTCAGTCCATTGCAATTACTTTGGAAAGGGGGCAAAGTATGGGCTCCATTCTACCCCTGGTTGCCCAGAGTACTGAGTGCTATGAGAAACCCTAGCCCACCAAGGGCATAACTAGAGATCAAATTCTCTCTAAAGAGACAGTGAGGTGACTCAGTGGATAGAGGGTTGGATCTAAAGTCAGGAAGACTTAAGTTCAAATCCAGTCTCAGAAATCTGCTAGCGGTATGAACCTGGGCAAATCATTTAATCTCTTTCTGCCTCAGTTTCTTCATCAGTAAAGTGATGAAGATGATAGCACCTACCTCCCAGGGTTGTTATAAGGATAAAAAAATGATAGTTATAAAGTGCTTTGAAAACCTAAAAGTGTTATATACATGCTAGCTATTATTAAAGAGAGAAGGGGATTTACTTCCCAGTATACTTATTGGAGGAAAGGAGGATCGTTCATATGGTTCCTATTGCTTAAGGATTAAAGCTCTAATATGGAAGAAAGGGGCACAAGAGATCATGACCATGCCATCACCACCATTATTACAGTAACTTATTTGGACATTGTAGTTCTGGTGGGAAAGTAATCACCTATCTAATAGCCTCCAAATATGCTTCTGTTCTGGGGAGATTTTAAAGTATAGGTGGTGCTACACGTGTGGGAGATAATATAGATCAGAATGTTATCCCTAGGGAAAAACCGAGACCAATTCTTCCATTGCGAACCAATGTGGGTGCTTTATATGTTTTACCACTGCTGCTGCTGCTGCTGATGTTGGTGTTGTTGCTGCTGGTGCTGTTGATGGGCTCCTATAAAGCCTTTGCACCTTCTTTTTTTCTGTGGGGTGAAATAAAGATTGCCTCCAATCATATGCATTTGTTATCTTGGGTGTTTCTATAAGTTCTATAAGAACTGAGGACTTTTTCAACCCAAGTCTGTGGAAACTTAGATATGAAATATGTTTGTATATTTTTCCAGGGTACATTCCAAGCTCCAAGATAATGAGCCAAAGGGAAAATGCCCTTTCTGGATCAGTTCCAGGATTAGAACCAGTCCATGTGAACCCAGAGTCTGGGGAGGGCCTTGGGGCATGGGTTTATATTTTGTATGTATTTTGTATTCACTTCTTTGGGCAAAACTGTTTGCCCTCCAGTAGAGTATAAGCTCTTGGTAGGCAAGGATGATTTTTGTTTTTGTCTCAGTGCTTGGTGCATAGCAAGCAATTAATAAATGCACAGGTGGTAAGAAGCAGACCTAGAATACAACTTTTAGGATTGAAACTTCATGGGGGAAGTAGGAAGAATCAAAGTTCAAGATTCAGAAGACCCAGATTCAAATCCTAACTCTTAGTTTATAACCTTGGGCAAGCCATTTAATGTCCCTATGCCTCACTTTCTCCATTTATAAAATGAATGGGTTGGACTAGATTCTGAGTTTCCTTCCAGCTCTCCATCTATGATGCTGATTCCCTCCCCCCTAGAGCATATCAATGAAAGTGGATTGTATGTGTTAAAGGTTCACTCAGTCGTGTTCTTTGTCTCAGTAGATGTATTTCTGAAAAATTGGAATCATAGCATCAACATTAGAAGGAAGCTTAAATATCGTCTCTCACTTTACAGATGAGGAAAACAAGACCAAGAGAAGCTGAGGGATTGGTTCATAGCAAGTGCATTTTAAATGCACAGGTGGTAAGTACCAGACCTAGAATTCAGCTTTTAAGAAAAAAATTGAATCACTCTCAAAGCATTAGAAGAGTGTCTGTTAAAGTACCTCTGTGATAAAAGTTTTTGTAAAGTGAAAAATCACCCCCTATCTGATCATTCTTGTACATACCAGAGTTTCAATTGCATAAAGCATGGGTATACCTGCAATGTTAAAACACACATACACACACACACACACACACACACACACACACACACACACACCCCTCCTTCTTTTAAATACACTATTAAAGAACTGAACTTGAGTCACATTTCTGTGACTCAATGACTATTGCTGTTAGAAGTATTGGTACTTCTCCTCCCCACGTTCACCTAATAAAGGCTGCTAAGGTAATAGATATTTCTTCACAACACTCCAGTCTCTCTCCTTGCCCCAACCACCACACCAGTTTGGGAGGACCACTCATAGGTGTGGATCATGCAATTCCTCCTTCTCCCATTCCATGCAATCACTCCCTAGGGGACGGGGAGTATATCTCCTTTAACCAAGTGAAGACAATCCTTAGACCACTGGGCAGAAGCTTCAGAGGGTTGGGCCATTGCAGCTGTTTTGGAAAAGGGGCAAAGGATAAATATCCGTCCACCCCCTGCTGCCACAGACATTGCATGGGGACAAATTTCCATGGTGCGGGGAGGGAGGAGAAGTCTTAGCCCACAAGAGGCATAAGTACGAATTTTGTCTCATAGGATAAAAATAGTTTGTCATAGAGGAAGAGGCCACCAGGTGGCAGGGCAGCTGCACAAAGGACTTTGCAAAGGTGACTGGTGTATTTGAGTTGAGGGAAATGGAACTTTTGCCTTCACCTCTGTAAGGGTTAGAAGGCAACCCAGAGAGAAAGACTGAAAGGTGAGGAGTGGGGATAGTGGTTACCATGGACAGGAAGTCTCCCACCCCTAAAAAGTTCATTCCTCTGCTCCCCCCTCCACATGTCAGTGTCTGAGGACAAAGTTGTATTTGGCCCATGCTAGTTACAGCTCCATGATCCACTCAGTGTCCACAGCAATCCCCTGAGCTTTGCAGATCACTAATGCCCAGGTACCTAATTCAGAACGACAAACAAAGCAGGATTTAGTTGCAAAGAGTGTCTTTAATGATCATTCCTTCATGAAAGCTCATGAGCAGTTGCAACATGAACAGCTGGTATCAAAGACTAGGCCAGCTTGGCAAGCCTCCTTGTAGGTCTTCCTATTCACACAGTTGTAGAAGGCATTCTTGCTCTTGGGGTTTGCATAGAGGCCATTGGACTTGCCAGCACAGAATCTGCTGCCTGCCACCACCAGGGGCTGCTGTGACGGGGGCAACACTAGTGCCCAGGGTAGAGGTTGGCACTCAGCAATCTAAGGGAAGAAGCATTTACCCAGGTTCTACTAAGAGCCCCAGCACTTTACAAACATGATCTCATTTAATCCTCATGACACCCCCGCCAGATAGGTGCTGTGATCATCTCTATTTTACAGTCGAGTGTCACCGAGCTAGGAATTATCTGAGACTAGATTTGAACTCAGCTCTTCCTGACTCCTGGACCAGTGCTTTGTGTGCTGCGATGCCTCCTAGCTTTCCAAGGAAAGCAAGTGAAGGAGTCAGTACACCTAAATTCACTAGTCAGTTCCTGACCAGGGATCAACAAACTCTACCAAAAGCTAGCGGCACCTTGTAGCTTAGCTTACCTTCAGGGTAAGTCCAACAGAAGCAACACCCTGCATTCTAGATAATAGCCTCCGAGAACCAGTTTTCTCCCATAGTGTTCTGCTAATTATCACTGTTATTTTAGCCTGGAAACAGATTCAAACTGGCATAATTCTGTTGCCTTACTTCCTGAACAGGCTGCAAACTGATCTAGAGAGCCCTTCCTGTCCCACCCCAACTTCTCTTTGTTCTAGTCTTACCCATTCTCTGCCTTTTTCTCCTTACTTTTCCTGTCTCCTCATCAATTCCAGTGGCCAATGGTAGGCTTCAAAGGAATTAAAGTGAAAAGGGAATGATTCTCCTCTACCCTCAAATACTCTACCTGCTTGGCCCATTTTACTGAAACCCGTTTGTGGGGAGAACATTTTCACAAGGGACATTCACTCAGTAAATTATGATCTTATAAGACTTCCCTCATCTCCTTTGCCAGTTCCAAGTTAGACATGCTAAGGCAAGTAGAAAAAAATAGGTTTAAAAGTGTTTAAAATAGAATCAATGTGGGAAGAGTTCCAGATTGATACTCTTCCTCAGCAACCTTTTTGCTTTGGGGCTCCCTGGATGGTGGAATCACTACTTACTGGGAGTGGAGCCACCCAAGGCAGATTTGATGGCGTTCATGAGTGGGTATTTCCCTTCTCCACAGAAAGTGCCGGTGAAGTCATCTAAGTCAATGGCCCAGACCATGGCTCCTCCAAAATTGTTCTTAAGCAACCAATCTGCCTATTGGGGGAGTCAACAGCATGTAAGTGTACGGTCAGTGGGAATTTCCAGACAGCCAAAGCCCTGGGACCTTCAGAGTTACTGTCTTAAGAGGTGTGAACTAGGGGCTGAGAAAAGAGAGTGAAGCTGAGAGAGAAAGGCAGACTGAGCTAGTGAGGTGCCCTAATCAATAGAATACTGAATTTAGAGTCAGGAAGTCCTGAGTTCAAATCTTGCCCTGAACACTTACTGGTTATGTGATCCTGGGCAAGTAACATAACTTCTCTCAGCCTCAGTTTTCTTGTTTGTTTGACTCAATGACCTCTAAGGTACTTTCTAGGTCTAAATTTATGATCCTATGAGGTAGAGAATATACCTTCCTTTACCCCCAGGCTCCATACAAGGAAGGAGATGGTGTGTAGGCAAGGGAGGAGAATTTGTGAGGAGCTGTCCAACTTTAAATGGATTAATGGGGATTTTTTAATGAGAAAGTCTTGCCAAGGAGGAAAAGGAGGTAGTCCTGGATCCAAAGTAGCAGTTTCTCTCTCAACTCTGGCCTGATGTCACACCAGCTGAGAATGCTCTCTGAATGATTCATGCCAGCCCTAGGATTCCTGGTGGGATTGTGCTGTGAGAGATATAGCATGTCCACCACAGGGTGAAAGTAGAGAATGGGGGTGAGAAGGGTGTAACCCAAAGATTGGAAAATGGAGCTGAGCTTGCCTCTTTGGATATCTTGGCAAATGTACAACAAGATGGGAAAAATAACATCCTCATTTTAATAGAATGGGCTTCCTTTGTCATCCTATGTTTTTTATTTTCTGTATTTAAAATCATGATTCTGCAAAGGGGTCCAGATTCTTCACCAAACTCCAATCAAAAGAGTCCATGACACAAAAAGATTAAGAACCCCTGATTCAGAACTACATGACAGAGAAGGCCTCTGGGATGACAGAAAATGCATGGGGATATACAGCCACTCTATGCATCATTAAACCACCCCCAGGTCACTCATAACTCAATTCCTTTGATCCTGAGGATGCCAGCAAAGCTAGCCAATAGCAGTGAATCACTAAGACCAAAGAAAGAAGAGGGAGAAAAAAATGACTTGAAACACGTGAGAGAGGGATAGAAGAATGTAGCACAGACAGAAGGATGGTAGGATACCACTAATGATTACTGTAGGCATGGATTTGTGGGACCCCTACCCCTACATCAAACTGTATAAGGGAAAGAAGCAGGACCCACCTTGATAGTGAAACTCTTGGGATTGTCATAACCCATCCATTGGTTTCTTTTGTAGGCATAGGGAACCTCTTGAGGGGCATTCCACACTTTGGTGGCACCTCTCAGGAAGCCACAGACTTAGGACAGGAAATAACAAAATCTAGACGTCAGGAGAACTAGGTTCTAGACTTTATTGCTTTATAGTTGGAAGACCTTGAACAAGTCATTTCTCTCTAGGCCTCAGTTTCCTTATCTGTGAAATTCTAGGATTGTATTTGACAACCTCTTAGTCCCCTTCCAGCTGTTCTGGGGCAACACATTCTATACTCCAGAACAATCTTCTGCTCTGGCCGTTTCTTCCATCAAACCTGGCTACCATTTTCCTCTCCTGGGAGAATGCACTGCCCTCTAACTTACTTCGGTATTAGTCGGATCGAAGGGAAGCTGAACTAAATTTAGTCTCAACTAAATCCCCCTCCTTTGGTTTCAAACTGAATAACCTCTAAAAAGTTCACTAAACTCAAGCCTGCAGACCTGAGATCTAGTCGTGACTATGCCTTTAATGAGTTGTGTGACCTTAGGCAAGTTAACCTCATTGGGCCTCATTTTATGTATGTAAATGATACAATTTGCCTTGTGCTCATGGAAGGATCTAATATGGGAGGACAGGTATCACAGTGCTTGGGAAAGTGGAAATGGTGGGTACTGCTATCAACACAGGGATTGTTATATCCTCAGGAGACTGTAAACCCTTTGAGAGTAGAGATTCTTTGAGTCTTTTTGTGTTTGCATACTTATCAGTGCCTTGTACACACATTTTTGGTGCCTAATAAATTTGGTACTTACTAAAACTGTTAAATTGAATTGAACAGTCCCATCCCCACCCCTCTCTGTGCCCATATCCCCACATCCACCCAAAGCAGCAACTTGGCACTCTATGAGACAGAGTGGAGCCTCTCATACTCTGTTTTCCAAGCTGAGCAGATGTAGAGATCCCTGTGGATCCGCTGAGCCCCCTCTGGACCTTACCTCAAAGTAGGCAAGGGTCCCAGCCTCCTGGGTGTAGGGTCCACCAGTACCAGGGCCAGAGGTGGGAGCATCCAGGCCGTGGTTGGAGGGGTTGGTGAGGGTGAAGGTCCGGACATAAGCACAAAACCCAATCACCAGCTTCTCAGCAGGAGCTCCATTGTTCTTCCAGTAGTTCATGACATAGTCCTCAGGCACAAAGGAGGGGAAGCAGTTAGAAAGCTATCCAGCTGGGACAGCTATAGGTATGTGCCCTGTAGCTTGTGGGGGTAATCCATCCTGTCTGTACTTCACGCTAATACTGTTATCTCTGGACGCAGGTCCTGGCCAGCCCATAGACACAAGATAGTCTGGCAGAAAAGGAAAGAGGGAAGCAAGAAGCTTCTATTTGGAGCAGGTGGACAGGCTTCCTAAGTAAAGAGGACCACCGCACTGGCCTTCCAATTTTGTACTAGTCAGTCAGTCAATAGGCACCTATTAAGTGCCTACTATGTGCCAGCGCTAAAAATACAAAGAAAGGCAGCCCTTGAGAAGTTCACAGTCTAGTGGAGGAGCTCAAAATGTAGACTGGAAGCTTCCTGAGGGCAAGAAGCCATTTCTTCTTTATCTCTATAGCCTTCTTAGCACCTAGCCCAGAAGAGGTAAGGATGAGGTACTTAACAGAAAGACTTATTAGGAGAATGACTTTGGAAAACAAATGTTCTCAATTTGTTGTTTTCCCTCTAATCTTAACAATTAAAGTACAACTGAGGCCTCAAATGGAGCCATTTCTTTTCTCTTTTGGTGTTTAATAGATTATACAAATTACTCTCCATTGTCTGTATATTTGTTATCCACTTTTGTTATTATCCAGTTTTAAAATTCTGAGCTGGCTTTCATGTCCAGTCATCACATTTCTGACTGACCTCAGATAGAAGTCTAAAAGGTTTCCCTTCTTGGGGAAACCTCTCCTCCCCTCCTCTCCCCTTCCCTCTCCCCTCCCCTCCCTTCCCCTCTTCTCCTCTCCTCTCTCCAAAAGCTCACGGTGGATATCATGTCCAAGCCCTCATGACAGAGCTTTCCTTACCACATTAAAGTAGATGTAGTCACCCTGGTCACTGGGTCCAGCAAAGCCGTCCCAGGAGCCCCTCAGGTCATAAGCCATCACATTGATAAGATCCATGTATCTTAGAGTGAGGAAGAAAGGAGAGAAGTGACCCAAGGAAGATCGGGCTCATGGTCTTCACTCCACTCCCTCTGTGGATTGTACTCCCCTCCCCTTACGGTCTGTATTCCCTGGGCCTTGACCATCATGAGGTCTTTTCCCCTCTATACCATTCACCTCAGGCTCTCTCGACCAGCTCAATCCCTACTCACTGGGTTGCTTTGTCATTTTTTGGCTTCTATAAAGGATGCACAATGACTACACCAAGGTAAAGGGAAGAACACCTGTACAAAACCATCAAAAATGAATGTTACAAAATGATGAAGAGCTTTGGAGCTTAGCTCTGAAGAAGAGATGGGAAAAGATATTTCTACTCCACCTCTTTGCAGAGGGAATGCAGGGGTATGGTATAGTGCATGTATTTTTACTTTTTTAATAGATGGATCAGTTTTGCTGATTTCTCCTTTTTGGTTTTCTTTTTTTCCCTTCTTCAAAAATAGCATTTGTTATACAAGGTAGGACAGCAAAGTGGTGCAGTGGATAGCGTGCCAGCCCTGGACTCCATAAGATCTGAATCCAAATTCAGCCACGGATGCTTATTAGCTGTGTGACCCTGGGCAAGTCACTTTACCCTGTTTGCCTCAGTTTCCTCATCTGTAAAATGAGCTGGAAAAGGAAATGGCAAACCACTCCAGTATCTTTGTCAAGAAAACCCCAAATGGGGTCTTGAAGAGTGGCAACTGAAAATGATTGAACTCATTGAATCTTATATATGCCTGGCATATGGTAGAGAATGAATAGTTTTGGTGATTGTTGAATCAGTGGCTATGGCCATTCCCATTGGTACTGCCCAGTGCACCCTCAGTCCCAATACTTCCTTCTCCCACACCTGCAATTTCCATGGTTTCCTGATGCCAAATGACTCTGGGTATCTTTTGATTTGGAGTTCGCAATTGTTTTTTTAGGATACCACCTTTTCATTTCACCCATCAATCAACTAACACTTATTAAGTGCCTACTATGGGCCAGAACACAAATACAAATGCTCTGAGTATACAAAGACAAAGAGTGAAACAATCTCTAATCTCAAAATAATCTCATGAAAATGTGAGTAGAGTGAAGGACCTTTAAGGATTTAGGTCGATGCTTAATAGGGCAGAGATCCCAGGTGCAGATCTAAGCTTCTGAAGGGCTTTTCCCTCTAAAGGATGTCTAGATGCAGTATTACACAATTAACTGCTTCAACAGCTTCCTCCTCTAAGAATCCTTTCCTCCTCCCCATAGTTGTTAGCACTCTCTCTTCAATTTATCTTGAATTAACTTATCTGTTTTCCTATAGTATCCCCTAGTAAAACCAAGCTCCTTGAGGACAGGAACTATTTTTTTTTTGGTGTGTGTTTGTACTTCTATAGCTTACCACCTTGCCTCATAACTAATAACTCTGTGAATTTTAATTGAACCCTGAGATCCACACTAAAGTGGCCAACAGTGGCCACAACAGTAGCCAACTTTTGCTCTTCATGATATTATCAGCTTTGTTCCTGTCCATGAACGAATGACTGAACTAATTAATTAATGAAAAAGCATTTATTAGGTACCTCCTAGGTTCCAAGAGCTGGGGATACAAATGGAAAAAAAAGCCAGACATGACTACAGTGATGGAAATGGAAGGAACAACCACACACAAACAAAGTGAGTGTTGGAAAGTTATAAAGAACAAGAATAACTTGAAGAATGAGATAAGAGACCACACTCACCCCACCCCAGCCCTTTACAGAGGTAAAAGGTCTACACGTATTTTCCAGACTTTTCCCAATGTATTTATTGGTCAGACTTTTTTCTCTTCTTTTTCTTTCTTATTTTGTCCTTAAAAATACTCTTTGGTATATAGTATGACTCTAGGAGGGGAGTTTCAAGTCAGGTAACCCTTCCATTCTTTGCCCCATCATTGGTTATCACCACCACCACTGCCTCTAAGAATCAGGTTTGTCACCCTTTGGGGAGACTCCCTATTCCCATGAACAATGATCCTGGGACCTCTTCAGGGTGGTAAGACTGGAAGAAAGGGTCAGGTCAGAATCCTCTCTAAGTCAAATACTGACACCCCCTTCTAGTTTCCTTATCTGCTCCAGGATGTTTGCAAGGTAAATGCCTCCTCCCTCCCTTCAGAAGCAGGTGTGAGGGAGGGATAGTTCTATAGAGTTCAGAGTCTAGGGCCCAAGGAACAGACCCCAAAGAATTCTTGAGATGCATTGAGCTGATCACTGGTTTCTGTGTGGCCTTTAGGAAGCAAATTAGTATGTTAGTTCTCTCTTTCTCGAGTCCACCCCTAAGCCTTGGGTGGAAGAAAGCAAAAGACTTTCTGTAGTCAGTGATAGATATACCTGGCAAATGTCTCCTAGTCCTGCAGGACGAGGTTTCAGAAAGCAGGGGTGAAAGTGGAAGGTTGGGTGGGATAATGAGAAAAGTACAATTTGGTCTCAAATTAGGAGGTGGAGTGACTTGAGCCCCATCAGATTTGGGACTGTCTGAATGTGAAGACAGAATGCTATTGTAAGGGTAAATTGGCAGCACTCAATTTTCTTAGGTAGAATCATTTATATTTTATTCTATTCAGCAGTTTGAGAATGAAGTGAGGCTGTCTGGTGGAGTGGGTAGGGAGGCAAGGATACGCACAGCCTTAGGGCATCTATATCTGTGAGCATTGCTAAGATGGCGGAATGTCCCTATGTTCGGTTTGTACTTCAACCTGTGAATTAAAAGAGAAGAAAATAGTCAAAACCAAGACCCTCTGCTCTTGAAACAAGGACACGACCTATTAGAATCTGAGGAATAGTTCATCAAGTCCTTCTGTCAGAGGGCTCTGGTTTTGTTTTTGTTTAGTTTTGTTTGTCTTTGTCTGTTTATTTATTTGCCAAGCCTCAGAGAATCAGAGATCACAAGAGCGTCTAGAAAAACTTCCCTGGGACAGAGATGAGAAGTAATGGAATGAATGTCTGTATAACAATGCAAATGTTGTTGTTTTCAGTCATGTCTGACTCTTCATGACCCCATTTGGAGTTTTCTTGGTAAACATACTGAAGCAGTTTGCCATTTCATTCTCTAGCTCATTTTACAAATGAAGAAACTGAGGCAAACAGAGTCAAGTGACTTGCCCAGGGCCATACAGCTAGGAAGTATCTGAGGCTAGATTTGAACTCATGAAGATGAGTCTTCCCAACTCTGGTCTTGGCACTCTATGTACTATTGCGCCACCTAGAAGCCCAACAATGCAAATACCCAAATGTATTTGTATATCGTTTCTCTAATCTTGTACTATCGTAGAATGTCAGAACTCAGAATGATCTTTGAAGGTATCGAGTCTAACTCCCTCATTTTTACGTAAATGAACTGAGAGACATGACTTGACCAAAGTTACACAGCTAGTATTCAACAAAGTTGGAATTTGAATTTAGGTCTTCTGACTTGAAGTCCAGAGCCCTTCCCACTTCCCATAACTACCTCTGATGGGCAACTATTCCTTCTGGCTTCCAATACCTTTATTGGCAGAGTCCAGTGTCTTCTTGATTGCCTGGAGGAGTGGGAATCGACCCTTTTTGCAGAATTCACCAGTAAAGTCATCCAGGTCAATGGACCAAATCATGGCCCCTCCCAATCCTGAGTTCTTCAAATACTGGGCCTGAAGGAAATATACAGGAATGTGGGTAGGGAGGCTGAAAAGAGTACCTTGTGGTCCTCCTAGGTCTCTGGGAATGACTCCAAAGCAGACTCTGGTCCAGATGAGGGAATGGGTTAATAATTTACCAGCAAACATTTAGATTAGACAGAGAAAAGGACTTCCTGGTATGAAGGGACAGTTGAGAGAGCCCACAGACCCTACATCCTTGGAGGACAGGGTAGATGCCTTAATTTCTTTCCCCCATTTCCTCCCCTACACAACAATGCTCCATGGAATAATTGAGCAGATGCTGACATCAGGATCCCAGGGGGTTTGAAAGTGCTTAGGACTCTAGGACCATGGACCATAAAGGGAATTGCTTCAGTTACGGTGGCCTTGGAGATGGCCAGATGGGCGATGCTAACTGTGAGGAGCAAAAGTAGAATAGAAGGGAATGGAAACAAGAGAGATGCTCCCAGCAACCCCTGCCCAGAACAGGGGCAAATAACTGGTGGTCCTAGTAGTGCTCCAGAGAAGACTCTGAGATTAAAAGGGAGAGAACTTCATTGCTCACTGCCATCATCACTACTCTTCTCTCTTGTTCTCTGTTTCTCTCTTTTACTATCTTTCTTCTTTCCTTCCACTTTTTCTTCCTTCTTTTCCTTTTCCCTTCCTTTTTGCTTCCCTTCTTTCCTCTTTTCCTTCATTACTTCTTTACTTCCTTTCTGCTTTCCTTCCCTCTTTGTTTCATCTGTCCTCTCCTTCTTTCCCTCCTTTTGTCCCTTCCTTCCTTGCTTCCTTCTTTGCTTCCTTTCTGCTTTCTTCTCCTTCCTTTCTTGCTTCCTTCCTTGTTTTGCTCCTTTCTTCCTTCCTTCCCTCCCTTCTTCCTTCCTTTTTTTTTTCTTCCTTCTTTGCTTCTTTCCCTCCCTCCTTCCTTCCCTCCTTTTCCTTTTTCTTTTCTTCCTTTTTTGCTTCTTTCCTTCCTTCATTCCTTCTTTCCTTTCTTTCTTCCTTGCTTCTTTGCTCCTTTCCATCTTTTTTCCTTCCTTTGCTTCCTTTCTGCTGCCCTTCCTTCTTTCCTTTTTTCATTCTTTCTTTCCTACTTTCTTGCTCCCTTACTCTGCTCTTCTCTTTCTTCTCCCTCCCCCTACCCTTTCAATCTTCTATGCCTCAGGTCCTCAGAGGCCTTATTAAGATTCACTATTGACTCCAGCCTAAAGAAGTCCCTGGAACTTCATCCTAGAGCCACCCTGGGGGCTTCTATGCCCCCTTTCTTTGTGTCCTGAGTTTGGCTAGGGCTCTCTCATTGTCTCAATCACCTTGGTACTTACCTTGATATCCACACTCTCCACATCATCATAGCCAACCCACTGATTGCCCTTGACTGCATAGGGGACCTGTTGTTCTGGGATTTTTTTGACTGTGGCACCTTGTAGGAACTGGCATACCTAAGAGAATGAAGAAGAGGTAGGGAGAGGGTGGAGAAAGCAGTTAGCCCTGGAGTCTTCTAAGGCAGGGATGCTTAGCCTGGTATCCACAATCACTGCGGATTTCTGGGGAATCTATGGATTTGTTTTGTTTTAATATTTTGATAATTGGTTTCCTTTGCAATCTGATGTATTTCGTTTTACAAGTTTATATTATTGTTTTGAGAAGGAACCTCGAGGCTTAACCAGACTCCCAAAGGGCCCATGACAAAAAAAGGTTAAGGAACTCTGCTCTGAAACATTGTCCTAAACTAAGCAAGGACACCTGGCTATAGAATTCTCAAGTGGCCACCTGAAGTCGGCTACCAAAGGAGATTCCTTCCAAGACTACCCATTCTATTTTTGGATGGGCTCTCACTGTTAAGTTTTCCCTTATAGCCACTGAAATCTGAATCAACAGCTTCTACCCATTTCTGATAGTTCAGCCCTCTGGGTCTGAATAGAATCGGTCATGTTGTGTCTTCCCAACCATGCCATAAGGCCAGAGAAAGCCTTATTCATCCTTGTGGCACCTACCATGCCTTACACATAGTAGGTTTTCAATGTTTATTCAGTGATTGATTCACTGACTTCCAGAGTCATCTCCACTTTTTCTGCATGCATTCTGGGAAAGACTGAAAGGTAGCAAGGGACTCCCTCCTCCCATTCCCATCCACAGACCAGCACAGATTACCAGCGACCTGAGTCTTGGAGCCTTCTGAGCAAGTATACTGGCTTCCTGGAGATTCATTTCCTCTCTCTACTCTGTGCTGGGCATCCCACGTGACGGTAATGTGTGGCAGAAAGTCTAGTGCAGGTAAAAATTCTTGGGTACCTCATAGTAGGCCAAGAAGCCTGCTTCTGCAGTGAATTGGCCAGGAGTGCCAGCAGCGTTGGCAGGGGCCCCCACACCTGAGTTAGACGCAGGTGTGGAGAGGGTGAAGGAGCGGCCATACATAGGGATACCCATGATTATCTTCTCCCCTGGCATGCCTTGAGTCTTCCAGTAGTTCACAGCATATTCCTGGGGAGGGAAGGCAAACTGAGATTGAACTGAGGCCTGAGTGTGGAGAGAAATGAAGGGACCTAGTACGTCTCTGCCTCCACCCCTGACTCACTGGGATCCAACACATCTCTCTCTTTCTGTTCTAAATTCATCTTCTAAGGCATGGAGACACAGTTTTATTTGGGGAGTGCTTTGATCCCTGGCAATAAGTTGATCATTGTCCTTCACATATGATTCTCTGGCCCTAAAGAAGCTAGGATATTATTTTTAAAATAAATGAATGAATGAATTTTAAAACATAAAAAAAAAACTAGGCAAGAAATGTAAGAAGAAATTAGAAAGCCAGACATGTAGGTCTTTGTCACCAAGGCTGCCAATTTCATTCTATCTTCTTTGTGTTGACTGCTTATGGCATTTGCCTTGGGGATAGGGATGGAACAGAACTAGTCATTTTCTGATCTCCAAAAAGAGTCACCCACTTTAACAGATAAGCATAGAAGAGAGACTAGTTTTGGAACTTTTTTTCCTCTTTGGGCTACAATGGAGGCCAGAAAGAAATTGTGAGATGGGATCTGTTCTCCTTATTCCCAGCTCCTCACACACGGTGAGTGCTCGTCAAATTCTGGTTGAATGAATTATGGGAACTGATCAGAGAAGTGGGAGGGTAGGTACCTGATGCGGAGAGTCCCCTACAGTGGAAAACACTCTGAATCATAAGACTCAGAACTGGGAAAGGCCCTTGGGCGTTACCTACTTTGGTGATTTTTTTCAGATGTAAATGAACACACGGTGAGCCCAAGTGGCCTGAGTAAAAAACCAGAGCCAAGTTCTAAACCCGGATCCCACAATTACAAATCCAGTGCGCCTTGTACTGCATCAAACTGAGACCAGACAGAAACATAGTGGGAGCAAGGAAGACATAAATCAATCATGGCACCGTTTCTCAAGCTGACAAGCCAAATGAAGAAAGATGTGAAGGCCTGGAAAATTTTTCAGAAAAAAAAACAAACATTCGCCCTCCCCCAAAATAAATTTCCAGGAAAATAAAAATTGCATATTCTGAAAAGAGCAACGTTAAGGTGGGGTGAGGTTAAGGTTAAAAGTCATGGGGTTTTTCCCAGCCTTTGTCTGCACCACCTCTCCCAGACCTTTATATGTCTATACGTCTACCTTGGATAAATCGATCTCCTCACTGTCAAGTGTAGATATCCCTCTTCTGCCTATGTTAAAGGGTTATCATTTGGATCAAATCAGATAAAAGATGCCCACTTCTTTTGTCAACATGATGATGTAAAAGATGCTCATTTAGTAGGGGTGGGGTTCAGGATGGACTGGGGTTAGGCATGATTGTTACTTAGTAGAGATGGGTCAGGATGGGATGTTCAAACTGGGAGATGAAGAACGAGCCAGCACATACTTTGCCATTTGGTGAAGATGATGGCTAGTTTTGCCATAGGCCCCATTGTGAAGAGGCAGTTAGGTGGTGTAGTGAATGGAACGGTGGGCCCGGAGTCAGGAAGACCTGAGTCCAAATCCTGTCTGGCCTAGCTGTGTGACCATCTGCCTCGTGGGGATAATAACAGCACCTACATTCCAGGGTGGTTGTAAGGACCAAGTAAGATGATATTTTTAAAGTACATGTTAGCACATGTTAGACATTTAATATATGTTTGTTTCCTTCTTTTCTGAGATAAGGAGCTCATGAGTCTTGACTGGCCAGCATCTTCTATGTCTCTACAGTTGCAGTTTTATTGGTTCCCTATTCAAAGCATATATGTGTGTGTGTATGTAGATATACATATATATAATATGTATGTATATATGTGTGTATGTATGCATACATAATATGTATATATACATACACACATATATAAACATATATGTATGTGTGTATATCTATATCTGATATACAAATGGTATATTTATAAATAATATTTCTCACTTGAAGAGTAAAACATGAGGACTGTGAACTTTTATATATTATATATGAATGCTCTGTCATGTCCAATTCCTTGTGACCCCATTTGGGATTTTCTTGGCAAAGATACTAGAAGGGTTTGCCATTTCTTTCTCCAGCTCATTTGATAGATAAGGAAACCAAGGCAAGCAGGGTTAAGTGACTTGCCCAGGGTCACATAGCTAGTAAGTGTCTGAGGACAGATTTGAACTCAGGAAGATGAGTCTTCCTGACTCCAGGCCCAGCACTTTATTCACTATGGTGCCACCTAACTGCTCCATATATAAATGATATATTTATAAATCCTATTTCTCACTTGAAGGGGAAATTAAGAGGAAGATTATGAACTTTTATATATCATATTTAAATGATATATTTATGAATCATATCACTGTACTAGAGCTCACAATGCATATTGTATAGAGATTAATTAGGACTGTGCTTTAAAAAAAGCCCCTCTCCTTTGGCCATCCATCTCAGCTCTTCAGTCCTACCACATTATAGTAAGCGCTGCTCCTCTGGTCCTGCTTCCCTTTCCTCAGAGGGCTGTTGTGGCCAGTAACCAAGGGATTATCCCAAGATCCATGGAAGTCAAAGGACAGGAGGTTGACGAAATCCACATCACTAGAGAATCCAGAGGGCAAAGGAAGTGAAAAAAGCTCTTTTTTTTCCTGAAAATCCATAAGAAGCTATAAGCGATCATGAATATTAAGCTTAAGGTATAGCATGAAGGATTAAGGCTTGATAGAAGGAAAAACTTCCTGAGTGTGACGAGTTCAGGGTCTGGACAGGTGATTAAAGAAGGCCTTCTAGAAAAACCTTTAAAAACAAGAAGTATCCTCCTCTTCCTCAAATCCCACAGCCAGCAGATCATTTGTCCAAACTGGATTAAAGGCAGAGGAGTAGATCAGTTGACTCCAGTTATGCTCACCTTGCTAAATCCTTAATCTCATAGCTGTTATCGATCTTCTGCCTTCCTGAGGCCACCGCCACAGACAAGAGAAGCTTCTCCTTCCCAGACTTTTTGGCCTCTTCCTGAAAAGCAATAGCTAGCTCCTATGGGACATAAGAAGAGAGATGCCTAAGTGTTAGAATTTGAGAACAAGACTCTAGCCTGGGGCTTTGGAAATACCACAAAGCAATTATTCTCCTTTCCTGAGAAAGCCTTAGAAATCCAGGAATCTTTTGATTAGGAAAGGACAGAAGCCCAGATGCCACCCATGTGGGCCACCCATCCTTGTCCTCCTGAGGCCCCTCAAGAATCAGAACAGAGTCTGCCCCAAGCTTCTTATGCCCCACATGATTCATAACAACCTCTCCTTAGCCCTCAAGGACTTAGACTATACCCCTATTGTTCTGGGAGCTGGCCAAAGAGAAGATCTGATCTGCTCTGTCATACTAAGAGGGAGAGGCCTGGGTTTTCCCCAATAGACCTTAGAGATGCCAGCAGCTGAGGATCAAGGCTCCTCCTTTTTGTAATACCCAGCATGAGACTCTACACCCAATATGGGGAATGGACCAACTACTCCATGGGACTTGGCCATACGTGAATCAGAGAAGCAAAAAAAGGCTTTTCATTCAGCTCAGGGAAGATCCAGTCTATGTCCAGCCCATTGAAGTCATTGTGCCTCAGGAATGGGATCACAGAGTTGATAAATGTTGATCGTGATTCAGAAGAATCCACCATGGGATGGAACCTGGTAGAAACAAGTCTGCTATCTTTTGGAAAGAACTGGTAAGAGGCCAGCATAACATGTTACCCCAGAGCCCAAGGAAGTTCATTCCCAACTGCAGTCTCATTTCTACTGTCTAAAGAGGACCTCCAGAAACCATGGCTCAGCAGAGCACAAACCCCGTAGGCCTGAGCTCCATGGGCTCATGGATCACCATCTTCACTCCAACAATTTTCTGTGCCTCGCTCCTCTCCCACATCTTCTCCAAGAACTATAATCAACTCAATACCAACATTGCCTCTGTAAAAGGCATGTCAAGGGACTGACTATTGTATCCCTATGATTTCCTAGAGTCTAAATCAAAACAGGTTTCCCTGAACACCACTCCCCTCTGTGTGCAATCTCCACTGATTAGAATGTAAGTTCCTTGAGGGCAGGGACAATTTAACTTTTTATTGACATCTTAGCACAGTTCTTGGCACACAGTAAATGTTTAATAAGTGCTTTTAATTCACTCATTTATCCTTTGACTTGCAACCTCCTCCACCCTTTGATAAGAAGACCTGGATTCAAATCTCCCCTCTGACACATCCTAACTGGGGAACCATAGTTCTCACTTAACCTCCCCCAGCCTCAGTTTCCTCATCTGTAAAATGCAGACAATTTTTGTAATATTTTCCGCATATGGTTGTTATGAAACAATGTATGTAAAATGCTTTATAAACCTTAAAATTTATAATATAAATGTCAACTACTGTTCAGAAAACCCTGAGGATACAGAATTGGATTGACCGAGAGCACATCTACCCCTCCCCAGGAGAATATATATATATATATATATATATATATAAAATTCACTAGAATATAATCTCCCTGAGGGCAGGCACTATTTTTACTTTTTCTTTGTACCCCCAGCGATTAGCACAATACTTGGCATATAGTACTGGCTTAATAAACATTTATTGACCACTTGAAATAAATAATAGAAGCTATGTGCTTACCCTTTGGAACCAAATACGGAACCTCCAATGGACAGCAGAGTTTTCAGGTTGGGATTTCTGCAATGGAAGGAAATTGAGCTTGATTCACTGAGGACTTCATTACCATCTTGTTATGGTACCCCACATCGCCATACTTAGAAACACTTCTTTGAATTTAGACATTATGTTTCTAGAAAATCCTCATTAAGATGCAATTTTTCTAATTAATATTGACTCTTGGAGGATCCATTGGCTCTTTCTGCATTTTGAACAACCAAATAACTCTTTGCTTAGTTCCATAATTGAAAGTTACTCCTTGCTAAGATGGTATCTGCCAGATGTACTGAGCTGGGGCTAGTTTGTTAACAGCCCAAACTGTCATGGTCACAGCAACCAAATGAGACACAAATTTCTTTAGGGCTGCCTGTGTCTTTTCAGTAATCTTTTTAATAACTTCTCATAATGACTTAGGAGAAGAAGCATTAACTCCTCATCATCCTCTGTCATATAGCGGGCATTAGACACCCAAATGTGGTTTTGATGGACTAGAACGAAGGACAAGTAGATTTTGATGGAGAAGAGGTGGGAAAAGGCACATGAGGTGCTGAATGGGAGAGGGCAGTCCTGGCTAGAATCAGAGTTGGGTGTGTGTGTGTGTGTGTGTGTGTGTGTGTGTGTGTGTGTGTGTGTATTTTGAGCAGCCAGGGTCAGTATAAGGACACTAAGCACAGGACTTGGGAAGAGAGGTAAAGGAAAATAGTAGATGATGGAGATGACCACTTACTACACAATTTTGCCCAAACCAGGCCACTCAAGAGGAATAAGAGAGAGAAGTCATCCTCATCTTTTCTGCTCTACTCCCCACTCCCCACCCCCGCCCCTGCATGAAAGGGGGATCCTACTATCAAGGCTCTCCCATTTTCCTCCCATCCTGCTTTAGATGAGCAAACAAGGATCTAGACCAACCCAAGATGGGTATTCCTGATCCAATGGCTTTAGATACCCACCCCACACCCCATTCATGCTCATCCTTATCCCACTGGCCTTTTCTTGAGATCATTGAAGGAGTGATATTGGGTGACATCATTCCACTCGTTAGGGGTGATCTTGTTGTTGTTGATATTGGCAAAAGAATAGATAAGATGGGTACATAGATGTGGGTCGATGGTTTCAGGAACAAAATATCCCAGCCCAGGTCGGTACTGGGACCAGTTGGTGAAGTAGCAAATTAATTTGTAGGCAGAGCCTGTAAAGGGGAAAGGAGAGAGTTCATGGCACCAATTGTAGGACCTGATCAACTGCTAGAGTCTTTCTTAGACAAATGACAAAGTCTCCAAGTTGAAGGAACCTCAGAGATCATTCAGTCCAACCCACATCTTAATAGGATCCTCCTCTACCACATTCCAGACAAGTGATGAATCTGTCTCTACTTGGAGAGCTTCAATAGAATGAGGAACTCATTACCTCCTGAGGCAGCTCAGTTCACTCCCAGACGGCTCCTATTACTAGGAAACGTTTGCTCACATCAAGCCTAGTCACTCCTCCCTCCTACCCCATTTTTCTTAGTTCTGCTCTTTGGTACCAAGCAGAACAGGTGGAATACTTCTTCTAATGGCCAGACCTTTAAGTACTTGAAAACAACTGTCACATCCCCATTGCCTTCACTTTTCTAGGCTAAACATCCCCTGTTATTTCAACCATTCCTCTTTTTGGCGTGGTTTCTAGTCCCTCCCATGCTCTCCATCCTAGTCACCCTAGTCTGAAGAGGCTCTATCTTGTCTAAGTTTTTTCCTTTGCCCAGTAAGGAAGGGAGCACAGTACTCTAGTTTTGGCCTGAGTTGAGAAGACAGGATTATAACAACCTTGGTCCTGGACACCATGCTCTTATTCATTCAGCCTAAGATACCTTTAAATTTTTGACTACTTATATCATGGTGTTGAGAATTAGTGTTCCATACTGTCTAGAGAACAAGCTTCAAAGCCAGGAAGAACTGGGTTTGAGTCTTAGCTCTGACACATCTGACTTCCTTTCTCAAGATAGTGGCAGAGCTAGAGACAGAGAAGCTCACCAACACAAAGAAACACAGATACAGCTAGAATTCATTATAAATACTCCAAGAATGTTTGCTGGATGAATAGGGGTGACAGCCAATACAGAGACAGACATTGATGAAGAAATACAGAGAGAGAAAGAGAGAGAGAGAGAGAGAGAAGCACAGGAGTGGAGACATATAGAAAGAAAGAGAGAAGTACAGAGAGGCCAAGGGGAAGAGGCACAAAAAGGTTCATCACCACCATCATCATCATCACCACAACCATCATTTTCACCATCACCATCATCATCAATGTTATCATCACCACCACCACCATCATCATCATCATCACCACCACCATCACTACCATCATTACCACCATCATCATCACCATCATCACCACCACTACCACTATCACCATCATCATCATCATTACCACCATCATCATCACCAACATCATCATTGCCACCATCATCATCATTGTCACCATCATCATCATCATAACTAGTATTTATATACTGCTTTGTGGTTTGCAAAGTGGTTTACGTATGTTATCTTATTTTATCTTTTCAGCAACTCAATAAGGTAGGTGTTATCATAATCCTTATGGTATAGTTGAAGAAACTGAGGCTAGGAGAACTTAAATGAAAAGCACAAATAGCAGAATTTGAACTTTGGTCTTCCTCACACCAAGTTCATCTCTCTACCCATTATGCCAGACCCAGAAAGCCAGAGCAAGATATGTAACAGAATCACTACTTACCACCTTGAAGTAGCATCAAAGTCACGAAACCTGCAGAAGGAAAGACCAAAAAGGAGATGTTTATAAGTCCAGAGATGAACTATCCATCCATGGTATGACCCACCACTAGGACAAGACCTCCCAATATACTCAGTTCCAGTCATTCTCAGCTCCTCTGAGGACTTTCTGACTCCAGAAAAGAGCACCCTGGGCCACTGCAACCTTGGAATCACTCATTAAGTCCTAACCAAGGATGGTGTTCTCATTTAGGGGCAAATGGAGCATCTCCTCCCTGGGGCTAGACTATGACATCATCTCTATTTGCTTCATATTTCCTGAGGGCTGATAGAGCAGCAGAAGTCTAAGTACCTCATAATGTCTATTGCAGAGTCTGATCTTCTGCAAATGAGTTCAGATTGCTTGTGGAGGTGGGGAAGAAATTGTCTAGCCTAAAATATCCATTGGCATATGAGGAAATGGAAGCAGGCCAGGAAGAGAGAAGGAACAGTTTTTTTCTTTCTAATTACTGGGGAATCAAGCTCCTTCCTTGAACTCTGTACCTGGGAGAATAGTGGGAAGAGGGAACCAGTACCATTTATTGTTTGGACAATGGATGCTATTCATCTCTTCCAGTCTGACTAACACCTAATCATCCTGGGAAAGGATAATTCCCATGCTCAGGGAGCTGGCCATGGGAACCTTCCCACTCATGGAGAAAGGTCTGGCTTCTACTCCTGCATTAGCCTGAGTATTTTATGTAAAACGCAAAAACCCCACATTTATTAAATGCCTGCTACATATCAGGGTAGATATGGTCTCTGAACTTGTCTGAAAGGGTGATGTTATCAAAGTGGAGAGTAGAGAGAACAGTTGAAGAAGGCAGAGACAGATCTCAAAAGAACATACATCACATGTTAAGGAGTTGAAAAAAGAGGCCAAAGAATTGGCAAAGGACATAGAGGAGAGGCTAGAGAGATAGGAGGTCAGTTAGGAGAGTGGCATTTCTAAAGTCAGGGAGAAGACAATGTCTAGAAGAAGAGAATGGTCAATGGCTACAAAAAACGGCTAAAGCCAGAATTAAATCAAAGAAAACAAAACCCACTAGGTTTGATGATTAGAAAATCACTGGGGATTTTTGAAAGACTGATTTCAGTAAAGTAGTGGCAATGTAAATTACATTATAAGGATCCAGGAGTCGGGGTTTATTGGACACATGATTGAATGAAGTAGAAGTTAGCTGGTGCAGACTATTTCCCCAAGAAATTTTAAGTAAGAGGGAAAAGAAGGATGGCATAGTAATAGCTCAAGGAGATACAAGGAGAAAGGGAAAGGTCGTTCCCCAAATGGCTGCCTCCCTAGCTCCTACTTCGCTAATGAGCCTGGGTTGGATGCTTTAGAGGCCATAGAGGTACTAGGCCCCTCTGTGGGCATGAGGATAGCTATGTAATTACAAACTGCAAGGGGAGAGAGAGTGGAAGTTAAGGACTGGCAGCACCGCCTCTGCCAAGCTGACTTCTCATTTCCTTTACTCACTCCCCTTAGCTGTGAATGAGAATGTGGGTTCCCTGTCACTTTAGGCCCCTATATTTCAGGTCCTAATGCTAACACTTTATCATGAAAAAAACCCAACAAGCTAAACAACAAACCGATTACACGCTAGCGATGCACCAGTTACATGCTAACACTTTGTTGTGAAAAACAAGGACACTCACAACACACCACAGCATGCCAATTGTATGTGAGCAACTCACACATTACTTTATCATGAAAAACCAACACCGCTGCTCTTGCTGCCGCTGCTGCTGCTACTGCTAGCACTACTGCTGCTACTACTACCACTGCTGCTGCTGCTACTACTACTGGGGCTGCTGCTGCAAGATTTCCAGTGCAAGGAGGGGGGCGGGGGGGGGGGCACCCACGAAGGCACCTTTGGAGAGCTCTGATTTTTAGGATGTTTTTGTTTTTGTGGGTTTTTTCTCCTAATAAGCATAAATTGACCAATATTCAACTTCTACTCATTACTCCTAGTTCTGCCTTCTGAAAGTTACAAAAAGTCCTATAGGAATTGGTGAAGTTGCTGAGTAAGGCAGGACCACGCCTAAGGTATGGGTGGGTAGGGTAGGCAACTAATTTCTGCAGGACCTCTGTCTAAATAAACAATTTTATTAAAAATGTATTATAGATAAATAGGATCATGCATAGTAGCAGTTTTATCAATAAAGATTTAGAATAGGGGCGGCTAGGTGGCACAGTGAGGAGAGCACAGGCCCTGGAGTGAGGAGGACCTGAGTTCAAATTCAGTCTCAGACACTTGACACACTTACTAGCTGTGTGACCTTGGGCAAGTCACTTAACCCCAACTGCCCTGCCTTCTCCCCTCAAAAAAAATTTCGAATAATTAGTTTACAATATTCACGACTCTGATTTAAAACATTGAACTGTATAGAGCCAAATGACTATCTACATCTGGATCACTATTGTAGTCCAAGAGACCACTGGAATTAGAATTAGAAGCACTGATGGCTAAAGAGTTAATGTGCCACATGCCTCCTCCCTGCTATTCATAGCACTATTCTCAGGTATTCCAGGAGAACCTAGCTTACCTCATCCCTATACTGCCTCCAAGAGCAGCCGGGTAAAAGTGGGTGCCAGGCCTGGAGTCAGGAAGACTCAGCTTCCTGAGTTCAATCTGGCCTCAGTTTCTTCATCTGTATAATGATCTGGAAAAGGAAATGGTAAAACCACTCCCTGGTGGCAGAGTGGAAAAACAGGCTTTATTTAGAGGCAGAGGGCCTGGGTTCAGATCCCAGTTCAGTTAGTAGTCTCTGGACTTCCACTTCAAAGCTTTTTCTACTCTACCACATTATAAATATAAAAGGGACTGGAAAAACTATTTTGTATTTCTTTACAGAGGGCACTTTAATCCCTACCTAAGTCCACCCCGTGTTCTCTTTTTGGAGATCTTTTAAATAAATAAATAAAAAATAAATGAATGAATGAATAAATGAATAAATAAATAAATAAATAAAGCAGCCCAGGTCAGGGTAATTTGAATAATGTAATCTAGCTGCTGTGAAGAAAGATGATGAATGAAAACAAACAAACAAAAAATGTTGGGGAGAGAGTAAGAGGTGCCCTCCAAATCCCATAACTCAGTCTGCTGACATAAGCATATTGACATAAGCAATTATACATTGCTGACATAAGCAAAACAGCCATAAGCAGAAAGCAGAGTGTCCAGGCACTGGGAAAGAAAGGAAAATGGAACAGAATCAATATAAATCATCGTGTAGCTGAAAACGGAGTGTTACACAAAGAGTGTGTTCCTATAGATAAGTCAACAAGCATTAAGTGCTTACTTACTACATGCCACATACTGGGAATAAAAGTACAAGCACAAAAGAAAGAGAATCCCTCCCTTCAAGAAGTTTACATTCTAATTGGGGAAGATGACACCTGAAAGGAAGCTGAAAAGGGGGAGGAGAGGGAGAAGTACATCCACAGATGAGAGTGAGGAGAGTGTGGGGGGCGGGGTGTGGGGGGTGTAGGGGCTGAGGTTGCTGGGAGGCAGGAGAAAGTTCGGAGAGTCGAGAGTGGAACCTGTAGAACGATGAAGACGTGGTTAGTGTGGGTGCTTTCCTTAAAATGGAGGTTCTGAGGGACCCTTTGTAGACCTGTATATTAAAAAGAAGGTTTAAAAAGAAGAAAGTTCAGTACTACATTTTAAACTGAAAACACAGAGGCACACAGTGGTCTTAACATCGGCGCTCCGCCCCTCCCGCCAAAAAAAAAATATATAGCAGCCGCTGGAGAGTGGACTCATTTCCAGCCACAAGAAATGAGGTAAAACTTAAAAAAAAAAAAATAAGAGTTTTGGAAGAAAGAATTTGAAAGAAAATAAGTAGCTTAGAAGAAAAAGTAATAAACTTTATTTACATAATGGACTTTTTGAAAATTAGAAAAGACTAAACAGAGATCAGTGACTCTCTGGGATATAAAGAAATATCAGAACAAAATAAAAGTCTGGATAAACAGAAGAAAATTTAAGATATCTAATATTACAACCAACTGACTTAACAGTAGCAGACTGAATTTAAGAATCATTGGATTTAGTGAGAGCCATGATTTTTTTTTAAATGGATACTATATTTGAAGAAATTAGTAATGAGAGCAAAGTGAAGATTGAAAGAATCCACTGAATATCTCCTGAAAGAAATCTCCAAATTTAAAGTCCCAGAAATGCCACTCCAAAATCCAGAGTTTCCATGAAAAGGAAAAAATATTGCAAGCATCCAGAAAGGAGATATTTAAGTACCAGAGGATCATAGTCAGGATTCTATAAGACCTGGCAGAGATCTTGGAATACAGTATTTCCAAAGGCAAAAAATACAGGCTTAAAATCTAAAATAGGTTACCCATCACACTGACTACAATCCTACAGGGGAACAATAGACCTGCATTGAAATACAGAAATTTCTAACATTCTTAATGAAAAGATCAGAGAAAAGCAGAAACTTTGACACGTAATCATGAGTCAAGAAAAACCTAGAAAAACAGATTTATTTCGACAATTGGAAGGGCTAACATTTTACAGCCTAACATAATCTAGCCTCTGTGTGACTCTGGGTAAGTCACTTAATCACTGTTTGCCCCATTTTCCTCAACTATAAAATGAGAATGATAATAGCACTTGATTCACAGGGTTGTCGTGAGGATCAAATAAGACAATATTTGTAAAGTGCTTAGCACAGTTCCTGGTACACAGCAGATACTCAATAAATGCTTGTTTCCTTCCTTCCTAATAGGGAGAAAAGAAACAAATGTTTCTTCAAAACCTTTACGTCTTCAAAGGTTACTGAGTGAGTTAAATAAGAAAAAAAAGAGGACCTGGAGTAGATTGGTTTTGCTTTGCTGGTTTTAAGAAGAAAAAAAGAAGGTAGGGTAAAAAGAATACACTAGTGTAGAAAAGAAAGAGGAGGAAGAACTTGTGATTTCTCATAATTGGGGTGTGAATAGTTACCTTCCCTTTCCCCACCCCACAGGAATTTTGATGACATCATCCCCCAAGCACATAGTTAGAAATTACAAATAACCTTAAAGTCCTTTGCCTTGCACTCAGCACACAGAAGATGCCCAAGAATCATCAACTGAATGAATGGACTTGGTGGTTTGAAGAGGAAAGGTATACAAAGTAAATTCATATTCAGGATCCTGCCCACTGCTAGGGTTAAGTATGCTTCATCCAGCGTTAATAAATTAAGGAAATTCCACAGTATCTCCAGTCCCTACTATCAATGGAGATAGAAGAGAGGAGTGCAGAGATTCAAAGCAGGGCATCTTTGTTCCTTTTGTCTCAAGACAGATTCACAGAATGCTAAAGCTGGATGAGACCTTTGTGTTTATCTGCTTCAATTCTCTCATTTTAAAGATAAGGAAACCGAGACCTATAGACTTTCTGTGCTTCCCTTGTCCTATTTCTCATTCTCAATCTCTATGCACAGCCTGTATCTTGTGGCCCCCAACCAAAGTGGACCACAACTTTTCTTGGTAGCTCACTAAGGAGGCCAAGCCACTGGTCATTATCCACAGGGACTCAGACCACCACTGCTGTCTCTTTTGTAGAAAGAGACAAGAAACTCAGTTCTCTGAACAAACTTTCCAGACGTTGCTCGGTTACTCCCTAAAGAAAGCCCATCTAGCTTTATGATCCAACAATTTCACATTTAGTCCTATTAAATTTCCTATTATTAGATTTGGCTCAATGCTCTAGCCTGTCAAAATCTTTTGGTATTCCTGACTCTCTTTTCCCTAAACTAATGTGTTAGCTCTCCTTTCCAGTTTGGTATCATTTGCAAATTTGATAAGTATGGCATCTATACCCTTATCCAAGTTTCTGATTTTAAAAATATTTGATACCACATGGCCAAAGGCATATACACAGAGTACATAAGCTAAGCCTCTGAACCAGGTCTGAATCTACTTAATGACCGTGGACTAGTCCACATTCCTCCATTTTATCCCCAAGAAGAGCAGGAGAGATTTCAACTCCTTAGGCTTAATTTTCCTTATCTATAAAAAGGAAGCAACTGAACTAAATGATATGAAATGAAACTTCTGGCTCAATTATTCCACTAGTCTCTCTAGACTATTATGTTCATTTTTGAATCTCTCCACAGAGCATCCTCTCTCCCCACCATCTAATTCCTACTCCAACATAAATCTTCTGCCTGATGAGTCTGTTGGGTCCACACTCACCCCACCAGAGGAACTTCTGGCCCATGATGGCAATTCCCAGTTCACCAGCTTGCTTTGTCTTCTTCATGTTCTTGGGTCCTTCTATGTCCCAATTTTAAAAGCCTGACTTACAGGAAGGAGGCTGTATAATCCACCCATCAATCCCCTTGCCACTCCCTGATTTCATTTACCTTGCACAATTTTCTGGAAGTCAAGCAGACACTTAAACAATGCTTTCTCTCAACACATCACAAGTTTTCTTCTCTAAACATGTCACAGGGGTTTAGAGGGACAGCCCCATAAGGCTGACATACTCTTGCAACTCTGGCCTCCTCCCTGGTCCCACATGCTTTACTCTGAAGCCAAGATCCTGGGTTTTCCTGACATGCATTTGCAAATAGATGTTTCTATAAATTCATAAAATCACGTTCATAAGATTCCAATGGAAATAAATTACGTGGAAATGCAGGTATCAAAATACATTTTAAAAAAAGTTCAGGCACCAAGTTAAGAACTTCTTCTCTAGATATGTGAACCCTACAGTCATTTTATATAGTAAGGAACCTAAGACCTAGGGGAGGTTAAACATAAACTTGAATCCAGATCTTTGGACTTCAAATTTCCATCTCTTCCCATGACAACACACACTGCTTCTTTCTCTAGATCACAGTATCTCCTTCACACTTCAGTAGAGTTTTTCATCTATGACCATGAGCAAAAGTCAACAATAACAAGTAAGAACCTTCCCTAAATGACAAGCCTCCTTGTCATCCCACACCAAACTGGCTCTGTGCTCTTCTCATGGCAGTGATCTGTGTTCTTCCTTTTCCTCTCTTTCCATTCCCCTGACCTGGGACATATTTGTTTTTCTTTTTCCTCCTACCTGGCTTTTCGAAACCTCTTCCTCTATCTTTGGTACTCACAAGGCCCCCTTTTTCTCAGTTTTCTTCCCTGCAAATTCATTTGACTGCCTGGTATATTCCTGCCTCTCCACTTCATTTCTTTTCTACACAAATAGATGAACCATTTGTATAAAGGATGATTAGAGAGAAACCTCGAATCTATGTAGAGACTGGAACTTACCATGCAGCGAAGAAGGACGCTTAGTGGACCATGTCCTGTTGCGTACTCTTAAGTACACTGAATTCACATCTCTTTATTGGGCCAATCCGTTTGGTCCTTTCTTAAACCTCTTCAGGGCTCTGCCTAGCAGAGAGACTATCTTGGAGGAAAGTCCTCTGGCTGACTTGAGGCCTTTTTGACCAGAAGAAAAGGGGGTTACTTTGAATTGGCCAACATCAGCTTCACTGGAGGCCCAAAGGGTGGAGGGAACTGAGGTAAACCAGGAATCATCAGAATCATTCTGAAATGGGGACTCAGATGACTGTCTTGATTGGGAGGAGTCAACCTATCACTTATTGAGTCCTATTCTTTCAGTTTCCCTCTTGGGTCTCCAGTGTGAACGCTCATACCTTCTGAACTCTTGTTTCCCGTTAACCTTCTGGCTTCCTGACTCTGGGCCTGGCCCTTGATCCACTATGCCACCCAGCTAACACCACACCTAGGATCCAAAAAAATCTCAGAAATGGCCTCAGGTTATAGCTTACAATACAGATATGCACTACTGAACACAGGTTCTCCAAAGGATGAAATATGTGGTTCTGGGGATAAATCCTTCTGCGTATACCATTTTAACTTTTCATTCTCTCACATATGCTACATGAAAACCCCTTGCTTGTTCTGGAGCTGGCCTGTCTGAAGTACATGAAATCTGAACACAAGGAAAAAACTAGATTAAATACTTGGTAATTGTGGATAGGGTTCATTATGTTTCATTCTGAAGCAGAGCCTCAGGTAAGCTCTCCAGTCCCTTCTCTTCTTTTCTTGATTATGGATTGCTCTTGACATTTTCTTTCCTCTGAAGGCTAACCAGTACGGGGCATGTTCATCCTCCACCCACTTCCATGTCTGGTCTTTGGGACTATGACCCTTTAATTTTTATCAAGTCCACTGTTAGGAATTGATTATAAAAAGATCATTAAAAAGAAATAAGAAACTATCTTTATTAAAAAAGAAAAAAAAAGGTTGCTATCTGCTCTGTTTGCAACAGCAAACAGATCAGAAACAACCCATATGTCCAACAATAATTAAAGAGTGGCTGAACAATTATGTGACATTAACACTGGAGAGGGAGGGCAGTGAAGGGCTGACCTCAGAGTCTGCTGGCTGTGTGGCCCTGGGCAGATCACTTCATTTCTCAGTATTCCAGGCTATGAATTTCAGAACAGTCAATGCTCTGCCTCACTAGAAGCCCATTCCTTACCAGTAGCTCTTTGCAAAAAGAAAATCACAGGACCCAAGCAGAGCAGGGCAAGGCATTAACATGATGGAAAATTATTTTGTGATTAAAAAGCGATAAAATAAGAAATATTCATGGAAATATGGAAAAACTTACATGAGGTGATATAGGGTAAAGTAAGTAGAACCAGAAATACATGCATACATGCTCACATATATACATACATACACATATATACACATACACACACACACACACAAATATATTTGTACTGGGCAGCTAGGTAACACATTGGATAAAGTGCTGGGCTTCAAGTCAGGAAAACAATCTTCTTGAATTCAAATCTGGCCTCAGACACCAGCATATAAATTCATTAGGCCATTCTGACCTTGCTCAATATGCCTGCAATCTGACTCTAATCTTATTCCTACCTAGATATGAAGGACTGTTTATGATGTTTGCTCCTGGGAGAGGCTAGCCACCCCTCCAGGAACCAAGCATTTCTAAGCAGAGATGCTCTCAAGGATGTTTTGAGAAGAGCTCCTTTACCAAAGATCATGCATTTAATTGGCAAAATGCCTTCTTGGTTAGAAGGAACTATTAAAGGCAGGTAGTCCTAAGCTATCTTGGGGAGTCTCCCTTGTGGTGAGGACTCGTAGCCCGGGACCTTCCCAGCAGGACTCTAGAGGCTGACTGGGGACTCCTCAGCTGCGTGATACAGATGTCGATAGTTCCGCCTTCGGTACTGATCAATTGTGGTAAGATTGGATAACTATTGAGACTCACTGATTGTGACATAACTACTGGGACTTACTGATTGTGACATAACTACTGGGACTCACTGATTGTGACATAACTACTGGGACTTACTGATTGTGACATAACTACTGAGATTCACTGATTGTGACATAACTACTGGGACTTACTGATTGTGACATACCATATTTCCCCATGTATAAGATGCACCTTAATCTTGGGGCCCGAAATTTGAAAAAAAATGTATTACATAAAGTTATTGAACCCAAGTTTTATTCATCTGCTCATAGCTTTCAAGCATCTTTTGGGCAAGTCTGGTGCATGTACACATGCTTAGTCCATTCTGTTTCATGAACCTGAAGCACCAATTATGTCCTCCTTTGAAACCAATCACTTCTTTTTCATCAGCAATTCTTGCCTCATGCTGAACCATCTTCGTGGACACAGGAATTCCAATTGCACTTTGCTCTTCAATCCATATCTTCAATTCCCTCTCTAAAGCAGGCCATTTTGCTGACTTGCCTCTCATGGCCTTCTTCTGCCATGGCATTTTCAGTAGGGTTTCTTCTTCTCATAGCCAGTCTCGGACTGTTTTCTCAGTTGGAGGAGGACCACATTTACGTTCAGCAGCACGATTTCCATTCACTTTTGCAAACTGGATCACTTTTAACTTGAATTCAGCACTGTATTAAAATCTTCTCTGAGCAATTTCTGGGCAGAACATGACAAAACGTAACCTAATATACCAGTAACAAATGCGAAACAATGAACGCAAAGACAACAAGCGCGAAAAAGTGGGAAATGCAAGTAAAAAAAATCTACAACCGCTGTATAAGACACACCCAGTTTTTAGACCCCAATTTTTTTGGAAAAGAGTGCATGTTATACATGGGGAAATACGGTACCTACCGAGACTCACTGATTGTGACATACCTACTGAGATTCACTGATTGTGATCTTCCCATTGGGGCTTACTGATTATGACATGACTATTGGGACTCATTGATTGAGACCAATATTATTATTCATTAATGAATAGTAGTTATACACATTATATATAATATGCACTTGAGACTCTGTGTCATTTCTGAACCAATCCAAACCAAAACTAAATTAAGCTGCAGCAAATAAGGTTGCTTTGCAACACAATCTCTTAACCCTGTTTACCTTAGTTTCCTCATCTGTAAAATGAGCTGGAGAAGGAAATGGCAAACTACACCAGGATCTCTACCAAGAAAACTCCAAATGGGATCAAGAAGAATCTAAAATGCTTAACAGCAACTAACATACTGTGCTATATTGACTAAATCTTAAAACAATATGTAAATGTTAATTATTATTAAGAAGAAGAATTTTAAGTAACTAGGTGAAGTAGCATAGTACTAGCCTTGGATTTAGAAAGAATTGATTTAAAATCCTGCTCTAAATACTTATTAGCTGTGTGACCCTGGGGAAGTCACCTAGCCACTCCCAGACTCCATTTCTTCATCTGTAAAATGGGGATAATAATAGCACCTACCCTCCGTAGGATTGTTGTGAAGGTCAAATGAGATAATCTACATAAAAGCACTTTCCACATTGAAGTTGATATAAACAATTTTGATTGTACAAATTTAAGAGGTTTTGCACAAATAAAACCAATGCAGCTAAAATTAGAAGGAAAGCAAGTAATTGGGGGGGGGGGGATCTTTGCAGAATGTTTGCCCAAAAAAGCCTGACTTCCAAGATGTATAGGGAACAGATTCAAATTTATAAGAGTAAGAAACATTCCCCAATTGATAAATGGTCAAATTAATACAGTTTTCAAGGAAAGAAGGCCAAACTATCAATAGCCAAATGGAAAGATGATCATTTGCTCAACCTCTCAGCCTGTGTTTTCATCTGTAAAATGAGGATGACCCTATTTCACAGAGTGGTTGCAAGAATCAAATGAGATAATACACATAAAGCATTTTGTAAACTTTAGATAAATGTGATCCATTAGTATTATTACACAGTATACCTACAGCAGTACTAAGTCTGTTTCTTTTTTAGGGCACAGTATATAAAAAAAAGAAAAATTCTAAATATTCTGCCCTTGGAGTACCAAGTAGGCAATCCTGCTTGTGTCAGAGACTCAGCAAGTGCCAGGCTTAATAGATTGAGAACGACACCTGCAAAGGAAATCCGGGCCACTCAGTTTGCATTAAATCTGGTACAGGAGGGAAGGCAACAGGGGGATCAGCAAAGAACAAAGACTCAGTTATTGAACCCAGAGCCCAGGTCAGGCTAGATCAGCCTCTCTGTACTTAGGATCTTCTATTCAGTATAGAATGATAGACATTTAAAGATGTCATATATATGCATGTATATATAGGACGATTAAGAGGCAGTGTGTCAGAGTGAATAGGAAGCCAGTTTCTGGGTAGGGAATACCTGGATTAAAGTCCTTTCTCTGACCCTCTTCTGACTGCACAACTCCAGGCAAGTCACTTAACCTGTTAGTATTACAGGTAATTAAGTCTGTGATGATAAGTTGAATGCAGGCACCAATCTTCATTGGTAGAGAGAGAGTTTCCTCCCTGGAAGTTCTCCACATATGAAGTCACAAGCTCACTTAAAAAAAGAAAACAGTTGATTTCCAATTCTTTGCTACTACCAAAAGAGCCACTATAAATATTATTGTACATATGGGCCCTTTTCCCACTTGTGTGATCTCTTTGGGATACAGCCCTAGAAGTGGTATTGCTGGGTCAAAGGGTATGAACATTTTTATAGCCCTTTGGGCATAGTTCCAAATTGTTCTCCAGAATGGCTGGATCAGTTCACAACTCCACCAGTAATGTAACAGTGTTCCAATTTTCCCACATCCTCTCCAGCACTTATCATTTTCTTGTTTTGTCATTTTAGCTAATCTGACAGGAGAAATGTGGTACCTAAGAGTTGTTTTGATTTGCATTTCTCTAATCAGTAGTGATTTCGAGCATTTTGGGGGATGTCTGAACAAGTTGTGGTATATGAAGGTAATGGAATACTATTGTGCAATAAGAAATGGGGAAGATATGGACTTCCTAATAACCTGGAAAAACCTACACAATATAATGCTGAGTGAGTGGAGCATAACTAGGAGAACATTATACACAACCAGAGATATATTGATTCTGTAATGACTAACCTTGATAGACTTTGCTCTCCTTAGCAATACAAGGTTCAAAGACGGCTCCAAAGGACTCATGATGGAGAGAGTGAGCTACATCCAGAGAAAGAACTATGGAGCCTGAATGTAGATTGAGGTAAACTATTTGCTCTTTTTTCTTTTGTTTTTTTTTCTCTTTTGTTTTTGTTTTTCTTTCTTCTTTCTCATGATTCATTCCATTGGTCATAATTCTTGTTTACAACTTGACTATTGTGTAAATAAGTTTAATAAGAAGTTATATGTAGAAGATATACCAGATTCCATGCCATCTTGGAGTGGGGCATGGGAAGAAAATCTGGAACTCAAAATCATGCAGAACTGAGTGTTGTAAATTAAAAATAAAAAATCTTAATAATAAAAAAGAAGACAGTTGCCCAAACCCATCATCATGTTTTGGTAATTGAACTCTGGGATCTATGAGTTACAAACACTATGACCATGATTGTGGTGGCACACACTTGTACTGCCTGCTGTTGGAGAGGGCAGAGCCAGGTGAATTGTTTGAATTTGGGAGTTCTGAGCTACTGCGGGGCTAAAACTGATTGGGAATTTGAACTAAGTCTGGCACAAAGACGATGAGCCCCTGAGAGAGGAGGGCTAAGGAGGGGAGGACCAGTCCAAGTAAGAAAGACGAGGCAAGTTAAAGCTTCCATGCCAATCAGTGTTGGAGGACCAGTCCAAGTAGGACAGATGAGGCAAGTTAAAGCTTACATGCCAATCAGTGTTGGAGGACCAGTCCAAGTAGAACAGATGAGGCAAGTTAAAGCTTACATGCCAATCAGTATTGGGATCAGGGCTATGAAATATGAAACGTTTTGTTACTGTTGAGTCATTTCAGTGGTGTCTAAATCTTCACGATTGTGTTTGGGGTGTTCTTGGCAAAGATACCAGAGTGGTTTGGCATTTCCTCCTCCAGCTCATTGTACAGATGAGGAGCTAAGCCAAATAGGGTTAAGTGATTTGCCCAGGGTCACACAGCCAGTGAGTATCTGAGACCGGATTTGAACTCACAAAGATGAGTCTTCCTGATTCCAAACCCCATATGCAATCTGCCATGTCACCTAGCTGCGATGTACTTCCAGCCCAGTTGATCTGGGAGGACTCAGTCTCAAAACAAACAAACAAGTTACCCCAATTCTGGAAAGCTCACCTAAGTCTTCTATGTCTTATGCCTCAAATGGGTGTGTGTTTGCCTACATTTCTACAACGACAAAGGGAACAGCCTATGGCTGAGATCTAAGGAAGAAAGGAATATGAGGTTCTAGGGAACATGATAACCGGAGAAGAATACTGGGAGGTTCTAAAGAACATGGTAGCCAGAGAGGAACTCAAGGAGGTTCTAGAGACCATGAAAGCTAGAGAAGAATACAAGGAGGTTCTAGGAAATATAATAAGAAGAACATAAGATTCTGGATGCCTTGAGTTTGTGAGAGAAGCTGGTCTGGGGGTACTATCTTAATCTAAACCTGATTACATTGGATTAGGGAACTCCTAGTATGGAAATTACCTCTACCACAGAAGGTTGTCAACACCCCGCTCCCCTTTCACATACAGTCTTAGAGGGTTGACTGGAATGTTGAGAGATTAAGTCACCTGCCCATGCTTATAGAGTCAATGTATGTCAGAGGCAGCATTGAAACCAGTCTTCCTGCTTTTAAGACCAACTTTCTACCCACTATCTCATATTGCCTCTCAATAAAAGATAAGAACTGACACTAAGCCATTTGCAAAACCAGTTTGATCTAATAAGGAGGATGCCCAGGAGACTGCGCATGTGAGTTAGTAGAAATTGCCCACACTGAGGACATTTCACTTGATAAAGACAAATCTTCCTGATAGTCTGGTACCTTGAGAATCCCCTACCACTTTTCCTGGAGGAGATACTGTTAGTGCAATAACTAGGGAAATCAATGGCTCTAAGAACCAATGAATTACAGAGCTAGTAAGTGTACAGATGTTATAAGCATGTGGCTGTCACATTTAGGGGGAAGACCAAATGTCCTCAAATGTCACATTTAGCTGGGTAATTTACAGAAGAAGAAGGGAAATGCATGAAACCAGTAGATTATTGGGCTTGCTGCAAACCTGCTCTTGGGCATATTTAGTTATTTGGGGAAAGTGGGACGCGAGGTAACCTCTAGATCTTAGGAAGGGCATCAATTCATTGTCAGAATCTCCCAGGTAGTATCCTTTCCATGGATATCTTGCTGCTTGTTTCCCCAGTTCAACAACTACATAAGACAGTTGGGCAAGCAAATTAATTATACATTTATCTTTTGTGCCCAGGTGTAATATTGCTGTAGTCAAATTTGACACCTCTTCTGGTAGTAGGAGGCCAACTTTCCAGTAAGAGTGGGTGCTAAGGCTATTCAAATGTGGCCCAATTTGCATATCTGTTTCCCTGATTGTTCTGAGACTCCTCCCTGTTGCTTTTAGAATAGTGTGAAAGTATCATAAATCATAAATAAGGAGGGAAAAATGAAGAAAAACTAAGGAAGAAAACTGCTATCCTAGGCCCAATTCTGATTAACAAGGAAGAGTTAGTTGGTTAAGTCAGCTGATGAGAACCTTGCACGAAAATGACTGCTAACCAAATTATGACATACAGCTAGCTTTTTTTTTAGTGTATAAATATAACAGATTAGTATTGTGCCATAAGAAATTATAGAAATTATGAATGTGATAGATTCAGAGAAACCTGGGGAGATGTGTGTGAACTAATGCAGAACTAGGAGAACAATTTACACAATAACAATCATGAAAAAGAAAATAACCACGAGAGTTTGTAGTGAAAGAAAAGAATACCAGGTATAGTCAAATATGTATCTTGACCACCAGGTGGCGCAGTGGACTCAGGAACACCTAAGATTAAATTGAGCATTGAATAGCTGTGTGACTCTGGGCAAGTCAATTAAGTTATCTCAGCCTCTGTTTCCTCATCTGTAAAACGGGGATAATAATAACACCTACTTTACAGGGCTATTGTGAGGCTCAAATGAGATAACAAATGTAAAGCGATTTGTAAACCCTAAATGTTTATGTTGGTGTTTGACTGCAGACCCTAGTGGGGTAAGGATGACAATTTATTGCAACAGATCTGTGAATCCTTATGGACAACAAGCACAGTCATTTTGGTTTGCATTCTGTAGACTGAATAAGTAATATGTCATGGACACATGCTATTAATTTTTTAAAATGTATAGAGAACCTATTGTGATTGATAAAATAGAAAGTAACTTTAATTGGGGGACTTAAAGCTTTTTGTTATCATGTATTTTCTCAGACAATAGATGAAAATAGGACTGTGACCTTCACGTGAAGGTCCTTGATATTTTTGGGTGTTAAATGTATCTTTGGCTTCTGATAAAAGATGGCACCAGGAAAGTTTCCATTCGAATCCAGCTAAATCCTTCTAAAATTTCCTCAAGGATCAGAAGAAAGTGAGTCAGAAAAAAAAAAGAAAATACTGCAAGGTAATCTTTACAAGAATAAAAGACAAAATAACAAAGTACCACAGTTTTGGTCTCCAGCTCAGAGGCCACCTCTGCTCCAGCTCTGCTTCTGCCCTCTTTTGGGTCCTGGAGGGAAATGGAAAGGTCAGATCAGACCAGTTTCCTATCTTCCTATCTCAGTCTCTAACCAGCTGGAACTGGCTTGGAGAACTGTTTGTTAAATTTTCATTTTGAGCATTTTCATCTTAGAAATTAACAAATTCTATGAAACGAGGGCTTGATTTATTGTTTTGCTGATTGCCTAGACTTAAGAAAGTGATGGAGGAAAATATAAATAATACAGACTACACCTAAAAGTGCATCTTTAACACTTTTTTGAAAGGGTGGTACTTAAATATTTACTAGCACACTACTGTCTTCATCCTATCTGGACCTCACATAGAAAAGATAGAGCCCAGAGGCACTTTTACTCATGGAACCACAATGAAGGGAAAGGTCCCCAGCTCTGCCATTAGCAGAGGTATCCAGCTGCCTCACTCCAGACTGAGAACTAAGGCTTTTCCCTGACTTTGAGAAGGCCTTTGCTACAACCCTGAGTGCTGTGTTGGGAGATCATTATAACAATGACTCTGTTGATTACAGAAAGAAACCAGTGGGAGAACCTCGCCAGCTATTGCTAGTGAAGAGACTAAAGAAACAAGTAAACCTAGAAAGCACCCCCCGCAAATATTAGAGGTTAAGAGAATCCCTGAAAAAGAGATTATCTTTGCAATTATAACAAGTAGGTGCCCATAAAAGCACATGGATTAGCAGCAGAAACTCCAAGAATAGATGGGAGGTGTATTAGAGAAATGGAGGAAGAAACAAGTAGAAAAATAATGAGTGAAATTGGAGCTCTTGGGGTAAAATTTGAAAGAAGGAGAAGGAGAAAGGAGAAGGTGGAAGGAAGAAGGGAAGGGGAGAGGAAGAAGGAGAAAGAGGAGAGAAGAAGAAGAAGAAGAAGAAGAAGAAGAAGAAGAAGAAGAAGAAGAAGAAGAAGAAGAAGAAGAAGAAGAAGAAGAAGAAGAAGAAGAAGAAGAAGAAGAAGAAGAAGAAGAAGAAGAAGAAGAAGAAGAATTCCCTAGAGAAGGAATGAAAGAGGGTTGGAATTGGAGTCAAAAGATTTGGGTTTAAACCCAGTCTCTCCTACTTCCTGCCTATGTTGCTTTGGGCAAATTAATTTATTTCTTTAAACATTACCTTCTTCATCTGCAAAATGAAGGGATTGAAAAGATTTATAACTTAAAAAAAACCTTTAGAAAAATATCAAATTAATAACCCCCAAATGAACACAACAGTATTAACTATGAAAAATCAAAGAAGAAATAAATCAGTGTGGTGCAATGAAATAAGTCCTGGATGGGAAGTCAGGAGACCTGGCCTTTGACACATACTACCCATGTGACTCTGAGAAAGTCTCTTAACCCCTCAATGCTCTAGTCAGCTCTGAGATTTTAAATCGTTGAGAAGGCATCTATCTGCACTGATAGAAGGATTTCTCTCACCTGGAATTTCCTTATGTTAATGAAATCACAGGTCTAATCTCTGTCCTTATATACCACAAAGGTTGGCAGTTGTTTTCTTGGTTGCCTTTTTCAGTATTAATAATAAAAGAAATAAAAGTAAAAGGCTTATATCAAGAGATATTACATCAAGAGATACAGGAAAAGCCTTCAACAAATTCAGGTTTTTTTATATCAAAGCATTAAAAAGCATAGGAATAAATGAATCTTTCTTTAATATGATAAACTCTCCAAAGCCAAGAGTTAGCATTATTTGTTATGGAGCAATATAAGAAATTTAGGAGCAAAACAAGGATGTGTATTGTCAAGGTTATTGTTCAATGTAGTTCTAGAAATGCTAACTACAGCAATAAGACAGGAAAAAGAAATTAATGAACTTTTACTTAGAACATCTCAGAGAGTCAACAAAACTCAAAGCAGGATATAGAATAAACCCACATAACCATCACCTTTTCTATATTTTGCTAATACAATCCAGGGAGGAAGAAGAAATAGAAAAACCACATTCAAGATAACTACAAAGTGTGTAAAATATCTGGGAATTAACCTATGAAGACACACTCAGAACTCACACGAATCCCACTACAAAACATTATTTACAGAAGTAAAGAAAGCCTTATTGTTGTAGAGACTGATACTGTTCATACTTATGCTTCAGCAATATTTAAAAAAGAAGATACTACCTAAATTAATTTACATGAATGCACGAATTAACATAATATGTATATATGTAATATATCATACATAATATAAAGTAAATGTATAACTTTAGTACCATAACAAGAAAATTACTAAAGGGCTTCTTTATAGAACTAAAAATAATAACAAAATTCATCTAAAGGAACTAAAGCTTAAAGGAAAAAGCTCAAAGGAAACAATGAAAAAAGTCAAAATGAAGGAACCCTAGCATTATCAAAATTCAAACTATTCCAAATAGCAGTAATCATTAAAATTCTTTAGTATGATTAAAAATTAGAAAATTTTATCAATAGAACAGACTATGTAAGCAAGACTCAAAGAATAGGACATAGCAGTCTAGTGTTCGATAAACCCAGCATAGCAAAGGTTGAATTAACGTTCGCAGGGGACTGTGCATGGAGGGCTCCCCTGGAAACTTCTGGGGACTCCAGGAACATGATGACCCAGTGATCGGGCCCTTTGGGGAGTGATGAACTTAATGGATACTTCTGGATGTGTGGTGGCTCATGGTTGAAAGGACTTGTTACTTTCAAAAAACCTAAGTTGTCCCTTGGTCCTTCCCCACCTCTATGAAAATGGAATCGGGGAAGGGGGCATGTTGATTAAAAAGAGAGACACCTTACTGAGTACACTCTTTTCCTTTTACCCTCCAGGCGGCATATGTAACTCTAAGACTTCCATAGAAGGAAGGGTAAGAGATGAACCGGCCCTTTCCCATCACAATATCATTAAACTGCTATTTAATGCTACTGTTTAATACCGCATGTAACTGCTTTTACACTAGAGTAGGGAGATCCCCTCAGGGAATCTGAGCTGGGTCCTTAGATCCTGTTCCACTTTGTGTTTCCTTTCCTGAATAAGTGACTGAGCATTAGAACTGGACATGCCAAGGGCTGGAGGCAACCTTATGAGTGGGAGAAGTCTTAAAGTCCTGAGTCCATTGACTAAAGCTGACCATTAGCGACAAGGAATTTTTTTGTTGGAGACCATTACCATCAACAGAAGGAGACCAAGTTCCTGGCCTTAAGTGCCAGAAGCCAAGGACTTTGAGGGAGATAGTGCAGAGATAAAGTGCACTGTCAAACACCCCCTCAGCAATACTGTAAGCTACTTTTGTGTTCTGATGAGTTTTGCATAACAGACTCGTAGCAGATTGAAACAATAGTTAAGTTACTAACTCTGTTTTAAGACATTCTATCAAAGTGTGTTCTGAGTCTTTTATATTAGTATTTCTCTTCTTTCCTATGGGAAAGTAATTTATTCATATTGTATGTTGAGGCTGTTTTGACTTGATCAAATTAAAATGTTTTTGTATGAACTAAATAGCTCCATGTGTCTAAAATAAGAAAAGAAAGAGCTGACTGGAAAAATAAATTTTAACAGAAAGCACATCTGCTAAATGTCTGATACCCAAGATACATGGATAATTCATACAAACATAAAATAAAAAAGCCATTGCCTAGTAGATAAGTAGACAAAGGATACTAACAGGTCATTTTCTTTCTATCTCTTCCTTCCTTCCTTCCTTCCTTCCTTCCTTCCTTCCTTCCTTCCTTTGTTCTTCCATCCTTTCTTTCTTCCTTCCTTCCTTCCTTCTTTTCTTTCTTTCTTTCTTCCTTTCTCTTTGTTTCTTTGTTTCTTTCTTTCTTTCTTTCTTTCTTTCTTTCTTTCTTTCTTTCTTTCTTTCTTTCTTTCTTTCTTTCTTTCTTTCTTTCTTTCTTTCTTTCTTTCTGTTTTCAGACTTAGGTTGGATGTCCAGTGGCTACATATAGGTCTCATTCAATGACTGATTGGCATAAGTGTTTTGTCCTGCTCCATTTCCAACCTAGGTTGTTTCAGCTTCCCTTGGGCATCCTGGTGATCAGTCCCCCTGTTTTCAGGGATTCAACATATTGATGCTAAACTTAGTTCAGACACCCAATTGGCTTAGGCCATTGCAGCTCAGAGCTCCTGAGCTTAAGCAAGCCACCATCCTCAATCTCCCCAGCAGCAAGGATCACAGACATGCACCACCATGCCTGACTGACAGACAATTAAAAATATAAATTATCAACAATCATATGAAAAGATGCTCTAGATCACTAATAATGAGAAATGCTAATTAATTTTCCCTTATGCCTATCATGTTGGCAAAAATTACAAAAGGATGAAAATATTAAATATTGGAAGAGTCATGTGGATCCATATACACCTCAATTTACTTTTAATGGAGCTATGAACCATTCTAGAAAATGATCTGAAACTGTATTAGAAACTTGGAAAGATGTGTATGAACTGATGCAGGTAAGTATGAACAGGATAACTTATACCATGATCAAATTAGTGAATAGGAAAATGACAGTGAAAGATACAAGAACATGAATTATGCTAATATAGCACATATAAAGTGCTTGAAGACTTTCAAAGTATTTTACATTATATCTCACCGGGGTCTTACAGCCACCCTGTGAGATACATGCTATTACTGTTGCCGTTTGACAGATGAGAAAACAGATTGATTGAGACATTAAATGACTTGCCCCAAATCACACAACCATTAAGTATCTGAAGCGGAATTTCAGCTTAGTTCTCCTTGATTCCCAGTTTAACTCTCTATCCATTATACCAGCTGCCAAAACAATAATTAGTGCAACTGTCCATCTTTATTTCAGAGGAATGATGATCAAGTATGATTTCCACCTCTTGACAGAGATAGTAAACTATAAGGACTGAATAAAGCGTATGTTGTCTAAGATGGCTAATGTGTTTGTTCTTCTTAGCTATACTTAATTGTTAAAAGGGAGGATTCTATTTATGGAGGAGGGGGGTAGACACTAAGAAGTGACAATCATACTTAAAAAACAATTAAAAACATTTTTAAGGGTTGTCATACTAAAAAAGGTAAGGAACTTCTGGGATCCTCTTTAGGAACTCAAGTTCAAAACAGTAACAGAAAAGATGGGATGATAGAAGATCTAAAAGGATTTGATTTAATAAAAAAATGAAATTTTGATTATATAATTATAAATAATATTAATTCAGAAGAAAGAGAAGAGATTTCTAGAGAAACTGATATAGCTGCATAAGGAGCTCTCTGATAGACTCAGATTTTTTTTTAAAATGCTTTACCTATATTAGATCCATAGTTAACTATCTCTATTCCTATTTCTATTATTCATCCTTTATTTTTATTTCTACTGGACCTACATTTAGTTTTATTTCTATTCCTAATTTGCCTTTGATAATAATAGATTCATAGACTTTAGAGCTAGAATGGACTTAAGAAGATACTTAGTCCAAACCTCTCACTTTAGGTATGAGGAAGCTGAGGCCAGAGAGGAGGAGGGACTTGGTCAATGATCTGTGCATACACAACACGAAACATGGTACCCATCTCTTGATAGGTGACAGACTCAGAGTGCAGGTTGAGATTTTTTTTCTTTATGACCAATGAAGGAACTTGTTTTGCTTGAATTTACATGTTTCTAAATTATAGTCAAGCACTTAGACATCCATGCGCCTGCATCTATAAATTCATCAATACCACAAGGGCCCGTGATTGACGTGAGCTCTTTCTCCACTGATGCAGATGGCATTCCATCTATAACTGACAACCTTAGCAAGCTGCCCAAGGTATGTATACATGCATATATATGAACCTCTATATATTCATCGGCACACACATTCACCCATCATCACAATGCTATCCCATATTTCCTTTATGTTTTGTCCCAGATTAGTCACTGGAAGCCCTTGGATAGCAGTGCATAACTCAGGGACCCCATAAAGAGCTGAGGAAGAAGCTGGTCTTTTGCTACTGTGTGTGTACATTATATTGGTATGCACATACAAACTCACACAGTGGCAAAAGACCAACCTGTTCTGATGTCAGTAAGCAGGGAATGACAATTGTTCAGTCGTTTCAGTCCTGTGTTCTTCATGACCCCATTTGGGGTTTTCTTGGCAAAGATGCAGGAGCCGTTTTCCATTTCCTTCTCCATTTCCTTTTACAAATGAAGAAACTGAGGCAAACAGGGTTAAGTGACTTGCCCAAGGTCACACAGGTACTAAGTGTCTGAGGCCAGATTTGAACTCAGATCTTTCTAACTTCAAGCTCAGCACTCTATCCACCATGCTACCTAGCTGTCCCAACAATAGGTAAATCAATTACTATTCTTGATTGTCGACTGTGATCACAGAATCACAATGTTAGAGGTGGAAGATGCTCCTGTAGTGCAACCTGCCTCATTATACAGGTAAGAATACTAAGGCCCCTAGAGTTGAAATATGCTCAAGGTCACCCAGGAGGTTACAGATAGAACTGAAACTAGAACTAATCTCCTGATTCTCAGTAGTTTTTATTTCCTTGAGCTGAAGACCCCATGGATTATGTTGGTCTTTATTGGTGGTCATTAGAAGAAGCAACAAAAGATGTGATCTGAGTCCTAGCTCATACACTTAGTAGCTTTGGGAGTAGAAGCAATACCTTTAGAAAACCACCCCCATCTCCTCAAGGTTATTCCTAGAACTCTGAGGAGGGAAGTTCCCCCCTCTGGGAACCCAGTCTCCCAGTGTGAGGTGGCTGGGGCTTGAGCCGAGCTTTGCAAGCAGCCGGGTGACACAGTGGATAGAGTGCTGGGCCTGAAGTCAGAAAGATTCCTCTTCCCAAACTAAAATCTGGCCTCAGACACTAGCTGTGTGACCTAAGGCAAGTCATTTAACCCTGTTTGCCTCAGTTTCCTCATCTGTAAAATGAATTGGAGAAGGAAATGGCAAAGTACTCCAGTGTCTTTGCCAAGAAAACCCTAAGAGGAGTCACGGAGAGTCAAACACAGCTGAACAACAAACCTCCAGGGCAGGGTAAAATTCAAAGAGAGGATGTAAGTATAGGGTCTGCTTGTTCAGGTGTGTTTATTTGTGCATGCCATCGTTTGATTGCCTTGCTTGCCCAACCTGCTGATTTCCTTCAGAGAATTTCCCATTCCCTACTCTGGATGTATGATTTGCATCATCTAAGCCCAGAGGCAGCCCAGGGAAAATCTTGCTCTAACATCAGTCTCCTCCTCCAGCCCATTAAAGACTCACTGCCTCTGGGCTACTAGGAACTAACTTGGGTCATCCAGAAGTCAAGGCATAGGAGAGCTTGCGTGTGGGTAAGGTGGAAGAGAATTCTGGGAAGAGAAGACTGTGTATGCCCTGAAGCCAGGCTCCTCAGGAAAGTGCTCTAGTGAGAGCTATTGGGAGATACAGAAGACACAGTGTCTTTGGTGGGGTATTGAGTCCAGGCAAAGGACAGACACTCATGGGATCAAAGGATTTAGAGCAGGAAGGGACTTTGGACATCGTCCAGTCCTATTCACTCATTTTATCAATGAGTTCACTGAGACTCAGCAAAGGGAAATAATTTACCCAAAGCCCGGCTAGTAGTTTGAGAGTGAGGAATCAAACCCAGGTCTCCGGACTCCTCATTCTAGTTTTTTACTTTCTTTCTTTCTCTCTCTCTCTTTTTGTCTTTTTTTGTCATTGTTTTTGCTTCTTTTCTTCCCTTCCTCTCTCTCCCTCTCTCCCTCTCCCTCTCTCCCTCCCACTCTCTCCTCTCTCCTCTCTCTCCCCTCTCTCCCTCTCTCCCTCTCTCCCTCTCCCTCTCTCCCTCTCTCTCCTCTCTCTCACTCTCTCTCTCTCTCTCTCTCTCTCTTCTCTCTCTCTCTCTCTCTTCTCTCACACCCTCAATCTCTCCCATCTTCCCCCCCTTTCTTTCTGGAGGCAATAAGGATTAAGTAATTTGCCCAGAGTCACACAGCTACTAAGTGTCTGAGGTTGGATTTGCATTCAGTTTTTCTGACTCCAGGGCAGGTTACTCTGTCCACTGTGTCGCCAGCCGCCCTCTTGCCTCCTTTCTATCCTTCTTTCCCTCCTTCCTTCCTTCCCTCCTTCCTTCCTTCTCTCTTTGCTTCCTTCCTTTCTTCCTTCCTTACCTCCTTTCTTCCTGCATTCCTTCCTCTCTTCCTCCCCCCTCCCTGCCTCCCTTCCTTCCTTCTTTCCTTCCTTCCTCCCTCTTTCTTTTCCCATTTTTCATTTTTATGAACCTAATAATAATCAGCAAACACAAACATTTCTGTTTACAAAGAACAAAAACTAGGATTGTATATGAAACCATGAACTGTTAATGTGGTTAGTTTTTTAACTATTTATAAAATTTAACAAAGCAGAAAACTGAATTACCTCATTTTGTAACCCTTTCTGGTTTTGTCTTTGTTTTGTTTTCTTTTGTGCATTTTTTTATTGCTCCCTTTTCCTTTTTTCCCATCTTTATCACTATGTACTAATTTGCTGTCCACCAATAGAACCCTCCCTTATAACAAATTCAAATAGTTTAATCAAAAGAAATCAACATATTGGCCTTGTCATGTCTCGTTCTGCACCTGTGCCCAGCTTTCTTTGCACTATTCTGGTAACCATGGTATGATCAGATATAGAAGATGTACAGGAGAAAGGGTCAAGGCCAGGGCTGGGACGTGGAGTTCTTTGGCTTAAAATTCCCACAGAGCTCTTGAGTCTTCCAAGGTCCAGTGTGAGCCAGAGGAATGTTTTTTTTTTGGGGGGGGGAGGGGTGGAATCTCTTGATCTAGTAGCAGAGGGAGGTGGCACCCTCTGTTGGTTTGTGGGAGACTCAATACCTGGATTATGTGACTGGTGATCCAACTCTGAATAAGGGTGAAAATGGACAGAAAGGAAAAGCTATGTATATAGTTTTAAGAAACTCTTTGGGCCTCAGCTTCCTCATCTGGAAAGTGAATTGTGTTTGTACTAGGTAATCCATGAGTCTCCTTCCAGCTCCAAAATTGACTTCTACAGAAAAAGGCACAGGATCTAAGGTCCTAGAAGAGGAAAAGAATATCTGAAGTGAGGTTAAAAGGAAAACTAAAAGAAGTAAAAATAAAATTATCATTTTGAAGAAAGGGAAAGTGATAATGATCATCCTCAACAGCAGATAATCCAAAATATTTCTTTTTGGCTTTGGTAATAATGATTTTTACCCCAACAGAGACTTGCCTTCCTACAAATGTTTTGCTAAGGACCACATTAAAATAAACTCACACATCTTGAAAATGCACTAGAGATGAGCTATGTAGCAGCAAGAAATAAGTCTGGGATTCAACATCTACTTCAGAAAAGTCAAAGTTCAAAAAGTTCAAAGCAAGTTAGATCAAAATCTATTTTGGATGGTTTGACATAGAACACTAGTACTAGAACACGGTTCATCTAGGTCAGTCCTCCTCATTTTACTGGTGAGAAAGTTGAGGCCAAGAAGCACCAAGTAACTCACTCAAAGCCACCCAGCTAGCTAGTAGCAGTATTGACTTGCTTAATGGTGGGGAGCTTGCCCAGGTGACCTGTTGAGGTTATGATTTGGTGGTTCTGAGCAGGCTGCAAATAAGGATATTGTATGAGATGGTTATAAGGTGAAAACCTAACGTGGGAACCTAACACACTTACACATACAGGATGTGGGCTGGTGTCTGGGGGCCTCTTACCTTCTTAGCTTGTTTAGAGACCTGCAAGTGCCTTCGTTTCAACAATGATCATACCTGGGCTTGTGCCCAGACTCTAGTGGCTACCATGACCACAGAGTCCAAGGTGGACACCTGAATTAGAATCAGGCCACTGCGGCTGGGAACCAGGCAGCATCAGATCCTAGAAGCAGAGGAAGTAGCCCAAGACACACATATGATTGGTCCTTAACCTTCTCTTTACCTTAAAACTATACAAAACTGAGACTCCCCTGGTTGCATTTTACCCTTAGCCACATCTCCTCAGGATACCATATTGTGACTCTTTTTCCTCTCCAAGGCTCTCTTGGAAAGGACACTTGCATTCAAATACTGGGAGCTAAGTGTAGTAAGCACATAAGTGATAGGCCTCAGTCATACCCCACTTCTTTAGAGATGCCCGCCCACCTCCCTCACCCCAGTCTAGGATACCAGAATAAGAAGTGAGGATGTGTTTGGAGGACAATGATATGCTTCCCACTCTAAGCACTGTTATCCACATTATGATTAAAGATTAGAAACCTGTGATCTGCTACACGTATTCTTGATTTGGTGCCCACAGATTCTTGAATTAGATTTCAGAGGGTCTATGAACTTGGATGGAAAAAAATTACATCTTTACTTCCATATAATTGTTTTATTACATAATCCTATGTATTTTACTTTGTAGATTTAAAAACATTCTGAAAAAGAGCCCATAGGCTTCACAAGACTGCCAAATGGGTCCGTGACACACAAAAAATGAAGAACCCCTGATATCCCAGGAGATAAGATCATGGGTAAAATGAATAATTTTGATTACATGAAATTTAGGAGGGTTCTTTTTTCACAAACAGAACCAATGCAGACAAAATTATAAGGAAAGCAGGAAATGGCAGGGGAGGGGGAACAGACTTAAAGAAAGTTTCTCCGATAAAGCCCTTATTTCTCAAAAATACAGGGAACTGAGTCAAATTTATAAAAATAAAAGCCATTCCCCAATTGATAAATGGTCAAAACATACGAATAGGCAGTTTTCAGAAGAAGAAATTAGAACTATCAGTAGTCACATAAAAATGGTCTAAACCACTGCTTATTAGAGAAATGAAAGTTAAAACAATTCTGAGGAACCACCTCATACCTATCAGATTGGCTAACGTAGCAGAAAAGGAAAATGACAAGTTTTGGAGAGGATGTGAAAAAATTGGGACACTCATGCACTGTTGGTGGAATTGATCCAACATTCTGGAGAACAATTTGGAGCTATGCCCAGAAGGCAATAAAATTGTGCATATTCTTTGACCCAGCAATAACACCACTAGGTCTATAGCTCAAAGAGATCAAAGGAAAAGAACCTATATGTACAAAAATATTTATAGTAGCTCTTTTTGTGGTAGCAAAGGATTAGAAATTGAAGAATCAATTGGGGAATGGCTGAACAAGTTGCAGTATATATAGTACTGTGCCATAAGAAATGAGGAGGAGGATGGTTTCAGAAAAACCTGGGAAAACTAATATGAACTGATGCAATGTGAAGTCAGCAGAACCAGGAGAGCATTACACATGGTAACAGCAATATTATAATGATGATTAACTGTGAAAGATCTAGCTACACTGATCAATGCAATGGTCCAAGATAATTTCAAAGACTCACAATGAAAAATGCTCTCCACCTCAGAAACTGAGAACCGATAAACTCTAAGTACACACTGAAGTGTATTGCTCTTCACTTTTGTTTGCTTTTTTGTGACATGGCTAATATATAAGTATATTTTGTATGACTTCACATGTATAATGGATGTCATATTGCTTGCATTTTCAATAAATGAGAGAGGGGGTGGAGGAAAGGAGAGAATTTAGGATTCAAAATTTTTTTAATGATTGCTTAAAAATGTAATTGGGAAATATTTAACAAAATAATTAAAATACAATAAAACATAAGAAAAATAATCCCTGATCTAGTCCTTTGGGAGATACAGGAACCAAGGCTCATAAAGGCAAAAAACTTGCCCAAGGTCATGCAGGGAGGCAATAGCAACATTTCAACTATTCAGGTCCTCTGGTTGCCAGTACACCATCATTTATAGTTCACCCTAGTGCTTCTCCTTCATCATCCTTCACTGAATCATAGTCTGTGCTAATGCTATGGCTATGTGAAGTACCATCTAACATGATGCTTACATATAAGCAAGTTAATTGACTTTTCTAGACCTCAGCTCCTTCCTCTGTTAAACGCAATGGTTGGGACCTGAGAGCCCAAGAGCTTACAGCAATCTGTACATGGGAGAAGGAGTCCCACAGTACTTCAATAGAGAAGTTTGTAGGGCCTCAGAAACTTGCAGCCATTTCTCTGACATAAAAACCACAGGAGGGCAGAAAGCCCTGAGCAGTTTGACCTGAGATGCTCCAAAGGGCCCTGAAGACCACAGTACTCTGAATCCAAGTGATCAAAGGCAGATTGAAATCTGCCAGCACTTTGAGTACAGACAAACCAAGGCAGATAGAAGTCAAAAACAGGAGCCCAGGTAATCAAGTAGGGCCTGACCATTCCAACCACAGCAGGTAGATATATGTCACAGTGAACAGAGTGCAGGATTTAGAGTCAAGAAGATCTAAGTTCAAATCCTGCCTTAAATATTTACTAGCTATATGTCATTTGGCAAGTTACTTAATCTCCCTTAGCCCCAGTTTCCTCATCTGTAAAATAGGGGTAATAATAATATTTATCTCACAGGGTATTTGTGAAAATCAAATGAGATAATACATGTAAAAAAAAACAACTTTGTAAACCTTAAAGCACCATATAAATGTTAGCTATGATTGTTGTTGTTGTTGTTATCCAAGAATAAGAGAGGGGAGGAAGCCTTCTTTTTACGGTAAGTCTCAAATCAGGAGCTGAAGCTGGAGAAATGAGTAAACAGAAGAAGACACTAAACATCCTGAAGAAATATTATGGATTCAGAGGTGTCCAAGAAACACAAAGAGAAGAAAAGAGTAACATAACATAACATAACATAATGTAATATAACATAACAACGTAACATAACGTAATATAACATAACATAACAGTAACAACCAAATTATCAGAGGAAAAAAGTGTTTTTGTCAGATGGACTGCGTGAACATCTGGAAAAATGAAATACTAGATTAAAAGGGAAATTAAAAGTAAAATAAGAACTCTGGAGAAAAGGATTGGAAGGAGAACAAATAGTTTAAAATAAAAAGTGGAAAATTTTAACCAAATAGCTGACTCCCTGAAAATTAAAATGGAGCAAACAGAACCCAATAATTGCATGAGACAACAAGTAATATTTTATACTTTTAAAAATGAAGCTGTGCGTGATTAAGATTTACAATTTTCCATATAATCCTTTTGGTTGTTTTTGTAATAATAATAATATTTCAGTGCCTTCCCTCTGTTTATTATCTCCAGTCTCTCTTGTATATTGCTCATTTGTACATAGTTGCTTGCATGTTGTCTTCCCCATTAGACTGTGAGCTCCTTGAGGGCAGAGACTGTCTTTTGCCTTCATTTGTATTCCTAGTGGTTAACACAGTGACTAGTACATAGTAAGCACTTAATAAATGCTTATTGACTGACTGAGATGATCTCTAAGGACCTTTCAGTTTCAAATCTTTGAACCTATAATCTATGAGCCTTCTAGGGTCACTTGGGCAAGTATCAAAGAAAACTCAGAAAAACATCCACATATTTTAAAGTCTGCAGAATTCGTAACTTTAAGGGACGTCAGAGAACAACTAGTCCAACCTCTTGATTTTATAGGTGAGTAAAACATGGCCCACAATTGCCCAGAGTTAGTGAATAACATAATTGGGATTCAAATGCAGATCCTTTGACCACGGGTCCAGTGAGCTTACACTATGCCATGATGCCTCTCTAGAGGAAATGAGATAGTTCTGAGCCCCTTAGAAAGTGCTTGTTTAAGCACCACAGGATCTTCTCATATTGATCTGAATCACTAAGCAAGCAGTCAATAAATATTTATTAAGTGCCTTCTATGTCACAAGCCCTGTGCTGAGCAATGGGGAAATAAAACAAACAAACAAAAAAAGAAAGACAGTCCCTGTCCTCAAGGAGCTTATAATCCAATGAAGGAGAGAGTGTGTAAGCAAACAAGCTATATACAGGACAAATAAGAAATTGAGGGTAAGTGCTAGAATTAAGGGTTGAGAAAGACTTCCTATAGAAGGTGGGATATTAGTTGGGACTTGAAGGAAGCCAGGGAAGGCAGGAGGCAGAGATGAGGAGGGAGAACATCCCAAGCATGGTAATAACCGAGAAAATGCTAGAAGTCAAGAGATAGGGGCAGCTAGGTGGTGTAGTAGATACAGCACTGGATTCAGGAGGACCTGAGTTCAAATCTAGCCTCAGACACTCATTAGTTGTGTGACCCTGGGCAAGTCACTTAACCCCAGTTGCCTCCAAAAACAACAACAACATTAAAAAAAAAAACAAAATGAGATGGAGTTTCTTATGCAAGGAACAACAGAGAGGCCAATGTCACTGGATCACAGAGTATGTGGGGGCAGGGCAAGGCGGGGGCAGGGGGAGGGAAGGAAGTGTGCAAGGTATAAAAACTCTGTAAAGTGTGTGTAGGTGGGGAAGCTATTAAGAGTTTTGAACACCAAACATAAGTTTTTATATTTGATCCTGGAGATGATAGGAAGCCACTAGCATTTTTTAAAGGGGGGTGGTGACCCGGTTATTTAGGAAGATGATTTTGACACCTGGGTGTAATATGGACTGGAGTGGGGAGAAACTCGTGACAAGAAACCCAACCAGATGACTCTTGTTCATAGAAGAAGATTTAGTGTGGTGGGCTGGGAGATTTGTTGCGATGTAGAGTCAACAAGGAACTGGAAATGGAGGCTTAGCAGGGAGAGAGGAAGTGCAGCCTAAAACCTGAAGCAATGTTTTACAATCTTTGCATCAATGGAGAAACAAATTTCTTTCCTCAGTTGCTTTGGGAAAGTCACTTTTCCCTTATTGTTCTATATGCTACCAAAAATGCTAGGATTTGCTGGGGAAAAGTGTGCTTTCCCTCCATATACATGACCAGCTGCTATGAAGTTACATGAAACTTTTATCACAGCTACAGACTTTCTAATGCTCCAGAATTTACAGTCATTTTCATAGTACATTGTTCATTACAAAACCCTATAATTGCATGTTTGTGTCCCTTCCCCCATAAAGTACCATTTTGAGGTCTGTTTATTAATTGGGGGCAATTCATCTTCTCAAAAATTAATCGCCCACACATTCCCCAAAGTTGTAACCACAATTCGTGAGGTAAATGATGTAGATGTAAGTTTCCACTGAATGAAAGTGGGGAAACTCACTCATTGATCTAGGTGGGGGCAAATCATAGGCTTTAATAAGGGGGACACCTGCTGGTTTAGGTATAGATAGTTTATAATACCTATTAAATACTTCCTCAATGCTCTGATGCCAATCTCCGTACTATCCTGAGCATTGCTGTAGCCAACCTAGTCTAAACTCTTAAAATGACTTAAAAAGAAAAACTTGAGGTAACAGCCTGGGAGCTCAGAACACCTGGATTCCCACTATGACTCTACAGCTGCTTCTGTGCGGTATTTAAGCAACTTCTCCTTTTTTCTGTCTCAGTTCCTCTCCTCTTAGAGCAACCGGATCCCTTCCTGTAAATTGCTGCCTATCTCCAAGCTCAGAATGAGCACATAGGTAATGGTCATCAGAGATGTCAGCCTGCCTGGAGACAAAGTGATGACCTGGGTGACTTCTAGATATTTTCAGAACCAAAAACTGAGGATCACAGTTTGACAAAAGATATTCTTTTTGGAAAGTCAGAGCTAGAAATATACCACTGATCACAATGCATACCTTACAGGGCCATCGTGAGGAAAACAGTTTGAAAACTGTGAAGGATTAAAGAAATATGAGCTATTACTATTTATTATTATTATTATTCATAATGCCCTAATTTGGCTATATGGATTCAGTTCAATAAGTATTTATGTGAACAGCACACTGTTACGTTACATATAAGAGACTGTAAGCTTCTTGAGGGCAGGGATTATATAGTGCACAGTGTCTAACACAGAATTGGTTGTATTATACATGCTCAATACACATGGTGTCCCAAAAGTCTTAGTGCCATGTTAAGCACTGATACCCCAGATACCTTTAATATTGATTTATTAGTAAAAATTAAGAAGATACCAGAGCAATTAGAACTTGGAGTAGGAGAGCAGGCAGGGGAAATCTTCATGGAGAGGTCGAGCTTTGAGTAGAGTTTCAAAAGAGGGGGCAAACAGAGGTTTGTTTGATGTAGAGATGTGAAGAGGGGAATATATTGGAGGAAATGCTGATCTTGGAGTCACAAGTGCTAGGGTTTTTTTTCTTTTCTCTCAAACTTAAGTAGCTGTGTGACCTTGGGCAAGCAGCAGAATCAAAGAATTTAGAGTTCAAAGGGTCTTCAGTGCCATCTAATCCAAGTCATAAAAAAAGGAATCCCACCCCCACACCCCCACCATAGTATTCCCGACAAGTAGCTCTTTCAAGTGCTGCTTGAAGACCTCCAATAGCCCACCTCTCTGGGCAGCTCCGTCCAGTCTTGGACAGCTGTAGTTGTGAGGAAATCTATCCTGAGATCAGGGTACTGGGTTTTGTTTGTTTGTGGTTTTGTTTTGTTTTGTTTTTTGCCTTTCTTTGTATCCCCGGCGTTTGACTCTCTGCCACTTCCATTTGCTGCTCCTGTGTTGTCTGCTGGAGCCAAATGCAACAAGTGTAATCCTTCCACATGATAGCTCTTCAAACACTTGACCTTTCTAAGCCTCATTTTCCCAATCTGGAAAATGGGGATAATGATATTTGCAGTACCTATCTCACTGAAGGAAAGGATTCTGAAAACCTTATGATGCAGTAGATATGTCGGCATCATTGTTTTTGTTATCTCTAAAGGTGAGGGAGAACCGGCCTTTGAAAGGCCTATGGATGAGAGGTGTGTGCAAACCTTCAGCAGGGCTTGTGGGGCAGGAGCAGAACTTGGTCCAGGAAATGAGAAGGCAGGAGAGTTATCAGAATGGGGTAGATGGAGTTGCTGGTCTGACTAAAGCGGGAAAGGGGTGGAGATGATGGAGAGCTGAGCCGTTAGGTGTTTTGGGCAGGAAACACAACCACTGTTGGCAAGGCCTAGTGAGAAGAACACTTCCTCTGGTTAGCGCTCTAGGTATAAATTTCATTACTTTTTATACTTATGTAAGGTGGTAAACACCCCTCACCCCAGCTCCCATTTTCTCAAAGACAATGTTGCTGGGGCAAAATCAGCCTTCACTTCCTGATCTCAACATCCAGTGGTATCTCACATTTATAGATGGTAACAGATTTGTAATCAGTTTCATTTATTTAAAAAAAGGAGGAGAAGGAGAAGGAGGAGGAGGAGGAAGAAGGAGAAGAAGAAGAAGAAGAAGAAGAAGAAGAAGAAGAAGAAGAAGAAGAAGAAGAAGAAGAAGAAGAAGAAGAAGAAGAAGAAAGAGGAGGAGGAGGAGAGAAGAGAGGAGGAGGAGGAGAAGGAGAAGGAGAAGAAGAAGAAGAAGAAGAAGAAGAAGAAGAAGAAGAAGAAGAAGAACAAGAACAAGAACAAGAACAAGAAGAAAAAGGAGGAGGAGGAGGAAGAGGAGGAGCAGGAGGAGGAGGAGGAGGAGGAGGAGAAGGAGAAGAAGAAGAAGAAGAAGAAGAAGAAGAAGAAGAAGAAGAAGAAGAAGAAGAAGAAGAAGAAGAAGGACAAGGAAGAAGAGGCGGAGGAGGAGGAGCAGGAGGAGGAGGAGGAGGAGGAGGAGGAGGAGAAGGAGAAGGAGAAGGAGAAGGAGAAGGAGAAGGAGAAGGAGAAGGAGAAGGAGAAGGAGAAGGAGAAGGAGAAGGAGAAGAAAATGGTGATGATAATGATCATGATGAAAAACCAACTTCTAGGACTCAGTACCATTTACCATTTACCTTGGGCAGCCAGAACTAACTTCCTTTACATACCCATAGCTTTCTCAATTTCTTCTAATGCTAGCACTTACCTTCTGTTGGTTATTTTCAATTTATCTTGCATATAGCTTGTTTGTACATAGTCATTTGCATATTCTCTCCTCAATGTTGTCCCTCCTGGAGGACAGGGACTGGGTTTTGTTTGTTTGGGTTTTTTTTGTTTTGGTTTTTTGCCTTTCTTTGTATCCCCAGTGTTTAGCATAGTGCCTGGTACATGGGAGATGTTTAATAAATCCTTATTGACTAAGAATGAATGAAGTTGGTGGATTTCTTGAGATTGGGAATTCTTTAAGGAGCTACAATAGGGCTAAAGCTAGTCCAGCTTTAGGATATATGATGAGCCCTGATGAGATGGGTGGGCACCAGGCTTCCTAAGGAGGATTAAATCAGCCCAGGTTGGAATTAGAGCATGTCAAAGCCTCTGTGCCCGTAAGCAATGGGATTGAGTCCATTTGTGCTATTCCTTGTAGAAGACACTTGATCTCCTGACTCTGAGCATTTTTACTATCTTCTTCTCCATGCTTAGTACTCTCTCCTTCTTTATATCCACCTACTGACTTCCTTGACTTCCTTCAAATAATAGCTAAAGTCCCACCTTCTATAAGAAAACTTTCCTAGTTTCTATAATTTTCATACCTTCCCTCTGAGATTATCTCTAATTTACCCCATATGTGTCTTGTTTATATAGGTGTACTTTGTCCTATTGTGTTTCACAGATGTTGTGGTTTTTACAAATTGAAGGTTTGTGGCAACACTGTGTTGAATTGTCATCATTTTTCCAACAGCATGTGCTCACATTGTATCTCTGTGTCACATTTGGGTCATTACTGTAATATTTCAAACTTTTTCATTATTATTATTAAATCTGTTTTGGTGATCTGTGATCAGTGATCTTTGATGTTATTATTGTTGTTTTGGGCCACAGTGAACTGTACCCAATAAGATGGTGAACTTGATAAACGTTGTGTCTTCTGACTGCTCCACTGACTGGCTGTTCCCCCATCTCTCTTCCTGTTCTTGGGCCTCCATACCCTGAGACACAACGATATTGGAGAATATTACATAAACATATTTGATAAAGCAGTGGCAGGGTTTGAGAGGCCTGACTCCAATTTTGAAAGAAGTTCTACTGTGGGTAAAATGCTATCAAACAGCATCACATGCGACAGAGAAATTTTTTTGTGAAATGAAGAGTCAATCAATGTGGCAGACTTTATTGTTGTTTTATTTTAAGAAATTGCCATAACCACCCCAACTTTGAGCAACCACTACCCTGATCAGTCAACAGCCATTGACATTGAGGCAAGACCTTCCACCAGCAAAAAGGTTACAACTCTCTGAAGACTCAGATGCTGGTCAACACTTTTCATCAATAAATTATTTTTAATTAAGATATGTACATTGTTTTTAGACATAATACTATTGCACACTTAATAGACTACAATATGGTGTAAGCATAACTTTTTTACACATTGGGAAACCAAAAAAATTCATGTGACTCACTTTATTGCAGTGGTCTGGAACTGAACCCACAATATCTCCAAGGTATGCCTGTACATCATTGTTTGCATATTGTCTCCCTTATTCGACTCTAGGCTCCTTGAGAAAAGAAACTGGCTTGTTTTTGGTTTTTGTTTTTTGTTTTTTGCCTTTCTTTGTATTCCCAGCACTTAGCATGAAGCCTGGCACAAAGGCTTAATGCTTAACAGATGTTTGTTGACTTGACCTGATGAGTGACTGGTACAATTCCAGTGTGGGAGAGTCAGGGAAGCCCAATCTCAAACAAAGCAAAACAAAAAAAAAGCTAATGCATGATCTTGCTATTTTTAATTAGCATTTTGTTTTAGAAAATATAAGAGGTGACGGGATGGGATTATAAGCTGGAAACTTATGAGGACTCACTGGACATCAATAAAGCAATGTTAAAGCAGCATGGACTAGGTTGAGGTACCTGACGGATGAGTCTAGTCATCAATAAACAAGCACAGTAGGACCATTACCTAGACAACAGAGGCTCCTTTCTGGGGAACTTGGCCACTGGGGAGTTGATCGGCTTCCCCTATAGACTGAATTGGGCCTCTGAAGGACTATGACACCAATATTGTAATGAAGGTGAAAAACCATAGAGATAGGATATCTGGGAGAGAGGCTTGAGTGAGTTTGAGGAGTGGTGACAGAGGAACACTTCTAAGTGTCATGGTTATGGGAAAAAGAGGGATCTACCCCATTCTAATATGGCTTAATGAATATACTATTGACTTCACAGTAGAGAATGAAAAAGATACAGACAACAACCGGCTGAAAAAATGAGCATTTTCAGATCAATGATATGATACTGCAGTCAGAAACGCAATCTTGTGCTGCAATTGAGAGGCATAGTTTCTAGGAATAAGGAGATAACTATACCCTGGGTTCTACCCTACTCTGCTCTGGTTAGACCATAACTGGAGCATTGTGCTCAGTTGTGGGTGCCATGTCTTAGAAAAAAAACATTGACAGATTGGAGAGCATTCAGAAGAGAATAATCAGAATGGTGAAGAGCTGTCAGTTTATACATATAATACTCAATCCAAGGAATTGGGAATGTTTACTCTGAAGAAGAGAAGGCCAATCAGGGCCATGATCCCTATGCTCAGGTATTGGAAAGACTGTAATGCAGAAGGGGAATTTATTGTATTCTACTTGTCCCCAGAAGGCAGACCTAGGAATAATGAAATGAGTGGACGTTACAAAGAGGGAAATTTGGGTTTGATATAAGAAAAGATTTCCTAATGATTACAATTATTCAAAAGTGGCTACTTCCTGAGGTTTTGTGCTCCCCTTGACCTGTAGTCTTCAAGCAAAGGCTGGTTGACCACTCGTTGAGCACGAGGATTCTTTTTGCAGGTATGGGTTGACCAGATGGCCTTTCCAACTGAAATTCTGTGGCTCTATGATTCCCTCTAGAAAGGAAGTAAGCTGGAATTATAAGAGTACAGAAAGCCCATTCCGTGTAACTTTTATCTGGTCTTACATAGCCTCAACAAAATATTTGGATAAATCTAAGTTTCATTTATATTACTCTGTGAACTCAGAAGGGAAGGAGGGAGAGTTTCAGAAAGCAAAGATGGAGAGAGAGATTAAAAAAAACCATAAAATTTGGATTTTGTAGGGGTGTGTGTAGGTTCCCCACCATGCAATTGTGACACAGTAAAGGCAGAAGGAGGAGTGCATTTAGAGAGAAAGATAGTAAACTTGGGTTGGGGCATGTTCAAGATGCCAGCAGAGAAAAAGTCTGGTGTGTTGGAGAGAACGCTAGATTTAGGTAGAAAGGACCAGTTTTAAATCCTGGTTCTGCTTACTACTTGTGTGATGTTGAACAAATGGGGAATGGGAAAGGAAGGGGAAACAAGCTCCTACTGTGTGCTGGGCACCTTACAAATATTATCTCATTTGATCCTCACAACAACCCTGTAAGATGGGTGCTGTTATTATCTCCATTTTACAGTTGGGGAAACTGAGGCAGACAGAAGTTAAGTGATTTGTTCAGGGTCACACAGCTAGTGTCTTTGCCCAGATTTGAACTCTAGCCATTTTGCAACCTGTTTGCCTCTAGCGAGTCACCTGACCTTTCTGCAGTTTGGTGCCCTTATCTCTAAGATGAAGGGATAAGACCAAGACTAATCGAATTCTAAGGTTCCTTTAGATCTGAAATCACACTTCCTATTGGCAGTTGGAGACATGCATCACATGATTCATAGCCAAAGAAGTCTATAAAGATCATATTCTCACCCAGTCTCATTACCCCAGAGGTCATGTGGGTGGCACACAGCTAATAGCAGATTCAGGATCTGGACCTGGAAATCTTGATTGTAAATAGAGATTCACTGTACCACATTTGGAGCTTGAGAGAGCTCAGGGCTGTAGATCCAGATTTGAGAGTTGTTGTCTCTATCTATAAAAGTTTAAGATTTACAATTTTCCATATAATCCTTTTTGGTTTTTACAATAATAATAATATTTTAGTGCCTTCCCTCTCTTTATTGTCTCCAGTCTCTCTTGTATATTGCTTATTTGTACATAGTTGCTTGCATGTTGTCTTCCCCATTAGACTGTGAGCTCCTTGAGGGCAGAGACTGTCTTTTGCCTTCATTTGTATTCCTAGTGGTTAACACAGTGACTAGTACATAGTAGTTGAGGAAACTGAGATACGCAGGGATTAAATGACTTGCCCAGAGTTACGCAGCTATTAAGTCTCTGAGGCCAGATTCGAACTCCAGGCCCAGGGCTCTCTCTATCCACTGTGCCACCCAACTGTCAGAAGAGCCCTAAAGAAAGATGAGAATTCCGAAAGACAGAGAAAAGAAAAGAGGGCACTCAAAGTACGGCTAGTAGAAATACGTGGAAGCAGGAGACAGAATGTTAAATTGGGGGTACATTTAGGAGTCTCATGTAGCTGGAACAATTTGTTCAATCACAACAACATTGTAAAGACAAAAATGTTTGAAAGACTTAAGAATTTTGATCAATGCAATGACCAGTCATGGTTCCAGAAGACTGATGATGAAGCATGCTATCTACTCCCCACCTGACCCCCAGCCCTGACGGAATGGTGATAGACTCAAGATGCAGAAAGAAGGAGAGATTTTGGAAATACTGATGTAGGAATTTTTTTTTGCTTGATTATTCAATTTTGTTACAAGGGTTTTGTTTATTTTTTTCTTTTTCTTAAAAAAAGGGAGAGAACAAAAAGAAGGCCAAAAATGAATCATAGTCAAGCAGGACAGTTTTGAAAGTTATTTGCTGAATTTGTTATAAGCTTCAAAAGAAAAGCAAGCTTTGTATAATAGAGGCTTGCAATTTCACGTACAGTCCTCTCCTGTTCTACTGTGTAGATGGGAATGTTAATTTGATTTGGCACTTGTTTTGTTCAGAACAAAAAATATAACATAGACCCAGAAAAGGGAATGAAATCAGTCTTGAGATTTAACTACTCAAGGAAACAGTTTCCTGGTTACCCAAAGTTTAAAACAAACAAACAAGCAAACAAACAAAAAAGCCAACTTCCCATGAACATAATAACGAGTATCACACATCTGATTGGGTATGCTACAGTGGTATATATTCAGGGGAAGGTTGCTGCTACCAATTGAACCAATATTGCTGCTTTCGTGAGTATCCCTTTCATTCTGGTATTGAGTAAACTTCCTTTTGTTGAGGGCTTTTTAGAAAAAGAAATTAACTGGGGTGGAATGTGATGATATCACTATTTGTTGGTCAGTTGTTCCAGTTGTATCTGACCCTTCATGACCCCTTTTCGGGATTTTCTTGCCAAAGATACTGGAGTGGTTTGCCATTTTCTTCTCTAGTTCATGTTGCAGATGAGAAAACTGAGGCAAACAGAATTAAGGGATTTGCCCAGGGTCACATAGCTAGCGAGTGTCCCAGGCTGTATTTGAACTCAGGAAGATGAGTCTTCGTGACTCCAGGCCCAGCACTCTATCCACTATGGCACCACCTAGCTGCTATGATATGGCCAGAGCTAGCTAGACACAGCAGGCCATCTAAACATGAGAGTTTGAGCTCACACTGTCACCAATCAGGATAGCACGGGCCTTTGGAGCTCCAGAGCTTAATGGGTTAAATCCGCCATGATGTGACTCTAGATATTTAGTGATCCAGAAGATGCATCCATGGATAAAACAGATGACAAGAAGATGGCTGGGGGAATGGTTGAGGAAGAAAGAATATTAAAAAGGAAGAGGTAGTCAGCTGAGTCAAATGCTGTTAAGGATGATAAAGTATAAAAAAAAGGCCTTTAGATTGGGTGATTAAGAGGTTATTAGCAGTCTTTGAAAGAGTGGTTTTCTTTAAGCGCAGTGGTAGGGAAGGAAGCCAGATTGCAATAGGTTGAGGAAAGAGTGGGTGGAGAGGAAGCAGAAGAACTGAATATAGGAGACTTTTTCAAGAAGTTTGCAATGGAAGGGAAGCAAAGAGATGGGTCAATAGATGGATAGTATAGAGTGGAAGCTCTTAACTTGGGGTTTACAGACACCAACAGGTCCTTAGAAAGATTTCAGGGAGTTTCTGAACTTACATTTTTTTTTTCAAAATCATTGGTTTCTTTGTAATCCTATGTACTTTGTTTTATGCATTTAAAAATGTTATTCTGAAAAGGAGTCTAGAGATTTCACCAGACTTACAATAGGGTCTATGACACACAAAAAAGAGTAATAATCCTTGGTATAGAAGAACTGGGGACAAATCTTTTAAGTTTGGAGAGACTTGAGCATTTTTTTTTTTCAGGCAGAAGGGGAAAAGTCAATGGAGGCAGAGATACTGAAGATGCATGATAAAGAAGGGATGAATCCTGAACCAATGAAGATGACAACCCATCAAGTCTTAGTAGACAGTCTTGAGGAGCTGTTGTAGCTGAAAAATTCACCCATCCTTGGGCCACGCTGGTGATGTGCCTCTAGTTGGATAGCAATAGGACAAACATTACACAAGTGCATCATAAAGGAGTATGGTGTGCTAAGATGGCATAAGGAGAAGACTGTTATTATACAATATCCACAAAAAGTAGAACAGGTTTTTGGGGAAAAAATTCAAGAACAATGTTTTACTTCTCAAGAATTTGCTATCTTTTACAGAGATAGGACAGATACACATGTAATCAATTAAAAAATTATACACATCCTCCACTGAAGGGCTGCTCTAGTGTCTTGGAATGTATGGGATATTTGGGGAAGACTAGGGTCCTCTAGTGTGAGGGCTTGCTGAGCACTGTTCAAGGCTGCTGTGACATTTAAAAAGTTCAAGAGACATAATTTATGAGTAATTAATCATTTTATTAATAATGCTAGTATATTACCAATAAAATGGGTCACTGACATTCTTGAAAGCCAAAGACAAAACATGTTTGTGGGCTCACAGTTTATAAGTCCTTGGAAGAGTGGGTGTTCCTGAGGGTGGCAATCAATTCTGATTGGTTGACAATTACTGAGAGAGAATGAATATTACAGTCAGAAGTGGACCTATTCTAATGAGGGGCTTGGGGATGTGACTTTGATTGTGTCATTTACCTCTAAATTGCTCAGTCTCTGGCAATCTAATAAAAAAAATATCTATCCCTAGCCAAACCTGTGTAGAACACAATGGATTTTGCCACCTTAGATTAAATTTCTTGTTAGGTTGTGTGTCTGAACATAGTTGAGGAGAAAGTTAATTCAATCTTATTATCAGCAATGTCCTTCAGAGACTGAACAACCTACAGTCTTCTGAAAAAATCCTGGTCCTAATTCAATGAATGATTATTAATATGCTCTCACTGCTCATCCACCTTTGGTATGTACCTGTCACCTACCACTCACTTTTGGCTCCAAGAAGTCATGCTGAATGCACAGTATCCTAGTCAACAGTCTCTGGAGATGGACTAAAGCAGGTTAAAGGTAATCAACAGGTATCAACCCTTCAGTGAGTCAGGGGGATGTTTACTCCAAGCATGTGAAGACTTCCCCTGGCAGAATGGGCAGATGAGAACAATTTGTTCTGGTGGCCATGAAAGCAGCTAAAGAAAGCACTTGTGGAGTGCTTAGAACTTGATCAAGTATCAAAAATGCCGAGGTCATCCACTGCATCCTGAGTCATCAGCAGTCATCCTGACTTTCATCCTGCCGCTGGATTTGAAAGACTCTGGAAGAGAGAACAGGGCTGAGGACTTTGTGCAACTCTGCCTCACTTAAATCCCATTCACACACAAGACATCACTCCATGATGTCATTGGTGCTCTTTGAAAATGAAAGATGAACAACAACAGCAGCAAAAACTCTAATGTCTCATCACTGTGTGGAGAGGACCCTGGGTTCTTGAAAGGTATGCCAGCAGAGTATGAGGCCTGGCAGCTCCTAAGCTGGAAAGATTTTGAGTACATACCTGGCTGTTCTCCTGTCCCCTTTGAGAACAAAGGGCAAACACAACTTGGCTGTTCCCCTAGAGACCATTTCGTTAAGTCTCCAGAGGCTCTTCACCAATTCAGTCATGGGTTGATGAAATTTTTGGCCACAGTAATTCTCAAAGACTGTCTTACTAAGTCAACCAACCCATGAACATTTATTTATTAAGGACTCACTGTATGCCAGGCACTGTGTTTGGTGCTGGGATATAAAAAGGAAAATGAAATCATTCCTGCCCCCGGTGAGCTTACATTCTGATGGAGGAGATAAGGTGTGCTCATAGAAGAAGCCACAAAATATATTCAAAATAAAGGCACAGTAATTTTGAGGGTGAAGTACTAGCAGAAGGAGATGGGGAAGGGGATCAGGAAAGACCCCATATAGGAGCTGACAGTGGTCTGAGCTGTGAAGAAGTCTGGGAACTCTAAGAGTCAGAGATGAGGAACAAGTACATTTTCAGGTACAGCTTGTACAGATATGGAGAAATGGAAGATGGGATGTCATGTGTGAGAAAGCAGGAAGGCCAGTTTAAATGGACTCTATAGTGTGGGAATGGAAATAATGTATGCAATAAGCCTGTATAGATAGGTTAGAATGAGGTTGAGAAACTTTTTTAGATTCCAAATGGAAGAAATTACAATTGATCCTAGAAGCATAGAGAATCAATAGCGTTTATTAAACATGGGAGTAATATGGTGGGGATGGCACCTACAGAAAATTATTTGGGCAGTCATGTAGGGATATTGGTGGACACAGCAGGGAGACCAGTTAGGAAGCTATTGCTCTAGACTAGATAAGATGTGATGAAAATGGTTCTGTGAGTAGAGAGAAGGGGGCAGAAGAATGAATGTGAGAATTGACAAAGCATGCCACCAATTGGATGTGGGATGTGGATGAGGGAGAGCAAGAAGGTGAGGATAACTCTGAAGTTGTGATTCTTGGTGGCTGAAAAGGTAGTAGTGTCCTCAACAGAAAGAGGGTTATGAGAAGGGTTGGTTTGGAGGAGAAAGATAATGAATCCTGGTTTGAATATGTTGAGTCTGAGATGCCTATGGGACATCCAATTTAGTTTTTCTCATGGGACTGGAGTCCAAAAGAGAGAGAGTATAGGCCTGGATGTGTGTGAGTGTGTGTAGGTCTAGGAGTAATCTTTATAGAGATGGTAATTGAAACTGTAGTCACTGATGAGGTCACTCAGAGACAGCGGGGAGGGAAGGCCCAGAATAGAACCTTAGGATGCACTCATAGAAAATGGAATACTGATTATATTTCAGTAGCAGATTGAGAAGGAGTGGTCAATCAGGCAGGAAAAGATCCAAGAAAGAAGAAGTTCATGAAAACCAGTAGAGGAAAGACTAGCCAGGAGAAGAAGGTGGTCATTGGTGTCAAATGCTACAAAGAGCTCAAGAAGGATAAGAATTGAGAAAAGGCCAGTAGATTTGCTGGTTAATTGATTATTGGCAATATTGGTGGGTGAATGATTTGAGTTGAGTGATGGAGGGGTTGCTTTCTTCATAGGTAGGAAGAATACTTTTACCAATGAAATTATGTATTCTTGATGTATTAAAATATAAATAGAGGTGGACTGGTTACTGAAGGTTAATTGAAGAAGAGTGGTTGGAGAGAGGAATTTGAGTTGTGATTCAAAAGAAGAGAGGGATGTGGCATGGGAGAGGAAAATTTAGGCAAAAGTTGAGGCCCGCCCTTACCTACTCACTCTCCCTTGTCAAGGCTTGTCAATTCTACCTCTACAAAATTTCATTCATCTGTTTCCTTCTATCTATTCACACAGCCATTTTCACCACATCTCATCTGGTTTATTACAATAGGTAAGCAATAATTGAATAATCCATCATTTATTGAATACCTAGCATGTGTCCTGAGTTGTATGAGGGGGACACAAAAAATTACATGGTAAAGCCCCTTCCCTTAAGAATCTTATGAGTTGGGGGTGAGTGGATTATGGAGGGAGACATGCATGCATGAACCAGAAAACAATTCAAGACAGTGTGTAATTAAGCCTAAATTGCATAGCACAGACTTAAAGTGCTGTCAGACTCTTCTGAGCTGAGACTAGACTATTTAATAGTAGGGTTGGACTCCCTACCCCCAACCTCCCATCTCCCCACCCAGAGTTGGATAATCTGTACTCAAACTATTGCTTGGAAGAGGTTTCAGGGTGGGGGGGTTGCATTATGAAGGCTATTTCTGTGAAGTCTAATCAAATTCCCTTGAGGGTCCTTCTTCCTGGTTAACCAAAAATGGGGGAGAGTGTTATAACCTCTAGGTAGCAGCAGTTCTGGGGGCAGAGCCAGGGCAGAAGATTTATCAACAGAAGGCCCTGGCAGTTGAGGTGAGCCATTCTAAGGGGTGGATGGTTGGATTTGTCAAAAGGGTAGAATTCTACAAATGTTGAGGTTCATCTCCAACAACTGCCATTCCAGAGTCTGAGCAGATTTGAAGGTGAGGGAAGGGAGCACAGAGATGGAGTGGGTTGAAAAAGAGAGAATGGGGACCAGGGAAGGGGAAGATCAAGGCTTTGTGGGGAGAGGACTGCTTCAAGGACAGCATAGGCTAAAGACATCGGTGGATGTGAGAAAAGATAACAGTCCAAACTGAAAAGGGGCCTCGGAAGCCATCCAATCCAATTTCTTCGTTTGCAGATGAGGTCTCTTTCCACTCTGCCACATGACCTCATTCCAGTAGTCCAAGTGGGAGCTGGGTGGAAAGAAAAAAAAATACACCCTGCGTCACCTAGGTTCAGTTTAAATCTTGTCTTTGTCATATCTATGTGACCTCGTGCAAATCATCACTGAACTTTTGCAGCCCCTGTTTCTTCACCTATACAAGAATAGAGTTAGATTAGATGGCTTCTAAAGTTCTCCCACCCCAGCGGCACGCCCCCCCCCCCCCCCCCCGCATCTGTGATTCTATGAACATCTCCAGTGAAGGGAAAATCGCTACCTCTAGAGACAGTCTCACTTCTGGACAGCTCTCACTTCTAGGAAGTTTTCCCATCTAGTGGACCCATTGCTTTTAGTTTGACCCTCTGGTGCAAAGCAGGATGCCCCTTACTCGTAGATTCTCTTGTATTTGATGACCTCATCAGTGTGTTCTTGCCCCTCTTCCCACCTCCATTCTCCACCCTCAGCCTTCTCTCTACACGGGCTAAACATCCTCGGTTCCTCTAACCAATCCTTGTATGGACTGGTATCCAGTCCACCCAACATGCTGGTTCTTTGCCCCTGGACGCTCTCCAGCTCGTCAGTGTGTTTTCCCAAAGTGAGACGCCCAGAGTTGAGCACAGTTCTCCAACAATGGTCAGACCAAAGCAGGGTGATTAGAACACTATCTCGACCTCCACTCCCACCTTTCCTTTTGAGGGGGCGGGGAGAGGAGGAGATCCGAAAGTCCAAATCTCCTTCTGAGGGTCGGGAGAGCCCAGCCCCTGGGTTTCAGCACCGCCCTATTCCCGGAGAGCTGGGCGCGGACACACTGTCAGCCGCCGGAGCTGGAGCTCCGAAGCTGGAACTAGACCCAACTCCTCGGGCAGGTGAGGAGAGGGCGGCTCCAGGGCCCGGAAGGTGAGCTGCCCCGCCCCGGACCGCCCTCCTCTCTCCTTCCCTCGCGTGAAAGTGAAAGTGCCATGGCAGCAGTGGGGGGTGGGGTGGAGTAGGGGGGCGGGAAAACCGTGGGGAACCCGCAGCCAGAGGAGTCCCGCACCCTGTGGGGCCATGGACGGGTTCGTCCGCAGCATCCGGGCCAGCCTGAGACTGAAGCGCCACAGCTGGGGTCAGTGCGGGGCACTCGGGCAGGGGCTGAATTCGGGACTGGGACGGGGTTGAGGGGAAGGTGGGGAGGGAGGTCAGTGTGAAGGTCATCGGGGCACCAGAACCAGAGGTTGAGCAGGGTCAGGGCATCTAGGATCAGGAGCTGAGCAGAGTAGGGGTTTCGTGGAGTGACGGGAATGGAGGCTTAGAAGTTTGGGGTCAAGGAGGGAGTAGTGGGGAAGGGGGTAGAGAAAGGAGGAGGGGGGAAGTCTGGTAGAACCAAGAGTAAGGCGGAGCCAGTGAAGCTCGGGAGTCGCGGTTAGCAGGGGTGGGGGTGGGGTCGTAACCGAGGCTTAGTTCGGGGAGGAGGTGGGTGGTGAAACGCACCGTCCTGAGGAAGCTGTTGTGGGGCCCAGGGCCACGTGTGCCTCTGGGCAGGAAGCTGGTGGTGCAACCACTGACAACACATGGCAGCATTGCCTACCCTCAGGAGAAGGCTTTGGTGCTGATCTTGGCCTGACCCTTCGCCCTAGCCCTGGATCTCCTGTTCTTTCAATCCCAGATCCCCCTTAACTTTTACACACCAGTACACTCAATACTTTGATGCAAGCAATATGTGAGCCATTCTCAGCCGCGGATGGCACCTGACTGTGACCCAGAGCGAGTCGCTTTTAACTCTCTGGGCTTCTGTTTCCTCACCAGTAAAAGAAGAAAGATGAAGGGCTCATTTCCAGGTTTATCATTCAATGGATTTAATTAATTAACAGGTAGCACCCCTTCCTCCTACCCCCAAGGGACCATGAGGTATTTGCCCAGTTAAATTGGGCTATGATTTTAGAGATGGGGGAAAGTATAGTGGTGACCTGAGTGAGGCTCTGGGTATAATCGCATGCTACCATAGGAAGTGGTCTGGCATCCTGCAGAGTTTGGCAGTTGTAATAGGGAGATATATAGTTCAGCAGGATACACTTGATTATTTCTTGGGGACAGAGAAACAGCCTCACTTTCCTCCTCTAGTTACAGCAAGTGAAGAGTTGAGTGAATCAGCATCTTCCCAACCTAATTTCCCCTTCCCTCCCACAACACCCCCCCCCCCAAAGGAGGAAGGTTGGTGTCCATTCCTACTGATCTCTGTTTCAAAATTGTACTCATTTTGTCCTTGATTCTTCTTTTCCCCCTTCTGCTCCCCAATATTCACTCTTTTTGTTTTTCTGCCCCAATGATTTGTCCATTCCCCACACTTTGTAGAGCCTCCTAGGCAGATGTCTGGATGAGGGGAAAGAGTAGGGTACTCCGTGGTTGAGTGTACTTTTACTGGATCATAAAACCCCTTTTAAGGGAAGGAAAGAGAGTGGGTTGTCTGGGGGTGCTCTAGACAGGTCTGAGTCAGGACCCTTACAGATCTTTCCTCATTTTGTGGGAATCTGTGTAAATGAGTCCTCAGTTTCCCAAACCTGATTGCCAGGTTTAGAAGAGTTGCCTCTGTTAACAATACCATACTATGTTTGGTGGTAGTTGTAAGGAAGTCTTGGGGTTTGTTTTGGAGAACTAAGGTGTTTCTGGTCTTCAGCAGCTATTCCTGGTAGCAGGGAGAGGGAGCACTGAGATGTTGGAAGTGGTAGAGCAGCCAGTATTACCTGTACTGGGGTTTGGCATCCTGCCCAGGCAAGAGGGTGTGCCTGCACCTTCCCACCCTTTCCCCCCCTTCTCTCCTTAGGGAACTTCTGGACTTATGCTTTTTCCTTTGTACCTCTTGGGTTTAGTTCAATTAGGTGGAGGGGGAGGGAGAAGGGAGAGTGGTTTCTTATTTCGGGGGGAGGGGCACCCCAGATAGTCCTCAGATTAAGAGCAGTGGAACAGAAGGGAGGAGAGAGAGGCTGGTTCTCTGACCTATTATGTTTCTAATAGTCACTGGATCATTGGCTTTAATTCTGGAAAGAATTTTAGTGGCCATCCAGTCCAACCCCCTGCTTTTACAAATGAAGAAACTGACTTGTCCAAGTTAAGTGAATCAAATTGGGAATCGGCAGAATTGGGATTTGAACTCAGGTTTTCTGACTTCAAATCAATCCTTATTTCACTCCTAACCCTGCTGCCTTCCTGTGATCTCAAGATTTTCAGCAAGACCACTGGGCAGAGCTCTTTTTTAAAAATTAATTTTTTTATTTTTAGTTTACAACACTCAGTTCCACAAGTTTTTGAGCTCCAAATTTTCTCCCCCTCTCTCTCCTCCCCTCTCCCCTCCCCAAGACAGCATGGAATCTGATATAGTTTCTACATATACCTTTGCATTGAACTTATTTACACAATAGGCAAGTTGTAAAGAAGAATTATAACCAATGGAATGAATCATGAGAAAGAAGAAACAAAACCAAAAAAGAAGAAAAAAGAGAGCAAATCGTTTGCCTCAATCTGCATTCAGACTCCATAGTTCTTTCTCTGGATGTGGATAGCTTTTTCCACATTGAGTCTTTTGGAGCTGCCTTTGAACCTTGTATTGCTGAGAAAAGCCAAGTCTATCAAAGTTAGTCATCACAGATACTGTATGTCATGTAATCGTGTATAATGTTCTCCTGGTTCTGCTCCTCGCACTCAGCATCAGATCACGTCTTTCCAGGTTATTATGAAGTCCATCTGCTCCCCATTTCTTATAGCACAATAGTATTCCGTTACATTCATATACCACAACTTGTTTAGCCATTCCCCAACTGACGGGCATCCCCTTGATTTCCAATGCTTTGCCACCGCAAAAGAGCTGCTATATATATTTTTATAGATACAGGTCCCCTTCCCATTTGTGTGATCTCTTTTGGATACAGCCCTAGAAGTGGTATTGCAGGGTCAAAGGGTATGCACTTTTTTTATAGCCCTTTGGGCATAGTTCCAAATTGCTCTCCAGAATAGCTGAATCAGTTCACAATGCCACCAACAATGTAACAGTGTTCCGATCTTCCCATACCCTCTCCAGCATTTATGATTTTCCTGCTTTGTCATGTTGGCCAATCTGACATGAGAGAGTTGTTTTGATTTGCATTTCTCTAATCAATAGTGATTTAGAGCATTTTTTCATATGACTATAGATATCTTCAATTTCTTCCTCTGAAAACTGCAAGTTCATATCCTTTGACCATTTATCAGTTGGAGAGTGACTTGTATTCCTATAAATTTGACTTAGTTCCCTGTATATTTTAGAGATGAGGCCTTTATCAGAGACACCGATTGTAAAAATTCTCTCCCAATTTTCTGCTTCCCTCCTAATCTTTGTTGCATTGGCTTTGTATAAAAACTTTTCAATTTAACATAATCAAAATTATCCATTTTGCGTTTCTTAATGCTCTCTATCTCTTGTTGGGTCATAAATTCTTCCCTTCTCCATAAATCTGACAGGTAAACTATTCCTTGCTCTCCCGATTTGCTTATAGCATCACAGGCAGAGTTCTTTGAGGGATGGGGAAGCATGCAACCACTGTAGATTCAGCTCTTTGTTGGTTGAATGGGTTCATCTTGTTGCCTGGCTTCTCAGCAAAGGGTTCTATGAGAAGATAATCTTCATCCAGTCCATTTTGACCTAGAGTGGGATTAGGGGATGTGCCAGGCACCGTGCTAAGTGCTGAGGATTCAAAGACAAAAAATGCGCATATCCTCAAAGAGGGAAGGAAAAAAGCATTTATTAAGTACCTACTGTGTGCCAGGAACTGTGCTAAGCATGACGATGATGGTGATGATGATGACTAACGTGTACATATCAATTCCTACGTGCCAGGCACTGTGCTGAGGGTATTACAATTATTTACATCATTTGGTCCTCACAACTCTGGTAGATCATTGTTGTTGTTCAGTTGTTTTAGTCGTGTCTGATTCTTTGCGGCCCCATTGGGGGTTTTCTTGGCAAAGATCCTGGAGTGGCTTGCCATTTTCTTCTCCAGCTCATTTTCCAGAGGAGGAAACTGAGGCACACAGGGTTAAGTGATCTGTCCAGGGTCACGCTGCTAGCAAGTATCTGAGGCCAGATTTGAAATCAGGAAGATGAGTCTTCTTGACTCCAGGCTCAGCCTTGTATGCATTTCACCCCCTAGCTCCCCACCCTGGTAAGGTAGATGTTGTTTTATCCCTATTTTACAGATGAGGAAACTGAGGCAAATAGGGCTAAGTGACTAGCCCAGGGTCACCTAGCTAGGAAGTATCAGAGGCCAGATATAAATTCAGGTCTTTCTGATTCCAGACCCAGTGCTCTATCCAATGTATAACCTGGTTGCTTCTAGGAGTTTACGGTTCCCTGTAAGCCCACCTATGCCATTGACAGCCAGCTATTTTCTGTGTTCTTCCTTTGTTCTCCCCTGAAATAAAAAGGAAAGAAATCACACTCCGTTCTGAGCTTGATGCACAATAACTATAGCCGGCCCCCCACCCCCACCCCTGACACGTTTGCCATGAGGCCTACTGCCCTTGTACCTCCAATGAGGATAAAACAGGAGGAAATGGGTTAGAAATGCATCATAAGGTATTTATGAATGAGAAGGATTTCCTGAGTGTTGTTGAACACTGAAGAATTTTATCTGAAGGGATTTGAAAATCTTTACAAACAGGAGTTAATTCTGATGTGTTCAGGACAGCTAAATTGTATTTGAACCCAAAGTCTTAGATGACCTCTCAAGGTCCCCTCAGGATTTCTCATTCTTCTTTTCTCACTTTTTCTTGCCTCAGTTTCCCCAGTTGTAGAAGTTGTAGAATTGTTTCAGTTGCGTCCAACTCTCCGTGACCCCTTTTGGAGTTTTCTTGGCAAGGATACTGGAGTGGTTTGCCATTTCCTTTTCCAGCTCATTTTACAGACAAGGAAACTGAGGCAAATAGGGTTAAGTGACTTGCCTAGGGTGACACAGCTAGTAAGTGTCTGAGTCCAGATTTGAACTTAAGAAGATGACTCTTCTGACTCCAGGCTCAGCATTCTGTCCACTGCACCACCTAGCTACCCCATTTATAATTGTGAGATAATATTTCCTTAGACAAGGAAGTGGTTTTGAAATGAGATATTATTCATGAAGCCCTTGGGAGAAAGGTATGGCGGGTATCCTAGCTGTCATGGTCATTAACCATCCCTCTAATTACCAGCATTAGCACGGGTTGTTTTTGCCTAGAATTTGGGCCATCCTCCAGATATGGGAAACCTCCCAGAGAACTTTATCCCTTGGAGAGAGGCTTGGTCCTCGTTTGCCCTGTCTGTTTCTTCTGTTGTCTTCCTGGAGGGCAGATAGTTGTGCACTAGCCATGAGATTTGGCCTGGCAAGCCAAAGTATGGGTATGACCTTCCTTCTGAGTTGTCTCTCCATCCCTGGATTCAGGTAGTTTTCTCAACCAGGCCCCCACAAGCCTTAGGTCTTATTCAACATATTTAGCAGGGGTGTATGGGTGTATGTTGGGGGATGTACTATAAAAGCACCAGACTTGGAAGAAGAGCTGGGTTCAAATCTTGCCCTTGCCACCTACTAGCTATGTGATCTTAGGCAAGTCTACTAATTTCTCTGAGATTTTACTTCCTGCTTTATAAAATGAGGGAAATAGACCAGATTAGCAGTATGCAACCTGGGGTCCACCAACTTTAAAACATATATTATTATAATTATATTTGAGATGTTTTTCTTCATAATCCTATTTTATTTTATGCATTCTTCTGAGAAACATTCTTCTGAGAAAGGGTCCATAAGGACTTCTGAGAAGGAGTCCAGACTGCCTTAGGGGACTAAGACACGAAAATAGTTAAGAAACCCTGAACCAGATCATGTCCAAAGTCCTTCCCAGCTCGAACATTAGCTTATCTTCGTGATTTCATTTCCTGGAAAATTCCAGTTCTTAGCATTTAACTTTGCCACTAGTCTTGGGTTTTTACTTTCCACTACCTTCTCACCACCCCTCACTGAGCCCCAGCTCCTTAGCCTCCCAATTTCAGAGAGGTCGGTTCCTTCTGTTAGATAGTTGCAGGGCCCAGTTCCTAATCACATTTTCACCTTCTGTTGCTGCCGTCATCACAACTGGATATACAGTTCTGTCTTGTCCTGGTTGGCCTCCAGGGAGAGGGCTAGGAGCCATTAGGAGAAGTTGCAGAGAAACAGACATGAGCTTCATGTGAGGAAACACTTCCTAAAAATTAGAGCTGTCCAAAAGTGTAATGGGCTGGCTGCCTTTGGAGGGCAGAGGTCCCAGATCTAACCAATTCCCTAGAGCCTATGGTTAAATTTTCAGCGTGAGCATTTACTCCTCTGAAATTGGCAAATGTTACCAATCAGGGTTGTTTTGTTTTTTTGTTGTTTTGCTGATTATTTAGACTTAAGAAAGTGATAGAGAAAATGAGGATAATGTAGATTAAACCAGAAAATATCTTTTTTTTTTTGAGTTAGCTGTTAAATATTTACCTATACACCCCTGGTGTTCCCCTACGCCACGATCTCCTCTCGAATGCTAGATGGCCCATTTTCAGCATATTATAGAGAGGATTCCTATCCAGGTATAGGTTGGATTAGACACCCTCTGAAGTTCCTTCCTACTCAGACTTTCTGTAATTCTAATTTTGTGATTCCCTTATACCTGAGCCATCTAATGTTTGAACAAAGGAATTCCACATGCATGTTCATTTCTCTTGTAATAAACCTGGTTTTCACATAAGTCCTGTGACACTGTGATTGCCTATTTGACAAAAGTCATTTTGTTTAGAAGGAGAAAAAAGCCAATTTTTTTTTTTGTTAACTCTTGTCAGCTGTGTCTGAAGGCACAACAGCTGCTCAGTTCTTTGTACCGCCAGGCAGGGATCAGCCTAGGGACTCACCACTGGGGCTGCTGCCAGCCCTGGCTTGAGCAGGAAAATTTGGTTTGTCTCTTTCTCAGAGCCCCCAGAAGAGCATCAGGAAGTCTCATTGAGGGAATCCCACTGAGGCTGTGGATGCACAGTCCCCTTTGATAGCCCCCATGCCTATCACAGTACCTGACACACTTAATAAATGTTTATTGAATGAATGAATGGATGGATGGATGGATGGATGGATGAATGTGCTGCTTCCTAAAATGAACTGCTAGATAGGTCAATGAAGCCTTGGAGCAAGTCCCACTATTTTGGCTGGTAACCACCTCGCCCCCACCCCATGTCAATAGAGGAAGTACTAGGTGGGGATGAGAAGATTGCAAACAATTGGCTACTCCGGCCAGGCCTGCGTGGCAGGGGTTCCTGATGTCATTTCCTTGTTGGAACAGTTGAAGACTGGCAGGAACAGGGCCCAGCCTTGGACTCTGATCTGTGTTTCATCATCAAAACAGGCACACTTAAGGCTCTTGTTGGCTGTGTTAGTAATTGCCAAAGCTTCTCTTCCTGGTCAGAATCATTAATTGATTTAGACAATTATTGAACTATAATTGTTCTATTAGCACAAGTGAGGCAATCGCCATCCCAGCTGAAGTAAATACTTAGTTCCTGTGCTCTTGGCTCAGACTTGAAATCCTGGAAGACTCAGAGATCAATGTACTTTTAGGGGTTTTTTGGTTTGTTTGTTTAACTGAATAAGTGAAAGGTCAAGTATGAAGATGTCCAGACTTGAGATTCCTATCCCTGAGTTGATCAGGTTCTCCTATATGAAATTAGATAGACATCAGTATTTCTCAGTCATTCATCAACCATCTTGGGATTGTAAATAACCTCATTGCACAATCTGCAAACTTCACGGAGGCCCTTGGTCTGGGAGCAGCTGGGTCTTGGAGGTGTTTGCTCATAACCTTTTCTCTCGCCACACCCGGAGGCTCTTGGGAGGAGCTGATGTTTGAACTGCTCTGCCAGGATGCTCTTCTTGTCAGGACTGGGGCTCTGCCGTCTTCCTGGGTCCTGCCACATCCTTCTCAGCTCGTGGGTACACAGGGAGAGAGACAGATCTCCCTTCTTGGGGACATGGTGCAGAGGACTTCAGTGGGAGATTTCAGCGGCGGCCTTTTTCCCAGAGGCCTGGATGTGTGGATCCTGCATTTGGGGAGTGTAGGACTTTGCTGCTGATGTCTCAGGCCCTGGGAAGATGGATAGACCGGGGGTTGGCAGAGTATTCAAACTCTTCAGTCCTTGGCTGCCACAGAGATCAAGATGGACAGGTCTGCTCTGTTTACAGGATGATACCATGCATCTTTCTCTCTTCACTTGGCCGACTTCTCTATTTTTGTCTGGCTTCTTGGTTTCTCTTACCTCCTCCCCTGTATCTTGACCTCCCGGTCTCCTGCATGAGTGAGCTTCCGTCTCCCCACCCCCATTTGTGCCACTAGTGCTGTCACCTAGTTTTGTGACCTTAAGAAAGTCACTCCCTCCTCTCTGAGCCTTAGTCAAACGAAGGGAGTAGAAAAAATATTGACTCTGGAGTTCAAATCTCATTTCTAATGTGTGACCTTGGGCAAGTCATTCCTCCTCCCTGGGCCTCATTTCTTTATCTGTAATGAGGGAGACAGACTAAGCAGCCTCTGAGGTCCTTTCCAGTGCTACACCTAGGAACCCTGAGACCCCTTCTCGAATAGCTCAAATCGAGTTAGAATCGAGACGGGTTGTTTAAGTGGGGATTGGGTGGCAGGTAAAGCTCTTGGTTTTCTCAGGCTCTTGGGGCTGCTTGAGATCTGGAGTGGGCAGGGGGATGGAGTGGTCAGAGGAACCCCTTGGGCTTTCTTTGTTCCTGTGTACTGTTCAGATGGTTTATTTTCTCTTTTCAATTCCTTATGCCGGCTCCCCTAAACTGGCTGACTGTTCCCATCTCAGAGTCCTGATGATACGGCTAACAGGCAGCCTCCCACACTGGCCATGTTTCTTAGGTTTGGTGAGATGTCTGAGGGCACAGAAGGGGTCTCGAGACTGCTTAGGCCCCTACTGTGTGCCTCAGGGACCCTGGGTGAGTGAGTTCTGGTGTCTCTGTTTCAGTTCCTGAGGAAGCCCGAGGAGAAGGCAGGAGGGAAACAGAGGAGAGCATCAGAGAGGCCACCCTGTCCAACTACACAGGAGGACCACACTTTTTTGAATATCTCTTTGTGGTTTCTCTCAAAAGAAATCATTCAGGGGGTGATTACGAGCCCACGATAACCTACCAGTTCCCAAAGGTAAGGAGTATCTTGGTTTGTTTTAGGATTCTTTGGGGAATGGGAGGAAGAGTGGGGATGTTTCTCTGCCTTTGCTTGTTGACCTTGTACACTTGATAATTCTTCCTAAACCCAAGCCTAATTTCTGCTGCTATCAGCAGCCCGTGTGTGTGAACTCCCTTCACTGTCTGAACTGAGTCCCCCAGGAGGTACCTTGGACCTTCCCCAGCAGGCATACCTAGGTCCTATGTCCCCTTCTCTCTTCCCCTGGTGCCCCACAGACCCCATAGAATACCCTTCAGGTAACCTTCACCCTAGCCACCCTTCCTGCCTGTTGCCACTGGGGGCCATGCTTTCCTGTGTGTGTTTGCGCTCGTGTGTGTGTGTGTGTGTGTGTGTGTGTGTGTGTGTGTGTGTGTGATCTGCCCACTAGAATTGCCTTTCCAGCTAACTCTTCTTTAAAAGAGCTCCTCAGGGTTCTTGTCCTTCTCTTTGCTGTGGTTGCCAATGGCGTAGAGCACAGAGGGCAAGAGACAGATGGAGAGATACCGAGGCAGAGATTATGCATGTACATGTATGTTGGGGTTGAGAACACCAACGTCGGGGAAACAGGACACTCCTGACAAAACTGGCTGCCTTAGGGATGTTTTCTTTCTTTACGTGGTACAAAAGATTCAGCAGAAAGATCCTTGACTTTAGAGTCAGAGGAACAGGGTTCAAATCCCACTCCTGTGTGACTTTGGATTAGGTCACTTCATCTCTCTCAGTTTCAGGTTCCTCACCTATAAAAAGGGGTTTGATATATGGCTTCTGAGGTCCTTTCTGGGTTTATATCTATTATCCTCAGAGATCACCCTATGTAGATATTTCTGACACTCAGGATAGCCCTGGCCTCTATCTTCACTGTATGGACAACAGGGACATCAGCAAAATGGAAATGAAACTTTGGCCCCCCCAACCCCATTACTCCCCCACCTTGGGAAGACTAGGTCAGACTGGGAAGTCTCAGTCTTGGAAAATCCATAGCTAGGCCTTAGTCCAGGTGTTCATGCTATGAACAGAGAAGGCTTTGGAACCCTGGGTCAGCAAGACAGCTGACCTAGGATCCCTGAGACCTCAGAAGCAAGCCAACTCACCAGCCTTCTCGATCATCTACTCCTGACCATTCTCTTTCCCTTACAGCGAGAGAACCTGCTCCGAGGCCAGCAGGAAGAAGAGGAACGATTGCACGGTGCCATTCCCTTGTTCTGTTTCCCTGATGGCAATGAGTGGGCACCCCTCACTGAATACCCCAGGTATGGGCCCTGCCTTGAGCCAAGGGAAACGGTGGAGGTTGAGAAAGGGTCCCAAGGTTCCAAGGAACTTAAGTAATATGTAAGAAGTAGCCTTCCCTCTTCCTTTTGGGGGGCTACTTATGAATCTGTTTTATATTTATTCGTAGGTATATACAGAGTTACAGCTGTTACAGCTTCAAGTAGCACTAAGACTTTTGGGACACCCTGTATATGGATAAGATAGATGATAGATATGTGTGTGTATATGTGTGTATACACATATATCACATATATGTAAGCATTATAGAGCTAGACATACATGTCATACATATGTTTATGCATTTATAGTTTTATATATATGTATATATATTATATAAGTGTATATATATGTATATATATATATATTTTTTTAAACTGGATCTATGATTCCATTGAAATAGGGAGATCCTGGTGAGGAATGTCCTCTTCCGACAGATGGGCACTTTCTCTGAACTCATAGTCTTAGAGAGTTGCCTGGGGGCACCGAGAGGTTGGGACTGCCCAGGGTCCCACAGCCACTATACACCAGAGGCAGCACTTGAAACCAGATATGCCTGACTTTGAGGCCAGCTTTCTAGCCACAATACCATATATAGCTTCTTCCTCCTTCCTTCCATCCCTCCTTCCCTCCCCCACCCCTCTGTTTTGCCCTCTCTCTTGTATCTCTTCTTCTCTGTCTCTGTCATCTCTCTTCCTGTCTCTGTCTCTCTCCTCTCTTGTCTCTACTCATGTCCGTCTCTCTGTCTCTGTTTCTATTTTTCTCTCTCTCATCTCTACTCCTCTCTGTCTCTGTTTCTGTCTCTCGTATCTCTCCCCTTATCTCTCTGTCTTTATCACACACACATATATATATACATATATATTTATATACCTTTGACATATACTTACATAGGTGTATATGTGTGATATAATATACACCATTACTATCTTCTTTTTGGAATTATTTCCGCAGTACTTATGAGTTTGCCCTGAGCTAGTCACATATTCTGTTATACAGGATCCCCACTGACCATGGCACGCATTACTAAATCATAGAATCTCAGAGTTGGAAGGGATTTCACATGTCGTTTAGTTAGAGTCCCACACCTGATGAAGCCAAGTTCACAGGCTCCCCCAAAGGGAAGAGACTAGAGTCTGCCAACTATAGTCCAACAAGCTTGACTTTGGTTCCTGGCAAAATTCTAGAACATATTATTAGAGGGATGATCAGTGAACATCTAGAAAAGGAAACAGTCATCACAAAGGGCCAAAATGGCTTTGTTAAAAATGGGTCATGATAAGTGAAGTTCATTTTTATTACAAGGGTGACTAGCCTGGGGGCATCAGGGGGATAATACAGTTTGGTTATAATACAGTTTACCTAGATTTTAAGAGAGTATTTGACAAAGTCTCTCATGCTGTAGAGATGTGGGGTAGACATCTGAATAAGGAACCCCTCTACCACACACCCAGTAAGTGGACAGCCTCTGCTAGAAGCTGGCTGTGAATGAGAAGCCACTAACTACCTCTTGAGATATCTCATTGCACTTTCAGAGGCTTCTGATTGTCAGGACATTTTCCCCTTACATTCAAGCTGAAATCTGCCTCTCTAGCTTCTTTCTTCTCAGTTCTGCCCTCTGGGGATAATGCAGAACTATTTTCCATGACAAATATTTATACGTGAAGACGGCTATCATGTTCTCCCCGAGTTTTCCCTTCCCTGGGTTAAACATGTCCAGTGTCTTTAATGAACCCTCACATGGCATGATCTCAAGGCCTTTACTGATGCTGGTTGGCCTCCTTTGGACACTCTCCAGTTTGTCAGTGTCCGCTCCAAAATGTGGCACCCAGAATTGAAAATAAAATGCCAGATGTGCAATGCCTTCTAAGGTCCCTTCCAGCTTTAAGACTGGGATTCATCACCTCATTAGTCCTAGACACTAAGCATCTCTTAATGGTGCCCAAGATGACAGCCATTTTATTTGCTGTGACTCATTGCTGACATATTTTAAATTTTGTGACCCGTGAAAACTCGTAGCTCTTGTTCAGATGAACCATGCCTCCCTGATTTTTTCTTGTAAAGATTTTTGGCCCCAAATGTTTATCCACATTAAATTTCTTCTTTTTAGATTTGGCCCAACATTCAAGCCTTTCTAGTTTTTTTGTGATCCTAACTCTTAATCCAACGACTTAGCTACCCCTTATAGTTTTGTTTATCTGGGAAGTCTATAAGCTTTTTGCTGAATCACTGATAAAAATGTTAACCAGCACAGAGGCCAGCCCAAATCTTTGGGGCATTACATTGGAAACCTCTTTCTGAGCTGATATGGATCCGATCCATTAATGATTAGTTTTGGGGCCTGGTTGTTCAACCAGCTCTGCCTCCACCTAAATGTACTGCTGTCTATCCCACATCTCCATAGCATGAGAGACTTTGTCAAATACTTTCTTAAAACCTAGGTAAATTATACTCTAACATTCCTCCTGATGCACCAGTCTAGTAACATTTTTAATAAAGGAAATGAACTTCATGATCCATTCTTAATGAAGTCATGTTGGCTTCTTTATGATTACTGTTTGCTTTTCTAGATATTCATTAATCATCCTTCTAATAATAGGTTTTAGGATTTTGCCAGGAAACAAAGTCAAGCTTGTTGGATTGTAGTTGGAGACGCTAGTCTCTTCCCTTTGGGGGAGCCTGGGAACGTGTCTTCTTTGGGCATGGAACTCTAAGCAGCTGGACTAGCCAGCTGTCCCCAGGTTGTAAAGAGGGTGTGTCCCATTCCCTTCCATAAGCTACCCCACAAGCTATAATCATCCCCTTAGCTCATCTTGGAGTTTGCTACCTGTTAGCAATGACCCCAGAATCTGCTTCAGTAACTGACACTGTAGGTGAGCTTTGGGAGACTAGTCTAGGTGGGCAGGAACCCGGCAATCTGGCTGTCAGCTGCTCTTCTGCTGTAGAATCTAGTCTGAAAATGTCACTCTCTTTCTCCCTTTCTCAACTTCAGGGAAACGTTTTCTTTCGTTCTGACCAACATGGATGGGACCAGGAAGATCGGCTACTGCAGGAGACTCTTGGTACTGCTCGACCATTCTGCTCCCCAATTTTCCTATTTCCTTTGCCTGGGTACCCCTCACAAATTCCCTTAAGTCTAGACTTTGGAAGGCGGGGTCCACCCCACCTGTGGCACCCTGCCTGAGGTCTCCAGAGGAAGTTAGGGCTAGACATCTTTCCCCAGCCACCCTATACCACATCCCTCGCTAGAGTTGGAGTTCCAGATCCCCCAGTCAGCTTATCCTCACTATAGGGAAACTTTTACTGTTTAGGTTTCATCCTTCTCATTGTGGCCGCATTGTCTGTATCATTCTATACACTGGAATCCGTTTCTTAGGTTCGGTTCCTGGTTCAGGAACTACCTTTAGTCCATGTGCCCCCTTACCAGGCTGGTCCTGTCTTCCTTTCCTATTTCCCTGGCAGTAAATAACCTTTAACACTTCCCATCTTACTTCCATGAACAAGTCAATAACCATATAGTGACTAATATACCTGGGCCGTCCATAGCCAGCCCCTTCTCCATTTCTTCTCCTTTGCCTATTTTTGTGAGCCAAAACCTCTGACTCCATTGCCCTCAGTTAGGGAGAGTTCGAGAAGTTCCTGAGCTGAGAAATAGCCTCCTTGTCTTTGCAGCCCACCGGCCCCGGTCCCCGGCTCCCAATAGTGTACTGTATCATCAGCTGCATCGGCTGCTTCGGCTTGTTCTCCAAGGTAGGGGTGGGGCAGGGATTTCCCAGCTGCCCAGCTGGGGCTTTGAGCCTGTTAATCCTGTTTGACAGCTCTTCTCTGCCCCTCTGCCCTCTCTGTCTAGCCTCAACCCCCTTAGAACTGCTTCTCTGGAGTGTGAGCTCAGAAATTCAGTTAAGGTGCCAGGAGGAGCTGCCTTCCATTCTGCTCACTTTCTCGGGGTGGGATTGGGTTGGGGGGGAGAGGGAAAGAGGGGGGAAAACTACAGATGGGGCGGGCCAGAAGTTAGAGCAGAAGAAGAGAGGAGTGATGTGGTCCATGTGGTCACAATAGCACCAGACCTGGAAATAGGGAACATGGATTCCTGTCCTGGTTCTCCCACTAATTGTCTGGCATAGGGCAAGTCACTTAATCTCTCCTTCAGAATGTTATTGATTAAGAGGCAGCCAGGGGACTCTGGGTAGAGTGCTGGACTTCGAGTCAAGAAAACCTGAGTTCAAATGCGGCCTCAGACACTTATCAGCTGTGTGACCCTGGGCAGGTCACTTAACCTCTCTCTGCCTCAGTTTCCTGTAAAATGGAGATATTAGTAGCACCTACCTCCTAGGGTTGTTGTGAGGGTCAAATTTGTCAAGTGTTGCAAACTTGGACGTGCTATGCAAAGGCAACCTATTATTATTATTATTAGAGCTAGAAAGAACATTGGAGGTCATCTAGTCCAGTGTAATTTCAGGACTCAATCAGGGAGCAAGCACCACATCCCTAGGCAATAAATACCAGATCCAAGATTCAAACCCAGATCCTTTGGCTCCAAATCCTCTGTGCCACACTATCACACCTTGTTCACACACACACACACACACACACACACACACACACACACACACACACAGAGGAATAGATATCTCTATCTCTACACACATCTGCGTACACACATACACAGACAGATATATCGAGATATATCTATTGAACTCAAATTTTGCAGATAGCTTTATCAATATTCTTATCTGCTCCTCACAATCCCGTGAGGCAGGGTTCTATTATAATCCCAGTGTTACAGATGAGGAGGTTGAGGCACAGAGGGCTTAAGTGAATGAATTACCCAGACTCCCACAGCTAGTACCTGTTGAACTATCCATTACACTAGGCTGAATTTTTGTGAAAAAGAAATAATCATTCTTCTCTTTGTGTGTCTTAGGGATGTCAAGAAGATCCAATAAGACCAAAGGAAAACAGATTTAGGGCCCAAAGGGACGTTGGAAATCCTCTAGTCCAACCCCGTCCTCTTACGGAGGCAGAAAATGAAGCCCAGAAAAGCTCAGCAGCTTTGCCCCCGTCACCTGGATATTATTTGGATTTGAATCCGAGTCCTCTAATTCTAAACCCTTTCCATTATTACCACAATATATGTGAAATGGCTTTTCAATATAGCCTGGTGACTGTTAAAATAATTATTATTTTAAGCAAGGTATTTATTCCCTTGAGGCAACATCTGAAAATTCCACCCTCCCAGTGTTACTGGTGGCACTGAGCCTTTGTCATAAGGGAGGTTGACTTAATACCCTGCAGAATGAATACCTTCATGGTGGGGAGAGCAGAACTTTCTGGCATGAAAGAAAAAAGTACATTTATAAAAAGCAATGATCAAAAGGATTTGCACCTAGCCCTTCGGACTCCAAATCTCCCTTATATCACTCAGAAGTCTAGTTGGTTTAGCTCAAGGGTTCTTAACCATTTCTGTTTTATGGACCCCTTTGACAGCCTAGTGGAGCCTATGGAATCTTTGTCAGAATGATGTTAAAGATAATGAAAGGGAATGATCATTCTAGTCAGAAGCTAGTGAAAAGAAAGATGGAATTGTTTTTCTGATCTAAGTACACAGATTCCCTGAAATCTATATACATGGACCTTTTGGCGGGGCGGGGAGGCCATGGACCCCATGTTAAGAACTCTTGTTTTTAGTTGGAGTGGAGAGCCTAGAGAAAGGAGTGAAGACCAGTCAGGGGTCCTGAAGACATCAGAGGATTGGATGAAATCAGATAATGCCTGGGTGGGGGTTGGGGGTGGGGTGGGTGGAGGCTTTGCCTCCTTTCTTTGGGTTTTCCAATCATACCTGACTTGAATCTTCTCTACAGATCCTCGATGAGGTAGAAAAGCGGCATCAGATCTCCATGGCTGTGATCTATCCATTCATGCAGGGTCTTCGGGAGTCTGCCTTCCCAGCCCCTGGGAAGACAGTAACCCTCAAGAGCTTCATCCCTGACTCTGGGACTGAGGTAGGATGTGTGTACTCTATGGAGACTCCACCCTTGTTGAAGAAAGAGTAGAGTGTGTTCCCACATCCCGTGCCAGCCTCACTTGGGCTGATGTGTCCCTCTTTATCCTATCTCTGTTCATCCGTTCTCCGATCATTTAGATGTTCCCATTCAGGAGACTGGAAAATTGAGGAGGAGCCAGGAATTTACTAGAATTGGTAGCAGAAATTGTTCAGTCATTTTCAGTCATGTCCGACTCTCCCTGAGCCCATATTGGGTTTTCTTGGCCAAGATACTGGGGTGGTTTGCCATTTCCTTCTCCAGCTCATTTTCCAGATGAGGAAACTGAGGCAAACAGGGTTAAGTGACTTGCCCAGAGTCACACAGCTAGGCCAGATTTGAACTCAGGCTTGGGAAGATTAGTCTTCCTGACTCCAGGCCTGACACCATCTACTACACTGTCAGACACAAAATGGAATCAGGTATCTTGATCCCCTAAGCCCACAAAGCTTCAGGCTTTCAGAAGTATGATATTAATGTACTCCCTGATTGAAGCTAATTTTCTTAGCATTATGCAGGCCACAAAATGGGATGTTGCTTTCCTTTGTCATCGTTCTTGCCTTCTGTCCCATGTCCTTCTCTCTGGTCTTCTGTCTTCCTAAAACACATCTTCCTCACCAGGCCTCCTGACTCTTTCTCCTAGTCTATATCCCCCAAAGATACCATGACTTGGAGAGAGGTAACCGACCTGTATCCCCAAAGGCCAGCTCCATGATGATCTGGCCATGTTCTGGTGTCCCCTTGCAGTTCATTTCCCTGACTCGACCTCTAGACTCCCGCTTGGAGCATGTGGATCTCCGCTCCCTGTTGAGATGTCTAAGTCATGAGCAGATCCTACAAATCTTCGCCTCCACAGTCCTAGAGAGAAGAATCATCTTCCTGGCCGAGGACCTCAGGTAGGCCCAGCTATCTCTAGATCCCATGTGTAGTGACCAGCTTCCCTGGCATTCATGGACCAGATAGGGATTTCCCAAAAGGAAACATGGCAAAACACTCTTCGTCAGGCATCCTGCTCCCCAACTCTATTTCTTTAGGCCCTCAGTTTCGTACTTTAATCTTGGGAAAGAAAAAAGTTGTCAAATTTGGATGTCCTAACTAGGCCTCCCATTTCTAAGCTTACAATCCATTGATCCTTGGCAAGAGGTTACCTACTTGCCCCCCACCCCAGTCTTGAGAAAGGCATCCAGTCATTAAGGAGGTGCCATGAATCATTGTGGCGGCAGATATAATTGTTTTCTGGGGGTACTTGGAACTAAGCCATTAAGAGAGGACATGACTAGGAAAGAAGGACATGGACCTTATGGAGTTTGAGCCCGCAATCACTGTCGGCTGCTCTCAATTCTCTAGATGGCCCCACTGGGATGTTGACCAAAAGAAAAACATAGATAAGGCCTCTGTCTTTTGGAAGGTGACAAGCTAATAGACCTTGAATTCATGCCAGAGAAAAGAGAGAGAAAGCTGGGGCACTGACAGGCAGGTTAAGTCTAAGAACCTTGGTTCTAGTGTTGGGGGGAAGAGGGGAAAAAAGATTTGGGGACAAAATTAATTCAGTTCATCATTTTCTTAAGTACCTATCAGACAAAACACTGTGCTAGGTGCTGGGATGCAAGGATGAAAAATAAAAGTCTTTGCCCTCGAAGGACATGATGGCATTAGGATACAATGCACACAGACAGATCAGTATAAAACCAGGTTAATTGAGGAGAGAGAGCACCACCAACTGGAAATACCAAAGAAAAGCTACTGGAGAAGGCCTGGGGCTAGTGTTCTGAAAACTGAAGGGTGATTCTGGAAAACGAGGTGAGGAAATGCCTTGCTGATCCTTAAAGGACATGGCAGAATCATCTTCTTTGGAAATGGCCTCTCCAGCCCCAATGCCCCATGTACAGGAACAAGGAGGAAGAATTCCTGGCAGTGGCTGGAGCCAGGACCTTCTGCCTTTTCCTGTGTTCAGGAAGTGAAAGTAACTCCAGACACGTGTCTGGCAGCGACTCTGTGTGGCCCCCACCTCTGCTCTGGGATTTGAACAGAGCACAGAAGGAGGGGAGGGGCGCTAAGCAATATTTCCCCATTTCCTGTGTTTCCTTTCTCCCTCCCCCTCAACTCCTCACTATACATATGAACAAGGGGGAGCTTCCTGGCAGTCTCTACTTGGCCCTAAAATCTTCTGTGGAAAGAACCCACTATTTCCCATCTTCCTTCCCATCATCGGGATCTTCCAAGCTGAATCAGGGAGGGGACTTCCCAGCTAGGCTGGGCTTTGGCCAAATGCTGAGTATTTCATTCCTTCTATCTCAGGAAGCCTCGGTGCGGTTCCAAGAAATGAAAATGGCTTTTCTACCTGCTTGCCTGTTGGCCTTCACCTTGGGAACAACCGGCAGTTGTGACCTAGAGATCAGTGAAGGCTAGGGGGGAGCACGAATAGGGGGAGGAAGGGTGCTGTGGCTTTAGGAACAAGTGCTCCAGGAGAAGGCTTTAGTGGGAAGAGAGGAGGAGGCACCTCTGTGGGACTTTCCATCTAGGAAGGGTTGGGTGGAATATTCCTGGAGTTTCTGGAGTTAGGAGTTTCCCAAGGTCATCTGGGTACCAGCCTGAGCTTCTTAACCCTAGGTCTGGGCTTAAGGAGCCAGAGCTCCAGCTGGTTGTTTTCTTAGGTTATAGTGTTAGGGGAAAGAGAAAGAGAAGGAGGACATAAGGGGAGGGGGAGGGGAGCAGAGGGCCCTCAGGCAGAGGGTGAGTAGATAATGCCCTGTTAAGGAGATGGAGTGGACACACCCTCTTACTGACTTTGGTTGATGATGAACTAGTGTGGGGAAAGGGAAGGTTAGGCACAGACCTTTCTATTGAGCCCTCCACCCAGCTCTGGTGAGTGGCAGCAGCTGCTCCTGCTTACGGCCTTAGGAAGGCATTCCATATGTCTACCATCTTGCCCTTCTCCCAACCCCTTCAATTTTGACCCCACTAATTACTAGGCCTGTTAAAACAGTGACACTTGGGCTTGGGAACGTGGGATTTAGAACTGGAAGGGACCTTAAGAGATTGTCTAGTCCAGGGTCCACAAACTTTTTGGTAAATATTTTGATAACTCTATTTCAATATAATGGGTTTCCTCTGTAATCCTATGCGTTTGATTTTATGCACTTAAAAACATTATTCTGATTAGGGTCCCATAGGCTTCACCAGACCCTCTCTATGATGTGAGAAAAAGTTAAGAACTTTGATCTAGTCTCCCATTTAACAGATAAGTCAAAACAAGATAGGTGAAATTTGCACAAGGAAATAGTAGCTGAGCCAGGATTTGAAAAAGCCGGTTGTCTGACTCTAAAGCCCACGCCCTTTCAGCTCTGCCTTATATGTTTCCTTACATTAGCAAAGGCAAGGAAGCAGACTGAGGCTGCTTCTGACTGCAGTTGGGGAGGTGGCCTGTATCCCCTGGCAAGCTGGTGCTGCCCTGGCCTGCCAGGCTGGACTGTGGCTGGGGTGGGCAGGTCCCACTCTGCACTGCAGTATTCTCTCCTGTTGTCATCCCCAGCACGCTGTCCCAGTGCATCCATGCTGCCGTCGCATTGCTCTACCCCTTCAGCTGGGCTCACACCTACATCCCGGTGGTCCCCGAGAGCCTCCTGGCCACCGTCTGCTCCCCTACTCCCTTCATGGTTGGAGTTCAAAAGCGGTTTATTCAGGAAGTTCTGGACAGCCCTATGGAAGAGGTATGGTTTCTTCCTTACAAAACACCCCTACTTTACTTTATGATGGAGTGAAGGGACACCACCAAGCACATCTAGGGGCATCACACCCTGGCCCTGGGGAAAGGGAATTCCCCATTCTGACCCAGGGAAAAGGGATTGTACTGACTGTTCATGGTATCTCCCCTGAAACTGACTCCTGGTCCCTAATGGTCAAGTCTACACAGTAGAAATACTACCAGAATTTTTTCCAAGTACCTTGGAAGTGTGTCAATTGACCTTATCACCCACATTAAAAAATCTGGGGTTGGTTTCTAACCTAAGAATTTGAGTGGTTATCACCTGAGCCATTGGGTGGGCTAACTGAATTAGTTTAGAATACAAGCTAATGAGGACATGAGTTTGAGTCTCTTGTGAATTAGTTAGATATACTCTTTCCTATAGCCACAGAGGGAACCCTACACTAGCTGGCTCTCTTACAAATGCCACCCTTTAACTATCCCTACCACTAGAAAAAGATTTTTCCTACTGAGAGTGGGTCAGAATGCTTCTCTGCAGAGGACATTATTATAACTTAAACCAATGTTGTTCTTTGTTTGTGTGTACACTGGCTAACGACAGATACACCCTATGTAGACAGATGTTTAATGAATAAGAGAACCCCAGTTTCCTACAAGCAAGTTATTGGGGTTGGTATGGATCTAGCCCTGCAGAGGGGGTTCCCCATTTTAAAAATGAAGAGACCGAGGCATATTTTATAGCTGAAGAAACTTAATCAGCCAGTGGTTGAGCTAAAGGAAGACCCCAAGCCCCTCTGAGACTTAGCTTGTCCTTGGATTATTTACTAGAGAGCATATAACTAGAAAGCTGGTCTTATACTCACTTATTTCTCTCCTTTCTCTCTTCCCATGCAAATTCTGTTCTGCTTACTTGGATGCCAATATTCTCATTTAAAGAACAGCCTTGATCTCATGACCTGAGGGTGGAAGTAAGGGAGGACTCCCTGTGTGTTGCGCAATAAGATAAAATGTCCTCATTTCTGAGGTTTTGAAATTTCCTAACTTCAACTCTAAAGTGTCCAGGAACTGTGGCTTTTCTGGATGCCAGGGAGGAAGCAATACCTTTCCTTCCACTGATTCCTTCTCTGCCTCTTCCCTCTCCCCTGCCCCCCATGTACATACATGTGGAGTCTCACCCACCGTGCCAACACTCTTGGCAGCTTTGCAGAACCTGCCAATGAAACAAGCCAAGCAGGGGGAGGAATCCCACCATCCTCATAGATTATAGTTTTTTAGGAAGCCGCATATAAAAAAGAACATATCAGAATCTTAGACAGTCAAGTCAACAAGCATTTATTAAATGCTTACTATGTGTTAGGCACTGTGCCAAGCACTGGAGATACAAAGGAAGGTATAAGACAATTCCTGCCGGGGGAGCTGACGCTCTAGTGGGAGAAACAACCTGAAGACAAAATGATGTACAAATAAGATCCATGGAGTACACATACCCTGGGGGGGCCGGGTCTCAAAGGACTGTTCCCCCAAACTAGGCCAAGCTCCCCTGCAGAAAGATGGTTCAAGACCATTCAAATGCTTATGAACCCTAAACCCGATCTAGTGGTTATTTAAAAAAAAACTGTGATAATAGTTGGCCTAGGGAGCAGAAGTGTGATTTCACTGATGGAGGGAACCCCTGACCGCTGCAGGCCCCAGTGGTCCTCCCTGCATCTTAGAGCTGCTTAGAGCACTGACCTGCCCAGGCTCAGACTTGAACCCAGGCTTTCCTGGCTCTCAGGCTGTCTCCTTATCCTCCTTGTCATTCTGTCTCTCTATAAAGCACTATATAAACAGTAGTAATTGGTTTATTTTTGGTCTGGACATCTGATTTTATTGGTGTACGAAACTCCCAGTATGGAAACTCTTCCCGCCAATGCAGATTGTTAACTCTGATTTAAGAGTTTTGAGGATAGTTGCCCGAGGCACTGGAAAGTGAAGTGAGTGACCCAGAGTCACACAGCAATGGTAGGATTTGAACTCAGGTCTTCCTCTAAGGCTAACCCTCCACTATTCACCATGTCACTTAGCCTTTCATCAAGTATTATCATTATCACCCCAAGCCAGTCCTTGATTCCTTGATGACTTCTTTTCTTTTCCTGGAACATGTCTCCTGTCCCTATGATCTCCTCCCCAGCTTCTGTGTCATGGGGTAGGTCAAGCTTCACAGAAGTTAACGAGGGAGCAGGACTGGGCAGATTTTATCTATCTAGGGCAGATTTTTGTCTTCAAACATTTAAGGGAAGTCTGCCTCTTCTGTGTCCATCCCAGGGCTGACAATGAACCACAGAGACTGGGAGAGTGCTATGAAGCAGGGCCGTACCTAGGGGAGGGCAATCATGACTTTGAACCAGGGCAGAAAATTACAAAACTTTTAGTCATTCATTGGCAGAGAAACAACTGAGATTAGTGCTAGTTAGCAGGAGTAGTTAAACTAGGCAGCTTCCAGATGCCAGGCAGCTTTCTGTTTCTCTTATCCCCAGTGGGTATACCCCAGGTGAGCTCCTTCTGCCATCCATTCCTCCCTCACCATCTTATAGCTACAGTCTCCCATAATTTTATTTTTCATTGAGTCTCTGATTCAGAAGAAATGGGTTGAGATGGGGATGAGCTAGCTCTGCTTTTGCAATGGTTTTGAGGAATGCCTTTATTATTCAATTAAACAAACATTTGTTAAGCATCTACTGTATACAAAGCCTTGGAAATATAGACAGAAGCAAAGCCTCTATAGCCTGAGTCCTTTTTGCTCTCATCTGCCCTAATCTTCTTGGCTTCAGCCGGAAGAGTGCTAAGGTTTTCCTGGGGCTGGAGGTGTGGGCACAGCCACAGGGGTAGAAGGGGAAGGGCAGGGAAGGGAAGATGCATTTTTATGGTACCTACTGTGGCCCAGCTCCTGTGCTAAGCATTTAACAAATATGATCTCATCTGAGAATTTGGAAGTGGTTAAGTCCCTCTGAGGATAATTTCCTGTTTGTTTCAGGTTCTGCTGGTGGATCTGTGTGAAGGCACTTTCATAAAATCAGTGAGTCAAATACCCCTGTCCACTATTCCTCCCTCTTTATCACTCCTGTGCCTTTCCTCTGACCACTCAACATACATAGATTGGGCACCAACTCTATGTAAGGCACTCTGCTAGATTCTAGGGATGGGAAGAAGTTTCCAAGACACAAAGTTCTTGCTGTCCAGGAACTTTGCGAGATTTGTACAATAAAAGTGACATCAAATAAGTGCCATATGTATAAACAAAAGAGTTATAGGAGGGAGAGAACTTTGTTAGTCTTTTTTGGAATCAGATGCAAACTAGAGCCTTTAAAGGAAAGCTAATGTGATCTCTCCCAGGCCTGGATGCATGTTGTGGAGGTGGGGGTAATGGAGAGACATCTGTATTCCTTTCTTCATCCTCTCCTCTCCTTTCTTTCTCTTCTTTCCAGCTTTTTTCTCATTTTCTCCTCACTTCCTTCTTTCCTCCCTCCCTTCCTTCCTCCCTTCCTTCCTTCTCTCCTTCCTTCTTTTCCACTGTTTTGGAGAGATTTATTTTTTAGGAGTGGTAATGGGTCTGGATCTGTGATTTCATCAGTATAGGGAACTTTTTTTATACAGAACAGAGACTTTTTTCACTGAGGCTTATTGGTGATTTATCTTTCACCTATAGTTACAAAGTTGTTTAGGGAAAATAAAAGGTTGTGATTTGCCTGTAGTCACAGAGCTAATATATTTTTAAAGGCATGATTTGATTTTCCATTCTTGCCAATCCTCTGCTGGCCCCCTTTCCCCCCCCCCCCACTTCCCTCCTCTCCCCACCTACCTGCTTTGACCTAGGAGCTAATTCTTAATTCTCTCCTAGGTTGGAGATGAAGGGGACGTCTTACCCCCCAAGCTGCAGAATGACATTTTGTCTTCTCTTGCCCAGGGGAGTAATGACTTGCAGAGTAAGTCCGAGAATCCCACCTCCTTCCTCCAATTTATCTTTTTGCTTTTTCTACTTAGCACTCCAGGTCTGAGGGTATCCAAGAGAAATTGGGCCCTCAACCATGAGACAGGCTCTCCTGGGGGGAAACATCATTCCACTTCACAAAACCCTCATCAGGCACTGTGGTTCCAGGGCCACAAAACCTGTAGGCCAGATGTCCTTGCTTCCCAAATGGCCAAAGAGAGAACCTGTGCCCACCCTCCACACCTCCCACTTAAATTTGCAATGCTGAGACACAAAGGAACTCAATCCTTAGTGAAGGCCACACTCACCATACCATCTGTACAGCTCTGTTTCTTCTTTCTGGGTAAAAGGGACAATGAACGACCCTATCTTGAAAGGATCTCCATGTCCTTGCAGCTTTGGAGCAGGTCAACGAGCATGTCTCAGGTCCTTTCATGCAGTTCTTCATCAGGACTGTGGGCCACTATGCCTCCCACATCAAGTGGGGGCTAGATGGGCAAGGCAACTTCCAGGAGAGAGCGTTCTGTAAGGCCCTGTCCTCCAAAACAAGCCGCAGGTTTGTGAAGAAATTTGTAAAGACACAGCTGTTCTCCCTTTTCATTCAGGAAGCAGAGAAGAGCAAGACACCCCATGCAGGTGAGCATTTCCAGGTGAACCCCAGTGTAGGTTTGGATGATCCAGTTGTCTGGACCAAGGCCCAGATCAGAGAGAGAGAGAGTGAGAGTGCGTGTGCACGTGCGCGTGTGCCATCGAGATGGGGAGGACACATGGAAAAGAAGATGGAATTATCTGAGAAGGCAGAGTTTACCCAGAAGCCTGGGAGGCATCCTAAATTCTTCTAGGAGGGTGAACAGAGTAAACATCTGGAAACTGCTCTCTGTGGTCCAACCTTTTGAACAGGTCCTACCAACCTGTCTGTAGGCAAAGAGTCTCCTTTCTTGCCAAAATTTAGGGCTAGGGAAGCAATCCTTATTTCTTAGCCTTGATGGGCTACTTCTCCCGGTGGTTGATTCTTTCCATTTTGGAGAGTGGCCCAGGTCAGCCTTTTCTATATTGGCTCCGCTTCCAACTTTCAGGGCTTCAACACCATAGCCCAGCTTGGGTACCTCCTCTTCCCTCTCTCTACTTCCCTCTACTTTTCAGCTCTTTTTATGGGTTGTCTTCTCTATTAGAATGTAAGCTCCTTGGGTTGGGGATTAGTGCTTTGCAAAGTGCCCAGCACATAGTAAATGCTTACTAAATGCTTGTTGCCTGCCTGCCTGCCCAAGCGGAGAATCACCATCAGACTCACTGCATGCTGTAGCCCTTCTAGTGTTGCAAACCCCCTTCTCTCCTCTCCTTTAAAGTGTCAGTTGCTTGAGGGCAGAGACCATGTTTTTGCTTTTTTTTGTATCCTGAATGCTCACTACAGTACTAGACACATAGTAAGCCCTCAATAAATGCTTGTTGATTAATTAGTCTTTGGGCAGATTCTTCAGAACCCCAGGATATATTTGGACAAAGGCTCAGACCCACTGTCTATATTGCACCCAGGGATCTGAGTGTTCCTTAGATCCATCCTCTGTGCCTTGAGAGAAAGGACGAGTGAGGGAGTTAAGAACTCCCTGGGAAGGATTTAAGAGGCATATGCCCTGGGTGAGAGGCTAGAGGGTGGGTATTTTCTGCTCATGTGGCATACGTGTGTTATCTGACAGGCATGTCTGGATTTACAGGGTACTTCCAACAGAAAATCATTGAGTATGAGAAACAGAAGAAACAGAAGAAACCAAAGGAAAAGACTGTGAAATAAGGGATGTGGGAGGCAGGAATGACAGCCTGCAGCCCAGCTCTGTTTGGAGTGGACTTGGACTCTGTCCTGAGCCAGAGCTGGTTTGGTCTCGTGACCCCAGCATTGTCAGTTCGAGGATGGGTTACCTTTGGCAGCCGGGCCCTGTTTGAAGCTGGTACTTGGAGCTAGTACCTTGGGATTTTCACAGGACCCAGTTTTTTCCTTCCCAAGAAAAGATCCCAGGACTCTAACCCCTTGTTTTCTGGAAGGGGGTGCCAAGCCGGGCAGTGATTAGGTAATAGCTGCTGTGACTCCCCTGGGTATTCTCTGTCCTAGAAATTCTGAACCTGGTGCTTTGTTCCTTCCTTAGGGACTACTGTTCTCAGTATCCAGTACAAGAAGCACAGAGAACAACTCTCACCCAGAGGTCCAAGCCCTTAACAAACCTAGCCCGTGAGAATGTGAATAAAGGTGGAAAATGTTTGTGTTATTAGGCATCTCTCTTCAGAATCCCAGAGTTGGAGAGCATGGCCTTCCAGAATTATTTGATATTCAGCACTTCCCTTTATGCTAATAGCTACAGATTATTGGTTGTCTGTGTTGATGGACAATGTTGGTTCTGATGAATCCTCCATTATGGCCCAAGCATCGTTTGCCTTCTTTTCCACCCAGGTGCATTATCTGAGCTCTGGGGTTAGAGAGTGGGACCCACTGAATGCCTACACCATGGCCACCTCCTTCTTTGGGGAATGGCTGTGATTTTAGCCAAAAAGCGTTAAGGGAACTCCAAGGGAGATTTGTTCCCGGGCAAAGGTCTCCACCGTTGGTGATAAACGGAAAGGAGGCTTTGGAGTCTGAGGATACGGGTTCAAACCTTTCCCTAGCTGCTTTGTATGACTGTGAGCAAGTCACTTTCTGGGCCTCATTTTCCTCACCCATAAAATGGGGGAGCAGGAGATGTTGGACTGGATGAACTAGAGTCCTTCCCACCTTCAAATCTATGATCTTATGAACCGAAACAGCTCAAGTCTGCAGGACCCAGACTTTAGGCTGGTGCTCCCCAACAATGGTGGGACTGGCTCTAGTATGGGCCATGGGAGAGTGGGACACGGAGGGGACTGTTTAGGGTACTCTCCCTGCCTTTGAGGGTAACCTAGAGTCCATGGGAATGCCAAATGTGAAACATTCTGCTTTGCCCCTGTGCTCACTTACCAGTTTAGTGAGACAGGTGAATGAAGCCAGAGAAAGCTGAGAGTAGGTACCTTTAGGTATTACAGAAACAATTAACTTTCAGGGAAAACAAGAAAATCTAAGTAAGGGAAAAAAGATATGCCTAAGAACTCTCATTTTCATTGGGGTGGGGGTAGGGGGTGCTGATATCCCATTTCCCCATCAATCTAGCCAGTCTCCATTTGTGGATACTATCTCTTGATTGACCTGAAACAAGCCCAGTTCAACTATTAAATGTTTCTTGTGATGGCTTTTCCTCTCACTAAGAAAATAGGATCATAGAAAATTACAAGCTGCAAATGATTTTAGAGGATGGTCGCGTGCAATCTCCCACCTCTATGGCAACTGACAGGACGTTCACCCTCCGCCCAGATGCTTCCTGTGTATGGAGAACTGATGTTGGAAATTACCACCCTAGACTTTCAAATTGTGTCACTGACATGAGGGCACCTAGGTGGCACAGTTAATGCAGCACTGGACACGGGAGGCAGGAGGATTTCAATTAGAATTCTGATTCAGACTCTAGCTGGGCAAGTCTCCCAACATCTGCCTCAGTTTCTTTACCTCTAAATGGGGGTAATGATAGCACCTCCTCCTCAGGGTTGTTGTGAGGATCAAACAAGCGCTATAGATATGCTAACCCTTAGATAATCCACAGTCCCTGGTGGGAACCTTAACCCTAACACACCTTAGTATCAAACATATTAGGCCTCTAAGGCCCAGCAAACACCATATTATACGCCAAATTAACTTTCAAGACTAGCCTGCCCTTTTAAATAAGTAACAGAAGGTGAAACACTACAGTTACTGAGCCACATTAACATAAGTACTCAATTAGGGTATATTTCAAATGAGATCCTGTCTAAATGAGTCTGGGATGGAGAGACATCATATATCAGATAACTGAACACTTGCCAGCTCTATCCAGGAATGGGTCTAGAATGTGCACATCAGAGCTGGTCCTAAATCTATGCTATGTCAGTTAGTAAATAAACACTTGTTGAGTACATATTACGTACTAGACATTGTGCTACATGCTAGGGATACAAAGAAAAGCAAAAGGCAATTTCTATTCTTAAGAAGCTCACAGTCCAACGGAGGAGACACCAAACAGCTATGTAAATAAGCTAGATACAGGAGAAAGGAGAGATCAGAGGGAAGGAACTAGAATTAAGGGGAACCAGGAAATGCTTACTGTAGAAGATGGGATTTTAGTTAGGAAGTGAAGGAAGCCAAGAAGCAGAGATGAGGAGGGAAAGCATTCCAGGCATGGGAGACATCCAGAGAAAATGCTTGGAAATGAGAAATGGAGTTTCTTGTTTGAGGAACAGCAAGGAGTTCAGTGCGACTGGATTGAAGAGTAATGGGGTAGGGAGTAAGGTGTAAAAAAACCAGAAAGGCAGGGGCGGGGACAGGATTCTGTACTTGATCCTAGAGGTGACAGGAAGGCACTGGAGTTTACTGAGTAGGGGGAGTAACATAGTTTATACTTGCACTTTAGGAAGATCACTTTGGTGGCTGAGTGGAGGATGGACTGGAGTGAGGAGAAACTTGTGGTAGACCAACCAGCAGGCTACTGTGACAGCACAGGCATGAGAGGGGCTGCACTACGGTGGTGGCAGATGTCAGAGAACAGACTGTATATGAGATGTTATGAAGGTAAAACTGACAGGCTTTGGAAACAGACTGGATAAAGTGGGTGAGACGTGTATAATGGCATGTAGATTATGAGCCTGGGAGACTGGAAGATGGTACCCTTGACAGTAATAGGAAAATTAGGAGTGGAGTATTTTGGGGAAAAGATACCGGGATAGGTTTTGGGCATGTTGAGTCTAAGATATCTAATAGGCAGTTCAAGTTGCAAAACTGGAAGTCAACAGAGAATTTAAGCCTGGATAAGGTTTGAGAATTATCAGTGTAGAGATGACGGTTGAATCTATGGCGTTAATGAGATCACCAAGTGAAAGAGTATAGAGGGAGAAAAGAAGAGGGCCCAGGACAGAACCCTTTGGGACAGCTTGTTATTGGATACAACACAGATGAAGATACAGCAAAGGAGACAGAGAAGGAGCAGTCAGATAGAACTGGGCAGGAGTAATGTTGCAAAAGCCTACAGGGTGTCAAGAAGTGGGTGACTGACAAAGGCTGCAGAGATGTCAAGCAAGAGGATTATCATTGGACTAGGCAACTAGGAGATCATCAGTGACTTGGAGAGAGCAGCTTGGCTTGAATGACCTCAGGAGCCAGTCTGTAGAGTTAGGAAGAGGGTGAGAGAAGAGGAAATAGAGGTGACAGAAGGCATCTGGGAGAGGTGAGTTGGGAAGAGGAAGCTTTCAGTGAATGACCTCCGTTTTGTCTGTGAAAGAAGCGAGGTTCTCAGCTGGGAGGGTGGGTGAACTATTCGAGGTTTCATGAGGGATGAAAAGATGTGGAAGAGAAGCCGTGGGGAGTGGGATAGTGAGTCGACTACAGGAAACGTTAAAAAAAAAAAGACTGTCTTGATGCAATGATCGAGGTTCTAGCTCAGATGACTTCACAAATTTGTTGTGAATCCAATTAGCACAGTTTTGTGATTTTTACTAGCTTTGTTTGGACACACGTGAGAAGCAAAGGCAGCAGATGGTGGGAGTAATCCAAGACTGAGGCTTGGCAGGGCAAGATCAGTAATAAGATAAGGGGCAAGGAATTCAAAAGAATGAGTGTCAAGTTGAACTGGTTCACAAAGGGGAGAGTGTACTCAGTGCAGGGAGAGAGGCCTGGGAAAGAATTGATGGACTGAAGAACTGGAGGAGGTTGTTAGGCAGAGGGAGGTGGAATGATAGTAGGTTTTGATTGGATAAGAGAATTTTGGGGCTCATGAACGTGGAAGTGGAATGATGGCAAGATCAAGGGTATGACCATCTCTGTATCTGAGATAGGGTGGAAGGGTAGGTCATAGGAAATGAGCAAGTTAAAGACTGGGGGGGATAAAAGTGTTTCAGGGAGTATCGATTGATGTGTTGGAGCCCCTTAGTATGAGGGCAGGAGCTGGGGAGGAATAACTCTTAGCCAGTCACAGAATATAACCTCTCTCTGGGCTATTGGTATGAGTGGTGATGTCTTAGAAAGATCCTACACTAGGACTACCTCACGCTTTATATACTATTACATATAATTACTAAAGCACCTTACTCACAACCACCCTATGAGTATTATCACCCCCATTTTACAGATGAATTAACCATCCAGCTTAACTCACATGGGCTTTGAAAAGCAAATGCAGCTATTGACAATCCAGAGTAATGAATAACACAGATCCTACGAACAACTGAAATTCAGATAAGGCAAAAAATGCAGTTTAGTTAATGGTTTAAAGCTTTTCTGTTAAAGGGCCCTGTACTAGTCTGTCATCCCCCTCATAAAACAGTGAAAACTCTTCTTGTAAGACCGCTGGGACAGGGACACAAAAGGGCATCAAATTCTAACTGTATCTTAGCTATTCTAGGTAAATAGCAACAAAGTAACCCCATTGATTACTTTACTTATGGAGGGCTTTGGTATTTCTACACGGCCAGTTCTTGAAAGGGTAACAAGGACCTTTTAAAACTCTTCACTCCTCCCACAAGTCAGCAAAATGTTTACCCAACACAGAAGGGCCACAGTACAGATGAAGACAACACAACCCATAGAATTTCCTTATTTATTAAAGAGCAGAAATAAATTTTGCTTAAATTTCATACAAAAAACAAACATTAAAACTTAGTTTTTAAAGTCTTTCCACTGGAATAAAATTGAGAAATAAGTTGGCTTTTAGATAATATATTTATTTAAAAAAATAAAAGTAATTGACAAAAGATACCACATTATACTTCATGCTGAGAGGCTCTCCCCAGGCCCAGAAGGCCGTCATTCGTTCCTCTGTAACACTCGGCCTTCCCCAGTAATTGTAAACACAGGAACCCCTTCAACCCAGTCTCATAGTCCCCAGCACTAGCTCAGCTACAGGAGCCAGGGGGATCTCTCTGTGCCATGAGCTGAGCTCCTTTGTAAAGAAAATCTGAGTGAACACTAAACAAGTATTTCACTAAAAGATGATGATTTATTAAAATTATAAAGTAGCAGTCTTATGGTCTGTAAATAGTTTACATCGGACATTTTCCATTGTTGCAGCTCTGCTCCCCAGGACAAGTTTATTCAGTATTCAAAGGGAATGACAAAGACAAGGCATTATTTCCTGCATGCTTTCTTGGGCCAAAACCAGTAGGACTACATGTATGTTTTACAGGATAGGACTTGGAATGCCCCCTTCTCACAGAGGCTAGTTAAGGAGTGTTACCAAGAACGAAGACTACAAGTTATACAACATTGATTATTATAAATTAGATTTGTTCTTATCCATCCCCATTCTCCTCGATATTTTCTCTTTCCTGCAGAAAAATCTGCTTCCTATTTCTCATTACAACAACAATTAAGTCACTAATGATGATTAGAATGTGCTGTGGAGGCCTTGATTCTGAAGACATTTATGCGCAGGTGGGAAGCAATCTGATTGCAGACACTGACGCAGTAGCGAATTAAATCAAATAAGGAGAAGACCTGAAAGGAAAAGATCTTTTTAGAGTCTTGCAAAGTGTTTGGACCCTCCCTGGACCATATGAAAAAATATCAAGGCATCTATCTCTTTACCAGAATCACACTTAATCCCTAAAAAAACCAAATGAAAAAAATTTCTACATGTTCCATTCCTTTAACAAGGCAGTTAGTATTTGCAAGCCACATTACCAGTCCTGGTGTGCAGCTACTGAATGCAGGGATCAGAGTATTAAACAGACATACATGATTGTTAAACCCAGAAACAATACTTCATAAAGTCTTAGAGGCATCATCATGTTCTGACGGTTCCAAATTAATTCACCTTCATTACAAATTCAATCAACAACAATCTTGTGTGACTTATTATTAGATAAACCTAGGAAAACTTAGGTTCAGTTAGAAATTATAGACTGGCCCCTCAAAATGAAATTTTACTTACCAGAGCAATCCAAAGTACAATATATTCATCAATAAAGCTGTTGAAGTACTGGTCCAGAAACAAAAGGGCAGGACCTATGAAAGCTGTGTCATGTAGACTCATTTCACTCTTGGTCATGTGTGCAACCTGTGGATAAAAGAGAATTTGGCAGTAGACCTTCACATTGGCTAACAGTGTGGTGACAGAATTTGGTTTCGGAGATTATTCAGCTGCACAAACAAAAACAAAAATTTATTACCGAGGAAGTTTCACTATTTCAATTATCTGTTATTTTCCACAATTCCTTTATGACTTAGTAAGCCTTTAAGATTTGCTGTGCACTCAAAAACTACAACACATGGGAATGAGCCTCTGGAAGGCTAGGCTGTTTCTCAGACAACAGACCCTCACCGGGCCCACCTTCAAGACCTTTCTAGCTTGGCAGAATCTGCCACAGCTTAGTCCCTTGACTATCGTTTCTGAAAGTCACTATGATGAGGCATCAGCAGGGTTTTGGTGGTAGTGAGCCCCAAATAATTGGAGCTATGCAAAAGTAGGGGCACATTATCTCAGGAAACAATGAATTCCTCCTCCTAAGAGTCTTTAAACAAAAACCAGATAACCACTTGTGAGGTATTTTGTAGAAGGGATTCTTCTTTTAGACATTGGTTGGATCAGGCCTCCAAGGTGCTTTCCAACTCTGAAGTTTTTTAATTATATGTAAAGGTCTTATCAGGTCACTCCCCTATCGATGAGCTCCAATGGTTCCTTATTACTTATAGGATCAAATATAAAGTTGTCTGGTTGGCATTTAAAGCTCTTCAAAATCTTGCCCCCTTTTCCCTTACCTCACTCACCTCTACTAATTCCACAATCAAATGCCCATGATCTACTTGTCCAACCTTGAAGATGACACTCCAAACCTAGAATGCTCTGTCCCTCATGCTGGCCTCTCAAGTCTCCCTGGCTCCTTTCCAGACTCAAGTGACACCCCACTTTGTGCAGGAGGCCTTTCCTAGACATGCCCTGCACCTCTTTTATGTACCTGTCTTATGCTCCCTGGGGGCGGGGCTGTTCTTGGCCCCAGTTCTTAGCCCAGTGCCTGGCACAGAATCAGCATTTAATAAAATGCTTACTGGCTGATATGATTATAAAACTCTTGTTTTGTGACCCATTCCCAAGGAAGGCAGGGATAATAATACTGGCTGATACTAATTCAGTGTTTTATAGTTTACAAACTAATTTTTTCTCCCTCAACAACCCTAAGGTAGGTAGTACAAGTCAGCTGATATTCACACAAGTAAAATGACTCATGTGAAATCACAAATCAAATGGTGAACTGAAACTCAAATCCTGGTCAGGATGCAAAATGACCCAGATGGGCAAAGCCTTCCACTGCCACCAAACGAAGCTGTGATTTTGTACACCCTTCCTTTCGGCTTGGCCTGTGGTTTCTTAACCTTGTGCTGCTATGGACAAGGACAGTCTGAGGCCTGAGACAAAGGATCGGAATGCAAGCCAGCATCCCACAATGGAGGACGGGGGTGGTGGTGAGTGTGCAGAGTAGAAACAAGGGCACATATAGGTCACTAAGGTCAGAGGACACTTACCTGGCTGGGAAAACTAAGATGTATGTGAAGACAGAAAGGGGAGAAGGCAGGTCTCTCACTCTTACATATGGAAAATGTAGAAAGGGAAACAAGTTCTTTCCTAAGAAATCAGCTGCCTGCAGATGGCACCGTGACAGACAGGGATGGCAACTCTAGCTCAGGACCCAGGTCTAGGCCTACTACAGCTTTGAGCCTGCCCTAAGGGTGGTGCTCCCTATTAGCAAAATGAGGTATTGTCTAAATCCATATTCTTAAATTGGGGGATGCGGTGACATTCCAGGAACTGCAGCTGTAGCTGCAGGACAGCGGGAAAATATCGACCATAACATTGCATCTACTATGTTTCAGGCATGGCTCTTAAGTGCTAGAGATACAAAGGCGCTCACAGTCCACTGGGTGGGGGCATACCTTTATGATGTGCCTATCTTTAAGATAAACTTTGAGAATTTGGAAGAAAGGGGAAATGGGTTTGAAGGAGTTCCCAAGGAATTGCAGGGAAAAAAACCACAAGAATCATTGACTTCATATACAGGAAAATTGAAACAAACAAAAATGAAGTGTCTTGTTTTGGTGCTTACCACAAGCTTGTTAGTGATTTTAGCAGCTACAAAGCCAAATGTCAGTATATAAAGACAGGGATGTTTTTCGAAGAGTTGAACAGCTGACTTCTTGTAGATCATCGCAGCTAATGTAATCACTGATCCAATATGGAGAAAAGGAGAAAGGACACTTGTTCCCTATACAGAATCAAGAGAAGGAAACAGTTAACACAGTATACCCCAATGAAACCAATTCGATTTGCTGAGAAGGCTGAGCAGCCTCAGTTCTCCTCAAATTCAAAATTTGTGGAAGCTGTGCCTGACAGCTGTTTCTTCAGCTGAACAAAGGAACAGCTGACCAAAGCAACGGCAACAGGGATCAAGTAAGAAAAAAACGAAAACAGAGAAATTCTCCTGTGAATTCCAATTTACTAAGTCATGCACCCATAAAGTTATTGTTTGCTTATTATTAAGGGTAAGGGGGAAAACTGTAAATTAATAATGGCTATTTTTTTTAAAGAAAAAGTTTCAAATGAAAAAATGAAAGCACAGGTCTTCTAAATCTTAGCTCAAACTTGAACCAAAAATACCAAGTGAAGGTACACTTACTGCTATGGTTGATCCGTTTTTGCCAACACCACCTGTGAAGATTACACGGAAGTAATTTGTACAGGAGAATATGGTCCCTGCTACAGTACAAAGTGCTGGAAAAATTTTCATTTGAATATTCAGCACTGGAATCTTTAATGGGAGAAAGAGAACAAAATTAAAACATGTATAACATGAAATAAGCACATATATTTATTCAGAAATCTCCAATACTTTAAAACCATGTTCCTAAATTTATAAGCATCACCCTCTCCCAAGCCCCTGTGGCCCCATTTCAGGAAGAATAGCTCTCATTTAAAACAACAATAACCAAGTATGTTTTCCTGTTCTTTCCTATCAGAGACAATGCTGCCACACTTCAGGGAATGAGACTGAACAGCATTAAGTCTCATTTGTCTTGACATCCTTTTTTGGCAAAATAAGAAAATAGTACAAGTTCTTTCATGAGTAACACAAGTAGGTTCCAGTGTAAGGAAAAACTAGCCTGGAGAAAATCCCATAATGAACTCTCTTTAAGCTTTTATGATACATACCCTGTTCCTTTTGACCTCTATTCTCCAAATACTTATTGTTATTTAAGAGCAGTGGAAGAAAACATTTCAAACATGAGAGAATAAAGTCTTGGGCTGGATTTAAAACAATGGCTCCCGGATAAGGTTCCTAACCCCACAGAATTGAAGTTGTTAGTGCAAGCCAAAGGCCACTGAGGAGGAAACCAAAAGAAAAGCAGGCAAGAAAGACCCCAACAAATTCACCTAAGTGTATCTCCCTTTAATATGAGCCTAAAAACAAAAATGATAACATAATATGCTTTATAAAACGGGGCATTATTCACTTTACTCAAAGATTCACTACATAGTGCCTCTAATCATTAAATTATCGCCAATTAAAATATAGTTGTGTATTATTTTTAAATTTGTCAGTAACTACAGGAAAGATGCTGACAAACCTCCTAAGGAAAGCACCTAGGATGGTTCACAGAACTGGAGATTACACCACATAAGTAGCAGTTGAAGAAAGTGGTGCCATTTAGCTTGGAGAAGACTTTGGGAGGATCTGACAGCAGTCTTAAAATGGGAAAGGCTGTTATGCTGCAGAGGAACCAGGCTTGTTCTCCTGGGCCTCAGAAGGTGAAACTAGAGGAAATGGACAGAAGTTATGGAGGCACATTTTGGTTAGCTATAAAGAACTTCGCAATAATTAGGGCTAGACCAAGGTAGAATGAGCTGCCTTGGAAGGCATCCCTGCAGGTCTCTGAGCAGACACTAGATGGATGACCACTTGTCATGGACGTTAGAGCAGAATCTCCTGCTAAGGAGATGGGGGCTGAACCAGAAGACCTTTGAGGTTCCTTTCAACTCTGAGACTTTGTGCTCCTAACTGACAATCTGTCAGATATATAACTATCATATAAAGTGAGGTACACTTGCAGTGAGTTTTTAAAGTCCATATTTTATTAAAAGGTCCTGTCCACAAATTTCTATCCCTCCCCCCTCCCAAATTTAGCTTTTTCCATGTAATATAAAAGGTTTTTTTTTTTTTGGTATCATGTTCAATTTGAAAACATGGTGATAGTAGAACGCAAATAGAAACATTCTAATAGCTAATTGCTTTCACAGAAGAATATAGATGCAAGATTAAAAGATAACCAATGATTTAAGGTACAATGTTTTACCCTGTTTTCTTACAGTATAAAGCAAGTAAGAGTGTGAGTGAGGATACAAAATGTAGTCCTTAAGATCTGATTTCATTATAAATCCCAATTCAAAAGGGAATAGAATGTAGACAAAAGCTAAATAAAGCCTAGGGAACTGTCATTATCTCACAAATGTCTCATCTTACTCCATTCCTTCAGAAAACTGAAGAACTCAGTTTATTTATAGAATTCTATGACCTCTTGCAAAATTGTACTAAGTTGTTTGTTTTCAAAGCATCTGTTGATTTTTCATGTTGCACTGTGGAAGATTTTAATTTCATGAATTCCACATGCTGGTCCAGTTTAAAAAATGACAAAATTTTCCCAAATTCTATCTTGCACATGCTAGAACACACTGAACTGCTCCCCTTACCTTCCCCTCTCCCAACTCACAACTCATTTTCAATTCAGGAAGAGCAGTACTGCTGCTTTGAGCTCCAAAAAGTAACTCTGTTCCAGCTCAGAAAACCATAAGATCATCTCAAGTCAGCTAAACCTGGCTGAAATCTAATTCACCTCTTACCATTTCTTTGATCACTGTGTTTTCTTACACAAGGACAAAGAAAACCTTTGGCAAAGATAAAAATGCCATCTTCCCCCATTTTGAAATGAGCACTAAATACAGGGAATCCCCTACACCACACTGGTGCTAATACCCATGGTATAGGCTAACCTTGATATAACAGGCTTTTACTGTACGTAGTTTTTATGTTTTGGGGGACACGATTTGACCCATGGTATACATCCAAATCTGTGTAATAAAGATCTGTGCCATAACAGAGTTCTACTGTATTTAAAATTTGATGAAATCACTTTAGGGTCATGGAAGCTCATATTGGTGCCCTATGAAAGAAGAAAAAAGAATATAGAGCATTAGTACAGCCAGGCAAATTAGTACATGGCCTGGGCCACAAAGCAGAGAAAAAGGCAGCAGGCCTAGAGGGAAAATATAAGCTGTTCTCCTCCTTTTCTCTTACCTTCTCTGTAGAAGAACAACTGGTACCCTGGCACCCAGGCACCCTGCCCTTGCATGAGGGAGGCAAGAAGTCAGCTTCAGAGGCGCAGGGGAGGAAGGACTAGGGTCAGGTGAACTTTCAGTCTCAGAGTCTCACCCCTAGGGTCTACACTGGGACACAATACTTAGGCACCACAACTTAACCCATATTCTCTTTTCCCCTTGCAAATGGGGGCACGATGACAGTAGTAGCCACTTGCAACTTTCCTTTGCCTTAATTTCCCTGGTAACGTCCTTTTGCTCCTCAGAAGCAATGAGAGCCACTGCTCTGTCATCTCTGAAAATCTGCTGATGGTAAGAGCTGCACTGACCACATATTACCTCTAGCCTAGAGCGGCGCTTCTTAAAACTGTCACAATCCACAGTTTCAGAAGCACTGAAGGGGTCTCAAGTGGAAAAAATTTAAGAAGCCCTGGCCTAGAGCCTCTTTCATGTGGAAAGAGATGTCCTTTGAGGCAGTTTGGATAGTGTAGGGTAGGTCCCCTACATCAAAGGAGAACTCCTTTGGACACATTTAGGTTGTGATGTAGTTGAATTTATGTATCAAAATGATATCTACTCAATTTTTGTCATTGGAAATGGGTCAGGGGTCGTGAAAAATCCTAAAATTTCACTGACTTCTTTCTATGTTCCAATTGGTCTTGTGTCTCTGAATAGGAAAATCGATTTGCTAAATTTTTTCAATGGTGCACTGCAGTAGCTCAAAACTTTGCTTGTTTAGTAAGTTCAAGCACAAATAGCCATCAACTCTCTCCCAAAGAATTTGGGAATTATATATTTTAAGGCAGCACCAGGCCTCGTTATGTGTTGAATGACAACAAACATTATGTTCAAATTATTTAAACAATAAGAATATTTCTAAAACTGGCTTAATTTGTGCTCTTTATTTTATCAATACAATCCATGAAACTGAGGCATACTAGGCTCTACAACTTGAAGCTAATCTTACTGTTAATGGAATTTTACCCACAGATATATTTATCTCCACACAAGGATTTCTAGGACACATTAAAGAACTGAAGAGTTTACTATGCAGAAAGCACTTTGGAAACCTTAAAATGCTACATAAACGTTATAAATTAAAGCAGCAATTCGACTTAAAAAGGGAATTGGATCGGAAATCCAATTGAGGAATCATGACTGCAGTTCCCTTAATAAACTTATCCCAATGTATGACAGCCTTGAATTTGTTTTTCATCAAACTGGAGTGTTTGAAGATGGTTCTGAAAAGTGCTAATAAAATATGCTTTTTCTGTAACAATAAACAAGTCTTTCTTCCATACTGTAAGGATCACAATTTCCTCAGTTGTGGGATGTTCCCTCCACAATGGCATATACGGCAACTCTTTTACAACTTTGTCAATGGTTTTCAAGAGTTGCAGTGATTGAAAAATTTATTGTCTCAGGCCAATCTGCAGAAGAACATCTCCACCAATGGCTAAGGGGATCCTCAGCTAAGAGAGGAATAATTATTCCCCAGATTTGTATTAAAATTCTTTCCAGCTTGATTGGGCCTGCTAGCACTCCACTGGAATAGCCTTCAAGAATTCTCAGGATCACTAACATGCCTCGAAGTGGCCCTGAAGTAGAACTTTAGTGAAAGATAACAAAATCGAAACCTTTTTTATGGTCTTCTTTGGTCTATGACTTTGCAAACGATACAAACACAGCTGTGCAAAAAAAATTTCTTACATTTGAAAAACAAAGCCCCACAATATAAGGCATTGTGGCTATTCTATTAACCTTGGTGAAAATCCATCTCTACCAAAAAAAAAGGAGCCAGAAATTGAGTCTTCTCAAATTCAGAAAGGCAGATATAATTTTTTTTTTGAAAAACAAAACAAAACAAAAACAAACAAAAAAAAAACCCAGCTAATCCTCTCAAAGCAGCTCTTTATGCAATGGACTGCTTGCCTGGGCAAATACCTTAAGTATAGATTTCCTGTGTTTAAAGTATTTGGCTCTGCTCTTTTTACTATAAATCTACTTTCTTCAATACTGTAGTAAAAGGAACCACTCTAAATAACCTTAATTTCACATGGGTTTAGAAAGTATCACGTGTTTTTGTACTCCCCAAATATTTCTTTGATTCTGAGGTAGCTAAGCCATTTATCAGTTGTAGCCAACTACCAAAACCTATAAGAAAATTAGTATATCCCTGAATTATACTATATTGTGCTCCACTTCCATCATATATAAATGTCTACACTGTCATCACATCTTTATCCTGAATTAGCATAGTGTCATGCTCTGAAGTAACATCTTTGCTAGTATTAGATAAAGAAAACACAATGTCAAAAAAAGGCCCAAATGTGGCAGCTCCATGTTAATTACAGGAACCGGTGGTGGGCACTGATCTACAGAAGCGTCAAACATGGCCACAATGGGCCTACAACAATCCTAAGTCCCCCAGAATCAGATTAAAATGTAACTGGGAAATATTTAACAAAGTTAAAAAAATACAATAAAACACACAATGTTAATAAGTAGATTTCTAAGTCAATATTGCCTGCACGGATCCTTATGTATAGTTTAGTGGCCCATTTCTACTGGAATTTGACATCACTAATCTAAATTCTTTATTCATCTCACTTTAAAATCTCAGCACAGAATTTCAGGCCACTATGCTAATAGCATGAGCATACTGAGGGAAATTATTTCCTAGAACTCAGTTTTTACTTTTAAATTAAAAACAAAGTGGTGGAATCTATTCAAGGGCTTAAAGTAATAAAAATCATGTTCTAACAGATATTATTTGGGACACTATGCATACAATGTGATGGAATGGCTTTAAATAAAATCTACTAAGATAATATATTGGTTGTAGTCTTATTACCTTCTCCCTACCTTCCCTGACCTTTAACTCATCCCTGGTAGTAAATGCTTAAAGCAGTGTATTAGGAGTATACCTCCTTAAGTAAATTGATTTCTTCCTATATTTTGCTTTTAATTAGATTTTTTTAAAAAAAGATTATTTCTACCACAATAACTTGCTTTTAAGATAACCATCAAATTATTTATAACCTTGTTTTGAAAGGAAAAAAAAAAGCAATAATACAGTTACAGATATGGTGATCAGGAGGCAGAAATTACTTTGCCCAAAGCTCTGTGGAATACAGTGCTAGCAATTTATTAAGAAGAGGCATGCTATGTACGCTATGGCGGTTATCTGAATTTCAGCTAAGGTGGAAAAACCAAAGTCCTAACAACTGCTTCAAAAAAAGTCCTTTGGCATTGCTTTCAAGGGAAATGTTAATTCTGTTCTGGGGAAAAAAAAATACTCTGTCCACTATATTGTCTGTGGTTTTAAATGATTAAAGGGAGAGTTTTATGGATTCCATCTGTTCAGAAAAGGAAATAAAAGTCTGAATCGATCCTTGCTTTTGAGGCATCTTGATGTACCTCCTGCAGTTTACTTCCTCATTTGTAAAAATGAGACAGCCACAAGTTCTGAGAAAGGTCAGAGATTCTCAAAGGCCTTCGGGGTCGTCATCTCTGCACTGAATCAAATGTTCTACAGATTGCCAAAAAGGTGACATTCACCATGGCCTGAAGAAAAATACCTGGGTCCTATTGTTACCGAGTTTTTTTTTTTGGTAACGATGAGGATGAAATAACTTCACATGTTATTGTTTAATTGGGTTATACTGCATTTGAAAACACAAGCAGAATACATAACATGCATTACATGGGATATACAAGGTGAACAAAATTACCATAGATTGCCAAAAAGGTGGTCCTCCAATCACTGCCAGCAAATGCATGATTATTATGAAGATTTGCACTTCAGTCACATCAATTCTAATTAGGTACAAAAAGCCAAAAAAGCAGAATTACTCAAAACAATTTCAGGTTAATCAACTGCAAGCTCAGCAGCTCTCCTCTATCATGCACAACTGGAAAACCTCCACAACACTGGGCAAGGAGGAGACAGAAACAGAGAAGGGATCAAATAATTTGTTGAGGAAAATTCAAATAAAAACTCTTTAATCTAATTTGACAAATTTCACAGAGCAATAAAAACCTCACCTTTTGTGAAAGGGATTTTTGGACACATTTTAGTTGGTGTCAGACAGGAGCAAAACAAAACAAACTCTACCGACCAAACAAAAAAGTCCTATCAAAGTTTAACCTTTCTCACCAAAAAAAGAGATCATTTGTGAGTGTTAATTGCCAAAAAAGGTACTTATATGCCATAAATAAAATTATGAAATATTTTGCAACACCAGAAAGCAAAGTAGTTAGAAAAATTATAAGCTTCAATTAAAATACAATAAGGTAAAACTCTATGTATGACCTTGCACAAACCCGCTGCCTTTTAAAGACTGAAATTGTCTGCCACAGTTGAAGTAGGAAAAAAATATTCCATTATACATTATCATTGTATTTCTTGTACTAACTAATCATATACCTAACTATGACTTCTTGAAAGTTTTCTTTGAAAGGAGCTACAACTTAGCTTTGGGGATACTGCAAATGGTCTCACAGTTAAGAAGAAATTATCTTATCAGAAAAACTAGGGCAGTACAACTTAAAGCCAGAAAAGTTCTAAGACTCTACAGGAAAAGAAGAAGGGTAAAAACATGATTCAGAAAGAAGGCAAAGGCCCATCATTCATTTCCTCCTGAAGGTGTGTTAGAATAAGTTCATGATCTCACCCACAGCTCTTAGGAGGAACTGTGAAAGAAGTAACAGGTCCGAGACAAGCAGACATCAAGAGCAGCAAAGGACACGAAAGTTATAAAAGTTTATAATGTGGAATTAACATGATTAAACCTCTCCTCTTTCCTATAACTGACTCTTTGGGTTCAAACAATCCTCCTCCACAATTCTCAGTTCAAAATTGTTCCTGCTTGAAGAATGACTTTAGGCAGGGACTAGACAATGGAGTAACTCTGGTACACACACATTAAGTGAAAAATGGGCTGAATTAGGCTAACTAGAATCTGAAGAGCTGATCTGGTGCATGGAGTTGTCAACAGACTGAGTAGCAGACTGGAAATTAAGCAGAGGTCAACGATGAGCTGCTCAGTCTTAGGTGGGGAGGGTACACATTTTACAGCTTTTTGCTAGACAGACATATGAAGCAGCCTTTTGGAAGAGGAAGGGCCAAAATGTATAGAATTGCAGAATAAAAATGGATGGATGCCATATTTACACACCTTTATGTCCTGGCTGAATTTAAAACACTGAATACAACACACAAAATGGTATCACTGCAACGTCCCGAAGAGAAGTTCCTAAAAAAAAATTTCTGAACTGTTCTGTTTATAAATGCTCACACATAAAATATTAAAAAAAAAAAAGCATTCAGGCTGTTTAGACCACCAATATCCTAATAACATGAAGGAAAAGCAATGTCAAGTTGTACACCAGATAGTTATGGACTGCTTTTCCTGATTTTTAATTTTAGAACACCTTACTTGAGGCTGACTACTCTCTTTTGCCAGAAAGCTGAATCTTTGGGACTCCTCAGGTCCCTCTGACTCCTAAAAATGTGGCAACAATCTTGACCACCACTGAAAAAGACTTCCTGTGCTAATTCCCAAGGATGCGAACTAAAGTGGGTTAAGAGGGACTCTACTGAAAGTGTAAAAGAATAAAACTATTTAGAGTGGCAGACATAGTTATAAAACAGTCAATATCTACCCCTCTTTTCATGAATAAAAATCTCTGAGCTGATTCATTAGAGCTGCTATTAGGAAGTAGGTCACCTTAATCTCTTTTGAGTCACAAAGGAAAGGAATTGCGCTCCAGAAGGAAGAAAACAGCCAGGAGTTTAGCATGCTGGATTCGATTTCAGCTCTGGCAATCATTCAGTGGGTAGCTTTAAACAAGTTCTGACATTACTGCTTTTTTATTGTTAAAATGAGAATCGCAGGATGAAATGTGCCAACATTAAGTCACCAAAACTAGTTCTCATGAACTACACCTTTTTAAAAAGGAGGTTGCAAAGCACCTAAAAACTTTAGTTCTCTCCTAAAAGAAAAAAACCAGTACTCATTCCTTCAATGTTAGACTCTCACGATTTCAATTCTGGATGGAAAACTTTCTGAACAAAAATGATGTATAACATCTTGGGTTGACTGTGGCTATGAACGAGTTCGGCAGAGTTCTAGAATTAGAGGGAAGCTGGCATTTCACTCTGAACAGTGTGAATTCTGTACAGGTTGCAAAGGAATAAAAAAGAGAATCCTCTAAAATTCTGGATGTCCTATTCTGGATGTAGGTACAGTCATGCTCATATCAGAAAGGTAATACCAACTAAACTTTCTATTGGTTGCCAGTGTAAAAAGAGAGAAAGTCAAGGAATCTTAACTTCTGTTTGAGGATATCCACACGGCACTTTTTTGTCTCAAATCAAAGAATCTTTGAACGTACCTGTTATGTGCCAGACGCTGTGTGGAAGCTGCGATGAGAAGTTTACATTGTTATTGGGGGGAAGAGAATATAACATAGTTACAGATAAAAAGAAACAAAGTGATAGGTAAGGGTAGAGTGTCAGCTGGTGGCTCAGCAAAGCTCTTGGAGGTGGCACTTGCACTGAGCTTTGAAGGGAACAAGGGGTTGGTTCCAAGAGGTGGAGATGAAGAGAGTGCACTGAGGGACCTGGGGAAGCTGTGCAAGGCCCAGAGACAGATGAGGGGATGTCATGTACAACACACAGCAAGGAGGCTTCAATCGGCCTAGAAAGACGAGCTGGAGTCAGTGAGACATACTGTGAAGGACTTTTAAGCAGGCATTTTACCTTTCAGACAAGAGCCCACCACTAGAGCTTCCTCAGCAAGGTAGTGAGCAGTGACAGTCAGACAGTCAATGCTTTAGGAGGATCAATTAGACAGCTGTGTGGACTGCTCCCAACCAAAGTTTGAAATAACATCTTGTCAAATAAATTACCTAAAGCCAAACCCTCCTTGATAGGAGGAAAAAAAAGGAACCTCCTAAATGAACAGAATACTTTTCCTCCTAAGGAGTGAAATGGGTCTTTTAGATTGCGGTGGGGGAAGCAAGGGGGGGGGGAGTGCAGAGGAAGGGCTGAGCTAGTCCCTTCCATCAATCAAGGAAATAAAGTATGTATAAAACTACAAGTCTGAGTTAGCTACCAAATTAGGACAGAGAATAAGGACTCTGAACAGGGATAAAGGAAGGTAAAAACTCAACAAGACTGTGGTCCAGAGGAATGATTTCATCAAGATTCCATCTACAGGCAAACTGGCAATTCATTTGCAATTTACAGTCCTAAGAGAATTGCCTGGAGCACCAGGAGGTAAAATAACCAGGTAGTAAATGTCAGGTAGAATTTGAACCCAAGTTTTCAGGCTCCAAGGACAGCCCTCTGGCCAGTGTGGCCTTCTGCCTTGCCTAACAATTCACAGGCACCAAATAGACAACTGAGGGAAGATTTCCAGACCACTGTAAGTGGGGATAAAAATAATGAGAAACATTCATTTTTAGTAAATGGGTAAGAAATGGCAACAAATTAGCATATTGGGCTTGAGTTTCCAACAGGGTTGGAACAGACAAGTTTGAGAATTAACAAGAATTACGGTAAGCAAGTTTATCTATTTGAATATATTTTCTTGCCTTTCAGAAGTACAAGCTAATCAAAGTGGTTTATCAATGTTGTTGCTGTTCAGTCATTTCAGTTGTGTCTAACTCTGTGACCCCATTTGGGGTTTTCTTGGCAAAGATCCTGGAGTGCTTTTGCCATTTCCTTCTTCAGCTCATTTTACAGATGAGGAAACTGAGGTGAACAGTTAAGTGACTTGCCCAGGGTCACACAGCTAGTTAAGTTTCTGACGCCAGATTTGAATTCAGGAAGTCTTTCTGACTCCAGGCCTGGTACTCTATCTGTTGTGTCACTTAGTAAAAAGTTCTCTGCAGGAGTCTTCAGGCATACTGTGTTTCTTGCCCCATATTTTATGAAAAGTGTTACTCAAAACAATTTAGAAATTGTGCCATTTAATTTTTCTACCGCACAAGATACAAGAGTTTCAAAGATATTTTATAATAGCTTAGCATTTATATAGTGCTTCAAGATCTGTAATATTATATTTATTTTATTTTCACAAGAATCCTCTAAGATGTTATCATTAATAACATCCTCGAAGGTGTTACTATCATTCCCATTTTACAGATGTGGAAACCGAGGCAGAGAGGTTAAGTGATTTGCCCTGAGTCACACAGTAATAAGTGTCTGAGATAAGATTAGAACTCAGGTCTTCCAGACTCTAAGTCCTGAACACCAGTCACCATACTACCTATATGTATATGAGAAGTACGCATGTGTGAACAGGTATACACACATTATATGCTTATTTAAAATCTTTTAAAGTGACAAATGCAGGTGTACTATAATTTGGGTAACTGATCAGCCTTGTTAAGGATGAGTTCACATTACAAAGGACACTTATTAGGCTGTGAAGCTCTCGAGAGCAGGAACTGCCGGTTGTCTTTCTTTATATCCTGGCACAAAGCAAGTGCTTAATAAATGCATCCTGACTGACAAAAAGAAAGATGCAAATGTGTAGCTGGATTTCTAAAGCTAAGCAAGCCTGTCCATTTGAAAATGCTGTCTTGACTATTAATTGCACTAGCTAATCAAATGACTGGTTTATCAATAATTGCTAGTAAAAAGTTCTGAAGGACGAGAAAAGGAACAAAAGACTTGGAAATAGCAATGTCATCCTTATTAACAAGTAGAGAATGAAACCTATAAATGACCTCTTTATGTTATCTCCTCGTCATTGATATACGTTATTTTTATGAAAGCTATGGAGCTGAAATTGGGCATGGTAAACTTCAGAACAGGAGTAGCTGAGTGGTGGAGTAGATAAAGAGCTCCAGACCCCCAGTCAGGAAGGCTCATCTCCGAGTTCAAATCTGGCCTCAGACACTTACTAGCTGTGTGACCCTGGGCAAGTGGCTTAACTCTGCCTCAGTTTCCTCACCTGTGAAAATGAGGTAGAGAAGGAAATGGCAAAGCACTCCAGTATTTCGGCCAAGAAAACCCCAAATGGGGTCAGACACAAATGAAAAATGACTGACCAGAAACCCTTCAGAATACATTAGGCAGTCATACACCTGACTGGATGATACATACCTGAATACGGAATTTCAATTCAAATGTCCTGCCCATGGAAAAATCTTTACAAGTGGAAATAAGCACCTTTTTTGAAGAAACAGACTTTAAATCCCAAAGCGCTTCCCCAGAAGTTATTCCTGAGTGCTGCTAAGTATGAGCATCTGAGGTGTATTTCAAAACTTCTCTTCACATGATGACATCAGCATAAATCTAAATAATAAGTTTCTATAAGTGAGCAACCATTCAAATATAGGAAGCAATTGTTTAAAACAGAAACTATTTTAAAATGGTCTTTTGTAATATTAAAATGCACTTGCTACCAGAGATATTTCAACAGACAGTACTCCTTAAACATAAAGTATGTACTGGCATCTTTGAAAAGGAAAAAGTGCTCTAACAGAGTGCTTCATCGATCACTCCTTCATTATCTACTCACTGAGAGTAGTGATATAAAAAATAAAAAAGTTCAGGGATTAAAAACATAATTCTACTTCTCTTTCCCTTTATTCTTGGAAAGATGTGGAAGGTCTAAGCTGAAGGTTATGAGGAGAAACTATCAAGAGAAAGGTAGGAACACTTTAGGTTGGAATGATAATTGGCAACCTAGACAGATTTATCAGATGCCCACATGAATACGTGCGCAAAATGACCTCCATGTTCTCAAACTTCATGCAGTTAGCTGCTCTCCAAGCACTACTTACTAAAAAATTTAGATTAAGAAAAGATGATGACGACTTATTCATTTTCCAGCCCAAAGTCCATACTATTGCTATCTAATAACTGGACTTAACAACTTTCGAATGACATGAGACATCACTGTTCCTACTGTGGAAACAATATCGAAAGCTTTATATTACCAATTCCATTGTACTTACTGTGGGAAAACTAATGGAAGCCCCAGATAGCCAACTGACTCATCTAGCTATGGCAGACTCAGCTATCAGATTTCATTCAGAACACTTTTCCTACCGTTAAGCTATGGAAATGAAGCACTGCTATTCCTGTGGCCCAAAAAAAAAAAGACAAAGATTAAGGTATTTTCACTCTGGAAAATGAATTTTAATAATAAACATATTTTTTAGAGTCTCAGGCTACTGTCAATTCTGAGCTGTGGGACATACTGATTCCTTACACTGCATCTTCTGGGAGATGTGGTCTCTTAAAAAAAATCCCCAAAAGGAGAGTGCTTGAAGGACAACTAAAATGATCCAAATGACAAGACACAGTTTAGTTTAAAGCAGTTGTTAAAAGAGGAAAAAGTCATTACAATTTCTTCAGAGAAAAGGACAGAGAAGAAAACTGCACTGGAATGCAGTGAACAGCAAGGGAAAGAAAGCTAGAAAATAAAGATGCTTTTTCATTTTAATAAAGCACTGAAAACAAACTTCTTTGGATAGGCTTCAGATGGGAAAGGTTATAGGAGATTCGGGGGAAAAAAGCAGACTCTTTCCTGAATTACTCATCTAAGGTATATCCTACTGGCAATTTTCCAGTCTCCCAAAACATAAACACCCAAATGATTCTATTTAATGGTGGAAAGGTTTTGTTTAAAATAGTGTTAAAGATACACCAAAAAACAACAAATATTTAAACAAAGATTTCTGTCGATCAGAGATGCTTTTGCCTAATCATTTTACTAGTAAAAAAGAATAATTTTATATTCAAGCAATCACCAAAAGAATGATTGTAAAAATTTGTTTCTAACAGGATGGATTTTTATTGCTTGTTTTTTCTTTTTTGAAGAGCCAATCTGTTAAAGACTTTGATTTGCAGGGTTGCTCTGTGCATGACAAAGGGGCTGTCTTTTGCAGAGTCCATGCCATTCTCCATCGGGCGCGTTAATACTAGCAGTTACCGTGAAGTTCCAGAACCAGGGCCCCACGGTTCCTGTGAGAAGCTGGGATGTTATAATTAGGGTCTGGGACTCTGTAACATCGAATCTATGTGTGAGGAAAAAACATTTTGAAATAACTTTATTCAGAGCATCAACCAAACAGCCCATGAAGTTCCAGAACCAGGGCCCTAGAGTTCCTGTGAGAAGCTGGCTTCTTATAATTATGGTCTGGGATTCTGTAACATTGAAATATGTGAGGGGAAAAAACATTTTGAAATAACTTTATTCAGAACTTCCACCAAACAGCCCCACTAAAACAAATAACACATAGATTTCATTTAAAAGGAACACCCTATAAGATGGCTGTTAGAGACTAGGCGGCATGCTTTAGGTAGTAATGTTTTTACTGTTGTCCTAGCATGTAAAAGTGCATTTCTTGGCTAAATTAGAGGTAGGACAGTGAAACAAATAGGAATACAATTTAAAAAACTGATGTGGAAAGAGAACTTTGAAAACATCCAGATCAGACATACTTTGTCAGCTCTCATTTACCTGTGGGGGAACCATCCAGTCAGCAAATAACCTTCATCTCTCTGATCCACAGTGCCCTTTAGAGTCTGCACTGACATCTAACCAGGTATCTCTTTGGTGTATTATTTCTAGGGTGGCATCAAGAGAAAAAAATCTATATGATGCCTAAAGTGTTCCTTCCCATCTTTCCCAAGTTCCCAATACACTCCCACCATTTTCTCTTTGAGAGAAATTACAAGAGGCATCCAAAAGGGAAGGGGTAGAGGTCAAAGCAATTATGTGTGGGAACCTCAGAAATAGTGAGGGGAAGAAATCTTAAATTGTCAAAAGTATATACTCTTCTCTGGGCATGATCACAACAAAAGCTGAACTGGCTGTGCCGAGGTCCTAAGACCTGTTTCCTTCCGAATTCTAGCTCAAATTTTTTTCTTTCTCACCTAACTAGCATTTAAACCCTTTTGCTGTCTTTGTTTCAGACCATAAAACTACATTAGTGTCATAAAATTTTATGGATGGAAAAGGGGATGTGGTGTGGGTTAGGGAACACAAGTTCTGGTTCTACCATTTATTCAGAGTGACCTTGGACAAGTCTTTTTGGTTCTACTTCCTCATTTGTAAAGTGGGGATATTAATACCTGTCTCATGAGGTTTGTTGTGAGGAAAACACTTTGCCAGCCTTAAAATTCTACCTAAGTGTGAATGGATATTATCTTTATCAAGAAAGATGGGTGGGAGAGAAAATAATGCACTGGATGTTTTAGTCAGAAAGAGTTGAGCTGGGCTCCTGTCTGTGAGACCTTGGGCAAATCATTTAACCTCTTTTCAACTTCTCTCTTTATCTGTAAAATGGAGATGATAAAAATGCTTAACTCGCAGGGCAGGGAAGGAGGTAAGACAGATAGAAAACATTCTGCTAATTTAAAGTACTATATAAACGTTAACTAGATTATTGTTGTTGTTACAGTATGGGACTGAAAGGGCCTAATGGCTTTGCCAAAGTCCACAGAGTGACTCAGTAGCACAGATGGGCCCAGGACTCAGGATCTCCCAAACGTCTCTGGCTCAGTAGTTCTGGAGGGTATCAGGTAATAGCTGGCTAATCAGAAATGATCACATTGGCAGAGACTGCCAACTACAAAACACAATTCTAATAAGGTGAGAATGGGATTTTACTTTGTGCTTTAAGAGTACGTTTTCACTTGGGTTATTATATTTCCTGCTATTATCCCAAATAACTAAAAGAGGGCTTTTTGGGGATATTGCCTATACCAAATCAAATGAATTTAAGAGGTGTAAATAATACTTAGAATAATTGAGTAGTGTCAGTTTGTTGGAATTGCTGAAAAGGAAAATGCAGGAATAAAACGAAAAATAAAATAACACCTTTAAAGTGCAAGTTCAAATAAGGACTGTTAAACTTTTAATACACATAAGAACTTTATATATAGTCAACAGCAACACTTTTTTGTTTGTTTTTGGTCTAGACCTATGATTTTACCAGGTACATGGTGAGGAAAATGCTTTCTACCAATGCAGATCAGCAACTGTTCTGCAATTTACTTACGAAGACATGACTAATTTTTGTTAATATAACTTTTAATTAAATGTCAGTCTTTGGAAACACAAACTGTACAAATCGTAATAAATATAAAAATTCCCTTCTGTAATTTGCTTTCGTAAGAGGTATATATAGGAAATACACTATAACAACCTTGAATAGCTATTAACTTTGCCATTTAATTTTAAAAACAGAATTATTTGACTTTTAGAGTTAAAAAGGACCTTTAAGGTCAATTAGTCCAACCCCTTCCTTTTATGGCTGAGTAAACTAGTTTAGAGAAAACAATTTGCTTCAGATCACATAGCAAATATATAGTGAGACATAATTATGGGCAATAAAAGTGACAGAAAAAAATCAATGCAGCACTTGTGACAAGATACTATTGGTCTGATTTCAATTCAAAAATGGCTTTTGGGTTTTTTTTCTTTTTGCTAAACAGATTACCTTAATTAGCCAAGAGCTGTCTCTTAGCCACAAAAGGAATTTGTGGATTGTTTTTTAAAAGCCTGGCTTTTGCATAAAACAATGTTGCTGAACAAATGCTTAAGTATTAACTCACGTTATCATTTAAATCTTTTGTTTAAAAAGATAACTTGTAAATCACATACAGAAAGGTTCAATAGAGTGGAACTAGATTTTCCTAGTTAGTGTGCTCCATTAATGCTCTTCCAAATTACTACCATGCTAACATAACAATTCTAGAATATATCCTAATCTCCCACTTTAGCTTGGTATCTTTTTTTTCATTATTCTGTTCTAGTCTCTAGTCCCTTTGGACTTTAGTTTTGTCATATCCAGGCTTCTTTTACTTCCCCAAAGGTGCTGCAGTTGAAATAGGGTGGTCCCATTGGGGTCTGTGTCTGCATTAAATGAGCTTTTCAAAGTTCTTCTCCTTTGGGCAACGCTGGGTCTGTTAATGAAAAACCAGGTACTAATGCTCTCTGCTTAAGGCAGCCTTTCATTTTGGAGTAGAAAGCTGAAGTTCTAGCCCAAAACTTTGGGGAAGTTACACACATTTGAGGTAACATGGCAGAATGGCAAGCACCCTGGCTCTGGGTAACAACACAGGGCTCAAGAACTAGCTCTACTATTTACAAGCTTTGTGGTCTTCAGCAAACTACCTAATCTGAATCTTAGTTTCCTCTTCTTAAAATATGTAAACGATTGTCATTCAAAACCATTACTGACTTTCCCAGAATTCTAGGCTTAAGTCGTAAGGTAAGATTTGTAGTCATTGACAAAGTTGTCATGGCTGCATTCCTCTGAGCTTGTGGCAGGACTAACAAAATCTTAAAAACTAACTTTTAAATGGTGGTTCACAAATCTTCTAAAATTCACAAATACTATATTATTCAAATTCCACAATATAACAAAAAATCCCCACAAATGAAAGCCATTCATAGTATGTGTAAAAGGAAATTTGATTGTTGACCATGTATATGAAAGACTAGTTCATAAAACAAAATAAATACAAAATTTTAAAAATCAAGCTTGTAGAAGTACTTCTCCAAGAGGCTGACACTCAGAAAAAGAGAGAATTTCTAAATCCTTATTCTTTATTTTCTAAGCTATAGACCTCTCTTTGTTATGGAAATTATAGTTCAGTGCTTACCTCTTTCCCGCTATCTGTATAAAACAGAAACTGAACTTTCTCCTCACCATAAATATGGGTCTATGTCAACAATCAAAGACCTGTCTATTCGTCTGTTCAGGCTGCTGTTGTTTAGCAGTGTGTGAGATAAGAAAGGGCAGGTCCTTGGAAATTCTTCCATAGGAAGAGGTCCTTTAAATGGCATCTCTAAGTATTCTTTTAGAGTATTTGAATGAGATATTATCCTAAATGTTCCCTTTGCAATAAAAAAATAAAAGGAGAAAAGCTTTCAGCAAAGTTCAAATGCTAATTTCTGAATTTTCAGTGCCACTTTGACCATGTAAACTTCTGATTAAACTTATTCATGGGTAGCCACAATGTCATGATTTAGTATATACCAAATGCTACTGGACCCTATATCTAGACTACTGTCCAAAATGGTAAATAAAATTTTTTAATAACTCAGTAATTACCTTAATGAATCTAAAAAACTTAAATCACCTTTATCATGATTATATATGCATTTTTGATATTTCAAGTTTAAAAGGCTATTTTTAAAAATTTCAGATTATTTTATGGCAAATATTTTGTGAAACTTGAATATTATGTTTTTTTGTAATACCAAATTCAGTATCTGATTTCTAAGTTTTAAATCCATGCTATTATAGCTTATTTATTCTACTTAAAGTAAATTAAACATTGTTTTCTCCTACCACATGGGTTGCCTTCCTTCTCACTTCTGATGTTGACTTATTTAACTTTTTTGGGGGGCAACCTTTACTAATAGAATCCTTTTCAGAATTCCTCCTTTTTCCTACTTCATTATCTTCTTTACCCCATTCCACAGCAAGGCTCTGTGGAAAAGGTCATTCCTAATCATGCCAGCTTACAGCCTTTTTAATTTTTATTCCCATTCTTTACCTATTCAAGACTCTCATAGGAGACATCTTCTCCAACTCCAATTGACTTTGTCTTTTTATTCCCAACAACTTTCCAATAGTCCAGCAAGTCCTTGCTACACGGAAAATATTGACGGTCCACACCAACCATTAGAAGTCCCTATCACCTATTGTCATTCATCTTTTGCCCTGCACCAAAAAATCAGATACCCACAAGGGAAGTATGACACAAGACTGAAATTCAAAACTGATAAACGGAAAAACATGGCATTAAATTCTTCCTTCAAAACACTGAGCATCTATTGGTTCAACATTCTCTCTTTCTTCTCCTTCTCCCCACTTATGTACGAGCAGTGCCTCTTTACCAAGGAGAGAGAAAACAAAGAGCAAATAGATGCTGAACAATATTTTTGTCACCATATTGATTTCTTTTGGAAATGGGGGTGAAAAAAAATCTGTGGAACAAAATCATTCACAAAAATGAGCGTGAGTTGCTATGGATTTCAGATCATATAATATCAAAGTTGTGATATTCGTAACAACTGAGTCATAATCTCCAAATTAAATATGAAAATAATGAAAAATGAATCAAGAAAAGCATGTGGTCTCAGAGGGGCCTACTATTATGAGAGTTGATTCTCATGGTTTATTAGAAGAAATACTTAGTCTTTAACATTGTTTTCAACAATGCTGAGAATGGTTATCACAATATATAGTGTGGTATACTATTCTATAAGTTAGGTTTTTTTCCCTGATTGCTAGAAATCGTGAATATTTTCTGGTTTAATAGACTGAGATTTTAACGCTACCCAGATAAATTATAAATTGCTTGGTGAATGTATAATACAAACTAATACCACCTTGTATACCTGCAACTTCCTTTATCTGAGAAATATCTCACTTGTGATGTCTCCTTTAATAATTACTTCTTATTTGAAATGTTTGTTATTATTCTATCATTTCTAGTAAATTTAGCAATAGAATTTCTTAATCAAAATTCAAGTGAACTAATGATTTTCTTTTTGGCATTAGGTTTATCTAATGTTTAGAAAAAATTGCTCATTTGAGATTCTAAATTAAAAAGACTTTTAATGACTCTTGAATATTATTTGACATATTTTTCTGTCAAATGTCATTAGCATCATTTTGATATCTTTAATTTCTTAAAGTTTGCAAAAGCATACAAGGTTTTCTTTCAGAACTTCACAAAGATAGAGTAAAATGAGCATAAACACTCAGATCTCTTATACAATAACGAATACCAGCGTAGCAGTCTAATTGCTTTTAATACTTATTAAAGATCCTGTTAGATACTAGTAAACCCACATGATTTTTTTCTCATGTTTATAAAATTCTTGGATGTTTCCTTACAAGTAATAATCAGTATGGTGTGCTCATTATCAGCAGGAAACTCTGGTTATTGTATATAGGTAAACGTATGTAAGGAATGGATAACTATAAGCCCTGGTGTGCAGAGAGATATAAGCTGCCCTTTGTTGTCTGAAAACAACTTTCTCCCTTCTGAAGAACCATTCCTAGTAATCAGAACCATCTTTAGTTATAATTTACTGAATACCAATGATTACCAGGGCTCAAAGTAGAATGGAAAAAGGACCTCTGCTTTGTTTATATGAAAGTAGTATGTTTTTTCTTGCACTGGAATTGGTTTTTTATGTTCATTTTAAAAAAATAGGACATTAAAGAAGAGATGACAGAAATCATCAGGTAAAAGTGAAAAGAACTGACAGTCTGAAGATGCTTTTATTTAGTGAATTTAGTAATGTTACAGTTTGCTGAAAACACACAACTTCAAACTACATACGACACTCTAGAGTGTTTTTAAAATGTCACTTTGGTACTTACATTCCAAATCGCAACGTTCCAGAAACATACGTTTGCCAGTGTGCACAGTAAAACATGAAAGTCCCAGCAAAACAACAGAAGAACATCCAGTCAGGGTTGGTTCCCAGCTGCACTGCAATGCAGGTTCCAAGAACTACGAAGACTGCAGGAGAAACAGGTAGAATTCACTGAGCATTATAGAAGAACTCTTATTAGTATCAAGAAGAAAATGAAATAAGAACAATCAGAGAAAGCTCTATTGTGACTTTGTGGGTAGCTTTCAGTTATCCATGGTAAAGGAAAAGTGGATAGCATAGAGAAAATCCACAGATAATCTCTGCTCTAAGTTTAGTTCGTAGCTTTAATTTCCCAGTACAACAAAACTGTGATTGGAACCAATCTTACAAATAAAGAATTAGTTAAGTTTCCTTTCCTATTATATCTCTCCTATCCATTGATCAATAGTGGTACTAATAACTAATGGAAGGAATGAAAGAAACAAGTATTTATTAATTGCCTATTATGTGCCAGGCAGTATGCTAAACACTTTACTTATATTATTTCATTTGATCCTCACCACAACCCTGAGGAGTAGGTGCTTTATTATTTCCATTTTATAGATGAGCAAACTGAGGCAAACAGAAGTTACATGACTTGTCCAGGATCACAGAGCTAGTTAGTGTCTGAGACCAAATCTGAACTCAGGTCATCTTAACTCCAAGTCCAGTGCTCCATCCACTGCACCAACTAACTGGCAGAAAGTGAGAAGAAAATAAAATTATTTGGATACTCTTCAAACTGAGTAATTTACTCCTAAATAACAAAGAATTGGCTGTTATTCTTTAACAGATATTATTTCAGTAACACAGACTTCCTAGGAGATTGCCAGAAAAACTATGTAACTACAGTTCAAACATTTCATCTCCCAGGGGACCAAAACAGAATCATGTACTATCACTTGGCAAGTTACATTGTGGTATGTCCTAAGCTTTTAGAGACATCCAGTTAGCATCTACCTATTCAGGTTTCTAGCTTTTCTTGGTTCGCTTTACACTTATTTTTAAGGACTTGGTAATCTCTAAGAATTTTGAACTCTTCTGTAGATAAAGTCACTTAGCTGTGAACATACAGCTACCTAGTACATATAAATAAGTGTGCACATTTTGACTATAAATAGATGAGATCCAACTGACTCATTATTTTACAATAAGAGAGAGAGTACAGTGTAATAAACCTGGACATAGAGCCAAATGAACCAGGGGTTCAAGTCCTGCTTCTGCCATGTATTGGCTATGTGAGCAAGGTGATGCCATTTAATTGCTCTGTGCCCCACCCTATTTTCTAACACCCTAAGTTACAGAGGAGCTGATGATCTGCATTAGCAGAGGGAGTTTTAACACTGGGAGTGCCCCATACCAATGACAGCACAGGTGTGGCTCTCCCAACTTTACCACCCTGACTTACATGATGGGAAATTTGTTTAAAAAGCAGTAGAGTTACAAGAAAAAAGGGGAACCAAGTACTTGTTAAGAGGCTTGATTTGATAGAGACTGTAACTTTAGGTCACCTATTTACTAACTTTAAGAATTTTAAAAATAATTTAAAAACATTTTGAATTAAAATTGTTTGAAAAACAATCAAATTTAAAATTGTTTTATATTGCACTTCTAAACTCATTAGAAGTCCCAATGACAAACAATTCAATTCATACTCTAAAGCACTAAAGTTGAATATAAAACTTCTTGGTCTGGCATGTATTACAACACTTATGTTATTTTTCTGAACTCTGCTCCTCACATGCCTTTAACCTGTCAACCATACAATGTGACTGCAAGTAAGAATGAACATTATGCAATACCTGTAGAAAGCGAATCACAGCCATGGTCAAAAAGTTCTCCCAAAGGAGAGCTACTGTTGGTTCTTCTTGCTTGTTTACCATCTATAGCATCCAAAGACTGATAAATGAAAAGGCCACATGCACAGGCGATATATGCCCACAGAGGTGCCTACGGGAGAGAGTAGGAAAGGTAATAAATGAGTTTACTAAAAACATGAAATAATAGTTTGATGCCAGGTAAAGATACCTTATTCTCACTATCATAATCATTAACCAATAACCTAGAAAGAATGGAATATGATTTCTAAATATCTACAGTCACACTTTCAAGAGAGCTTCCTTTTTCTTGGAGAAGCAATTATAGCAGTTGGTCATAACATTTTTAGAAAGTAGTACTGTTTTTTTTATATAGCACGTGCGTACACGAGTGTGTGTGTGTGTGTGTGTGTGTGTGTTTAAAGGGATGCTAGCAGGTGTTTTATGGCTTTTTAGGGGGCGAATTTTTCACGTTCTTGAGACTTATTTTTTAAAAGTCACCAAATCAGTTTAATAAACATTTGTTAAGAGGCAAGGCACCATTACTTGATATTTTCTCAGATGTTAGCAAATGTAACTATGGAGGATTCTGCTATTTGTAGCGACAAATAAAACTCAAGCTACTTGAATATAAACAGCACTTTATTTCCCCAGATTATAAACACTGACAGACTTTTGTAAGGGGTAACTATGATCATATATGAAGACACCAGTATTGTTGTATAACTGTGACCCTGGTCAAATTACCCTTATGAAAAATGCATGAAATGAGGCAGGGATGGTGGGAGCTTCCTTCTCTTTACTGCATTCCTCATTTCTCTATCAATTCCCCAAGAGGGCAGGAAAGCTTAGAATCTCAAGATTCAAAATAACGTGTTTTTTTTAATGTTTCTCCCTTCTTTCCCTACCACACCCTCCCAGATGCTTCATGAAGAATCTATCCCATGTGAAGATGAATATGAGTCACTGTAGGATAAGATCTTGAGAAGGCCACATACATGAATGAGCTCACATTGGGTATAGGGAATGTTGATGTGTCCACAAAATTGCTAAATCCTGGAACATTCATTATCTTAACTAACTTGAAAAACCTTGTACAGACAGGTTCCTATGTAGGTCAATGACAATGAAAATTTTAAGGAACACTTGGTGTCATTAAGTTTCTCAAAAAAGGACTGGGGGAAAATATCATTTTTTTTGAAAAAATCTCTAATTTCAGTGAAAATTCCAATAAGCAATCCTGTACATTAAAGATGTGGTATTGCTCATAAATTCTAATATTTTGTCAAGCATAAAACTGTGACTATCAATCTAGGCATTTGCAAGATATGAAACTCTAGTTATGAATGTAGGAAAAAAAATAAGTTAATGAAATATATTTCCCTTTTTTATCACTCTTCATGGTGCTAATACAATTGTTTATATCTTCTTTTCAATAACTGCCTGACAGCACTCTCCCTCAGGTCACCTAGTTAATATTTTTCTCTCAAACCATCTACCATTAAGTTGCATTTTCCAGATCTAGTATTTAAAAAAACCAAAACCCTAATAAGAACTGGCACCAAGAACAATTTTTATTGTTTTATGAATTATTTAATGATCTCTAACTTTGCTTTATTTTAACAAAGGATGTTTGGTATTAGCTGTAAGCTAGGTCTGTATTACAAAATAATGGTAGAATTAGCCAAAATCACTTTGATGCTAATTAACACTTCTTCATGCACCTAAGACTATGTTGTTTCAACAGCCTTTGGTAAATATTTTTTATACATTTCTCAAACTGTTACTTCAGTGAGCACTGCATTAGGGGTTTGGAGTGAGATTCTGCCCCTAGTTTTGTATGTTGGTCTGATTCTTTTTGTTGATAGGCATTGCATTTATAATATTTAATGCTAATTAACAAGTATAAATATATAGCTATAATCTGGGGTTTCAGCATTATTTATACTTGCTAATAAACAATGTCTGTTAGCTATACTTAGTAGAATCAAACAATTAGAAGAGAATAATATTGATCGTGGCACTTTTAAATGGATAGGATTACAAGAGGGATTACTACCCTAAATTATCACCTCTGAATTCTGAAGGCAAAATATTTGGTTATCTTTGATCTTGTAAAATCTAGCTTTTAATAAAATATTCAATACCACTACCCTCTTACAGTGACATGCTGCTATATTTGCAACAAATTGATAAGCTATTTTGAAATGCTAAGAACCCTACCCCCACCCCAGCTTAATGTACAGTAAAGCTAGAGCTTGTAATAAAGCACCTAGCTGCCACCGAGGACTTCAAAGTACCATTTCCTTGGTAAGGACAGGACTGGCAAATATTCATGTTGAAAACCACTCTCAGTTATCTTTAAAAGACCTTTAAGAATGAAGGACCACTGGAGAAGGACAAATACAGTCCTAATTTTCAAAAAAGGAAAGAGAGTGGCATCCGTAAATGATAGCACAATTTCTTGCAAAATTCTACAACTTTAACAAGTACCTAGAAAAGCAAGCAGTAATCTCAGAGCGAGGAAGGACTCAGCAAGAACAAATTATGCCCGAGGATTCTCGTTTTTGCCCTCTTTGACAGGGTCAATCAACTGGTAGATTTGACGATTTACTTTATGTAGATTTTAACAAAACAGCTGACAAAAGTCTAATCTGTAGGATGAGATCTTTCTTACCTGAGGGGGTAAGCTGGGCCTTCCAGTCTAAGGCTTGGTGGACCATTCCCATGAAACCTGTCAACCTTCCTAACTTGCCAGTTCCTATCAAGGGCACCACCGTCCTTTCAGCTATCCAGGTTCACTCAGACTTCTCTTAGATCTTCATTCTTCCATACCTTCCATATCTAAGCAGTTGCCAAGTCTTACCAATTCTACCACTACCTCTCCCAAATCCATCCTGTTTTCTCTGCTCTGACAGCTGTCATTCTAGTTCAGGTCCTCATAACCTACTTCTTGCCTGGCCTACTGCAAAAGTCCCCTAATTAGTCTCTCTATACCCTCACTCTCTGCCCTCTCCAATTCATCCTCCAAATAGTTACAAGATTGATAAGCCTAAAATGCACAGCTTCAGTGGCCCCTTACTGCCTTTAGGCTCAACTACAAATACTTCTGTTTGTCATTTAAAGCCCTTTGCAATTTGTCCCTAATCTCATCGAATTATTATCCTTCACAAACTGTTTTAACAGACAAAGTAGTTTACTTTTTCCCCTGTTTATGAAATGCCATCTCTACCGCTTTCCATGAAATGCTCTTTCTTCACTTCCCCCTTGGAATTCCAAGCTCTCTTCAAGACCTGGCTGGAGTACCACCTTCCAGAGAAGGCCCTTCATGATTCTGTCAGGTCTCTTCCTGTCTCCCTCAAATTATTCTGTATGCACTTTGTAAATATGTTAGAATTACTCCTTCAGGTACAGATTGTTTTTTTTTTACTCAGTAAATGTAAGTACCTCAAGGCCAGGAATTCTTTCATTTTTGTCTTTGTATATCCAGCACCCAGCGCAACATCTGGCACCTGTATGTATTTAATATTTGCTGAATTGAACTGGAATTTGGCTCTGAGAAGAGGAATCTTATTCCAAAATAACAAGATAGGTAAAAAGGCAAGGTATAGCACTGTATATCAGGAAGCTATATTCATGTGTAAGGAAATCTAGAAGCAGAGGTGAGGAAACAGTGGATAGCATTTAGGTAAAGACTGAGAAAGAGAGGGGCAGCTAGGTAGGTGGTGCCATAGTGCAAAGTGCCAGAGTCAGGGTGACTCATCTTCCTGAGTTCAAATTTGGTCTCAGACGTGTATTAGCTGTGTGACCTTGGACAAGTCACTTATCCCTGTTTGCCTCAATTTGCCTCATCTGTAAAATGGGCTGAAGGATGAAACAGCAAACCACTCCAATATCTTTACCAAAAAATACCCAAATGGGTCATGAAGAGTCTGAAACCAAATGACAACAAGAAAGGGGAAAAAGAAGTGACACCGTCATCCTGTGGAGACTACCACAGAAAGAAGAAATAAGACAATTAAGTCCAGGTACCAGATCACAAGCCTACAACCGAAAAATGATATAGTGGAGGTGGAAGACTTTTATGACATGGACATCTGCCAGGAGAAAAGCAGCTGACAACTTCTTAATTTGTGATAACTTTCTTCCTCAAATGGTAGAAGAACTATTAAGATAAAATTATATTGAGGATCTGATTCTCATTAACAGGATATTATTGGTTAATGGGGTAGAAATCATGAGAACCTTGGTAGGAAGTGGCCACTGATGGAGTTTCTGATAGAGAGGTGGAGAAAAATCAGAAATATGCTAACATGTGCCCTAGATTTTGGGAGAAAAAATTTCAAAGCTACAGAGGAAGTATCCTATAGCTTAAAATTCTGCAGGGAAAGTCAGGCTAGGAGTAAAGAATAAAATTCTAAAGACACAAAGAGAAACAATGCTGACAAAGAAAAAGGGAAAGCTGTATAAAGAGACAGATGCATAGGGAACTTGGCCACCCACTTAAGAATAAAAAAAGAACATACGGAGAAGATGAAAGCAGGGTCAGTAACTAAGGATGAAGATCTGTGTGACTTTAGGCAAGTTACTAAACCTCCCTTATGTTCAGCTGTTCTAGCTCTATGATCTCCAATGAAGCATCAGTTGTGTGGTCCTCGTGCCAGCCAGTCCTGATATTTCTACCTACAAAACACCTCTTGAATTAGGCTCCTCTCTACTCACACAGCCAACCTCTTAGTTCAGGCCTATTATCACGTCTCATTCAGATAACTGCAACAGCTTCCTCACTGTCCTCCTTGCCTCGTCTTTCCCCACACTGATCCAGCCTCCCAAGGCCTGCCAAAAAATGATGTCCTACAACGCACCTTGCTACTCAGTAAATTCCAGTGGCTGCCAATTTGTCTGTGGGGTGGGAAGGGGGAAGAAAAGGAATAACCTTTTGTATTAGGTGCTGTGTTAAGTTTTTTTTTAAACAAATATTAACTTATTTGATCCTCACAACAGCCCTATAAGGTAAGTGCTATTATTACCCCTATGTAACAGTTGAAGAAAATGAGGCAGAGGTTAGGTGACTTGCTCAGGGTCACACAGCTAATAAGTATCGGAGACTATATTTGAACTCAGGTCTTGTGACTCCAGGTCCAGTGCTCTGTTCACTGTGGTGACCCCTAGCTGCCTCATAGGATCAAATAAAAGTTCATCAGGCATATAGCTCTTCAATACATGGGTCCATCCACCTCTATTTTCCTGCCTTATTACATCATTCCTATTTGGTCCAGCCAAAATGGCCTTGCTGCTGTTGCTCATACATGTCCCTTCAACTCGTGGGTCTGGGCCTTCCGCCTGACTCTTCTCCATCTTGAAGTTACTCTATTTTCCCTTCCACTTCTTGGAATCCCTGGCTTCCTTCAGGATTCAGCTCCAATGCCACAAAAACTTTCCTAGGTCCCAGCAGCTACTAACATCTTCCCCTGAGGGCAACCTTATATCCATTCTGTATCTATCTATGCATAGTGCTCACCCCAATAGAACACACATCCCCTGAAGGCAGAGATGTCTCATTGTGGTCTCTGTATCCTCAACACCTAAGCACAGTCTCTAGCACAGGGAGGGAATGGGACAAAAATTGACCACAAAGAATAAGCAGAGGTGGTCAATTCCCATTTTGTTTCTGAGAAGGAGTATGACTTTTGGACTCAAAGAACAACTATACAGTTGACTCAAGATAAGTAATGAGATAGAAAGAGATCTTCAGAGCTGAGCTTGGTCAATATAAGTCATCTATGGCCCAGATAAACTCTAACCTCAAGAACTGGTTGAAATGATTGCTGAGCCCGTCAGTGATCTTTAAATAAGTGTAGATAACAGGAAGGGTAGCTAGATAGTGCAGTAGATAGAGTGCCAGGCCTGGTATCAGGAAGACCTGTGTTCAAATCCAGCCTCAGACACTAAAAATCTGTGTGATTTAGTCATTTAGCCCTGGTTGTCTCAGCTTCTTCATTTGTAAAATGAGCTGGAGAAAGAAATGGCAAACCATTCCAGTATCTTTGCAAAGAAAATCCTAAATGGGGTCACCAAGAGTGGGACACGACTGAAACAACTAAACAACCACAACAAAAAATTACAGGAAAGGTACCACAAGACTGGGGAAAGCTAAATGCATGCCTAATTATCACAAAAGGAAGGTGAAGACAGCCTGTACAATTGACCTATTAAGGTCAATGAGCTTGACTTTGATTCTTCCCAAAATTCTAGGACATTTTAAACAGGCAGTTAGAGAAAATCCAGATAAGGAGATGCTGAACACAGAGATCGGTGGTTTTATCAGGAACAGGTGATATCAACCAAACCTTATTTCCTTTTTTTTTTTTTTTTAAAACATGGATGTTTGCTGGACCAGTAATCAGGGAAATTCTGCACATACAATTTACTTATATTGTAGAATAAGGTATCTTATGCTGTCCTTTTGGAAAAGATGGAGAGATATTGGATAGCCCATAGCACAACTGGATGGATTTGGAACCGGTAAATTGCCAGAATCCAAAAGTAGACATTGTGGTTCAATAATTACATGTGCCAGTTGTAGGCAAATGTTATGCCATACTGAGCAAGGGCTGTGCTCAGAAAAATCTTTTTGCTTATGCTAAGCACAGTATTTTCAATTCTTTCTTCATGTAAAGCAACTCTGGTTCACATCAACTAGGAAACTTAATATAAACTTACTACTACTAATAAAGCTATAAACCTATTGATTTACTTGCTCAGGTTAAATCCTGCCTTTTGCTTCTCTCCCCTAAAGGGAAGACTGGCGATGGAGGGACCAGTGTGGGCAGTATCATTAGTACTTGGGTCTAGGTAGTGTGAGGGAGATTACTTGTGTGGAGGCTGCCATGTTCTCCTTGACAGAAATTCTACTGCACTGGCTTATTTTCCCCCACTTCCTTTGGCCTTCCAGAATCACAGCAGCAGACCAAGGAAGAGCCACCTTAGGTGTGGTAAGAGCAACAGGAAGATATCCAAAGACACTCTTACCCTCAGATTAAAAACAAAAGACTACTTAATGACCATACCACTCCTTTTCTCAATCAATTCCAGTAGCTCCCAGTTGCCTCTAAGATAAAATACTAACTTTTCTGTTTAGCTTTTAAAGCCGGTTACCACCTGGGCCCAATTTATCTTTCTAGCACTGATGGACTGTCTTCCCGTGCCCTGTCTTTTTTCTGTTCCTTACCCATGACATCCCCCATGCTCTTGCCTTTGCACATAGGTCATTACTCACATGCCTGGAAATCATACCCTTCCTCAACTTCACATCATAGAATCCCTCCCTTCCCTCAAGACCCAGCTTAAGTATAACCTTCTACATGTAGCCTTTCCTGACTCCCCTACCTGCTAGGGCTCTCTGTCCCAAACTGTTCGAATTTATTCCCTTTATAACACACACACACACACACACACACACACACACACACACACGTTCTCTACCCTGTTAGAATGTAAATTCTTTGTGATTGGGTTTTATTTCATTATTCCCATGCTTAACAATGCCTGTCACAGAGTAGGCACTTAACAAATTTCTCCCCAGTGATGCCATCATAAATATAGCCAAATCATTCACCTCAAGACTTGCAAGTCTCTTGCAACCTATTCTATTACAGATTTCTTATATAATCTGTCAAGTTTAATTATCTTAGAACTTTATTCAGCAATCTCTATACTACAGATAAAGTACTCATTAAAGATATCTTTATAGACTCTCCGACACAAAAATGAATGTAATTTTTGCACATTAGTTCCCTAACCAAAACAAGTAATGTTTAACTGCAACTACAATGTTTCTTTTTCATCTGTAACAAATGTTACATCTGATGCTATTAAGACACCCCTCTTACCTGTTCTGTAGCTGTGGGACAATAGTATATTAACAAAACAGTCGTACAGATGTTTATTGATAGTCCAATGATGGTGATGAGATTTGGGGCAATCCAGGATGGAACTCTTCCAACTAGCCATTCCCAGTAACCTTGCATTAAGGGCTCAAGCAAGGATCGTCCAGCACTTTGATATCTGTGTTCTTCTAGGCGCTTTAGCTGGTGTTTTGACAATGGTGGGGTAGGCAACTGAAGCAACTTACTTAATACACATCCTGTGGCATTCGCATGCCCGAAGCCCACAGGGGCCTCCGGGTGAGGATCCCCACATCGTTTTCTTGTTGATCGATGTCCACTCATGGATCTTTAGCTCCTGTCTTCTGTTAGCCACTTGTTTTTTATCTGAAGGAAAAAAAAACCCTGTATTATTACTATTCTGTATCTTAAATAAAACTGAGCTTATGTAAAAAAATTAATAATGCCATGAAAGTCCCAAATATAACAAAACATTCATAGCAAAACTCTAGGTGAAAAGAATGGATTGCCATCACTTGTGGTGCATGAATGCAATGCATTATGATTGCTATAAGAAATGAGGAGGATGATTAAGGGTAATACAGGAGGGCTTGTAGGAAGAAATGCAGCATTAAGCAAGCAGGGGCACAACAATACCTATAACAACGAAAATAAGAACCTGAAGACAAGTGGCCCCAGATTAACTGTACCAATCTTGGTTCTGGACCACTTGGCCCACAGCCCACAACCAGTACCCCCTTGCTTCTCTCAAAAGAGTTAAGAGTTTCTGGGTGAGATCAGCCAATGTCATGTCATTGTTTTCATTTAACTATTCTTCTTTGTAACATCAAGGGCTCAATGGCAGGGACGGTGATGCAGAAGGTATAAGAGTAAATGATGAAAATACGTAAAAAATTGCATAAATTAAAAATTATGATAAGTTAATCAGAAAAGGAACAAAAAAACCTAAGTCCCAGCCCTGTTTCCACTACAAATTTGAGGTGCTGAAAGACAGCCAATTTCCCTCTATTTTTCAGGCAGAAAGACCAAAACTGTTATTTTGGAGGAAACCTTCCTGGTTACATTTCCTCTGCCCCTTAATTTTTGTTGTTTAAAATTCCTCCTTTGGGCTTCCTTCTCTCTCACTTATTAAGCATAAACATTGATAACACCTACAATGTCCCAAAACTGCACTAGGTGCAAAGAAGGATATAAAATTATTTAGTAATAGAAGATGGCATGGTCTTGCCCCTTAAAGAGCTTATACTCTTGTTGGAGAAAGAATACAGAAAACAACTAGAGAATATGAGGCATCCATACAATCAAACTTGAGGTTTTGTAGCAGACTGTAAATTCTACAAGGATAGAGAAGGAAAGAATACTGAGCTGGAGTTACTTAGGGAAAGACTTCATGGATGCGATAGGTCTTAAAACTAGATTTGCAAGAAAGACAAGATTTGCAATAGTGGAGAGGAGGGGAATAAACATTTCAGATGGGGATGAGAAAGGGCAGTTTATCAGGAAGGTACATAGTATGTATGGACTGACTTGAACAAAAGGAAATGGGAGAAAGCTAAATGGGTAGGATCTATAAGTGAAAGCCTTAATAACAGGAAAAAACAGTAAAGAAACAGCAAATTATTCTATCTGCAAGGTGAAAGAGATGAAATCAAGGGGAAAAAAAACTTACAAGATTCTCTACCTGAAGGACAGATGCCAGGTAATATTGAAAAAAATGGGAATACCCTAAAAAGAAAAATTACACCCTAATTTCTCAACTGGGGTACAAAATCAGAGCCAATTCCTTACTTCCAGCCAGAGGTCAGATATTCCTGAATATACAACTAGCATAAAGTGGATTAAATCACAACTCACTTTAGGCTACATTTGCAACTGGCTGCTGTTGGTCACTTTAGACCAAATTGCTGATCCAATAATTCTGAGTTGTCACATTTTTCAATTCAAAAAAGGATTCTGTAGTAAATACTGGGCAAAGCACTCTGCAAACAACATTCCCCTCCTCCCCTCCCTTACAAAACACAAAACATCACAGTTCTCACCCACAGGAAGTTTACATTCTGTTGGGATTGGGGAGAATATACAAGGTAATATGAGGAGGTGGAGAGCACTTAAAATTAGAAGGATCAAGGAGTAGAAGATTTATAGTAAATATCTCTAATTAATTTACATATTAGGTGGGGACATGGTAGCAACTTTTAAAGAAATTAAAATTAGAGTGAAAACTCTAATTTTATTACTTTACTTTATTATTTCATATTTTATTATTATTCCATTTCTCTTACTGCTGAAAGAGATAAAACGGAAGCAGCTGGCCTGCTTTTTGGCCCAGAGACAGCTACAAGAGCAACTGATCCGAATGGCTTTAAGTTTGTACATTTGGCAGGACAATCTGATAAACTGATACTTTCCTTCTGTTTTTTTCTCTGACCTAGATTTTTATCTGTTAGAAATTGTGTTCTGACAAACTTTTCTAGGCAAATAAGTGCAACCTGTGATCACATAATTTATAATAAATTAGGTCCAATATCTCAAGGCTTTCATTACCAATGTGTTCGGCAAAATTATTTTCTGAGCAATTAATAAAAACAAAACTACCCATTTAAATCCAGAATTCACAAGTAATCATACTAAAGAAATGAATCTTTTAAAACTCAATCCCATATTTCTTGTTAACTACAAATTTAGTGAAAACAATAAATAGTATTTGGGAATAATGGGATCTTGGATACCATACCTACAAGTAAACTTCAAGATTAAATAACACTTGAAATATGTCAAATTATCACAACCAGAAAAAACTTTATGTTTATTACACCTAAAGCAGGATAGCACAGTATCCAACCTGTAGCATGTCATTCCAGCATCCCCATCCCCCTGTGCTTAGATGCCAGGGATCTGGACTCCTCCTCCTGAAAATGGGCAGACCTCCAGTAACTGTTTTTATGAGCTGCACTGACTTAGCAGTATGTTGTACAGAATTTACAAAGAGGGTTAGCTAATTAGTAGATCTCTTCAGCTTTTGAGAGATTGCTGAAAGAAGGCATTAATCACCGCAGGCTATCAGAGACACGATAAAAATGACAAAGACAAATGGTTAAAAAACGAATAGAGAAATTTAATTTCAGTATTACTTAGAAAGCCCCACACACTGCAAGGGTTTTCAACAGGCTGGAATTAAAAGTACCACAATTTAGATCGAACATACCACAAAATTTCCCTTGAGTTTTTAAATATCTATCCAGTCCCTGGCACATAGTTGGTGCTTAATACATGTTTACTGACTAAAAGCACTTAATATGGGCAAGGAAGCATATGGAAACATAACCACCCTTACTTTGATAAACCCTAAAAAAATTGGCAAAATGCTCGATCCAGTTTAAAGAAAAGTCAGAGAATCTTTAAAGCTTTAAGGTATTTTAATGATTACAAAATCTAGTGCTTTCACTTTTATGCATGAAGAAACTGAAGCCCAGAATGTTATGTGATTTGCCCAAGATCATACACACAGCTAGTAACTGGCAAAGTGAATATATTATTAACTATAAATTATTTCATAAGAATTTTAAATTTCATAAAATATTGGAGCTGGTAGGAAACTTACAACTAGTTCTCCTTACTCCTAGGCCAGTATTCTTTCCATCAAGCCATCCTACCTCCCTCTTTAAGTGGAGACTGCAGTGAGAAAAAGAGAAATGAGTGTATGAGGCCATAGAACTAAACACTAGATATGTACAAACCTTTTTACTTTAGGCACTAAACATAAACTTTTTTTTTTTCCAAAAAACTCTTCCATTTTTGGAATGTAAGCTGCAATAAATTCACAACATAGAAAATGTAGCAAAATCATTTTTGAACTTCTGCAACTTTAGGAGACTGCTCCCAACTATTACTCTTATAGGACTTGTTACATATCCCCTGGTACTGTAATTTGTATTTTGTAACTTCCCTGTTTGCTTTTTAACCACTAGAGTTCTGGGATTGTACTTTAGTATTTCTGGTAATCCCCCTAACGCATTTAGCACAGACCCTAAAATGATACAGTAATAACAACAGCTAACATTCGTATGGTGTTTCTATGTATCACTTCATTTGATCTGTACAACACTCAAGCAGGTGCTATTATTACCATCTCGTTTGTCCGAGGAGGAAACTGACGTTGAGAGGTTAAAGTGGCAATGCTAGTAAGTCTGACTAGGACCTCAGTACTTCCTAATGCCAAATCCAGTTCTCTGTTCCCTACAGCCACCTCCAATAAGGCAGTCTGCCTCAGCACTTTGGAAACTTTAAAGCCTCTATAAATGTAACCCATTATTATTACAGCAAATGTCTGTTGAATGAAATGTTATGAGATTATCGCCACAAAGATGACTACAGTGTGGATTTATTCTGGAGCAAGAATTTTCAAGTAGAAACCCAGGATATCTTACAGTTATTAGTTAGTGGCAGAATCACAGCGATTCTGTTGGAGAGAATTTGTATAACTACACCAAGATGCAAAAACCAAGCCAAGCCAAGCCAAGCCTAGTAGGCATGAGGCAAACGCAGAGCCCTACTTGTCCAAGGATCTCAGGAACCTTGGCCGACTTGGGCAGTTCTCTGGTCCCTTCTTTCCAAGAATATCGCTTAAGCCGAACCCAACTGGCGTGCAATCTATAGCAGTTCCCTCAAAGCTGACTGATTTCTTAAAAGAGAGGAAGAAGGAAAGAGAGACAGGGGAAGAGAGAGAGACTGACGAGAGACAGGGAGGAGGCGGAGAGAGGAGGGAAAGAGAGAAGACGGAAGAAGGGAGGGGGAGAGAAAGAGACGGAGGGAGGGAAAGAGAGAAAGAGAGAGACAGAGGGAGAGAAAAAGAGAAAGACAGAGAGGGAGACGGAGGGAGGGAGAGAGACAGTGAGGGAGAGGGAGAGATAGAGGAGAAAAAGGAGGAAGAGGAAACGAGGAAGAGACAGAGAGAAGGCAGAGAAAAAAGAGAGACAAAGAGAAAAATCAGAGAGAAGAGAATCAGAGAGACAATGAGAGAAAAGACAGAGAGACAATGCGAGAAAAGACACAGAGCCAATGAGAGAAGAGACACAGAAGAGAAAAAAGACAGAGACAGAGAAGAGACAGAAACAGAAGAGACAGAGACAGTGAGAGGAGAGACACAGAGACAGGAGAGACAGAAGAGCTGGAGATCCAGAGATGGCGAGAGAAGAGCCGTCCCCGGTTCAGGATGCCCCCGGGCTGGCGGGGCCGCCTTTCCGCGGACGTGCAAAGACAAGGTCGCCTCCCCACGGGCGGGCGGCTGACATGGAAGCGTGGCCCGGCAGGCCCCCGCGGGGTCCCCACTCTCCCACGCGCGGCGGCGGACCCTGCGCCACCCCCCGGCCCGGGCTGCTCCCCCTGGCCCTTCGCCGCCCCTCGCGCTCCCTCCCCTCCCCCAGGGTTCGCCACTCGGGAGGAATCACCCCCTCCCCAAGGCACCCATCCCCTGCCCCTCCGGTCTCCCCGCATGAGAAGAGGCGACCCCCGCCCGCACCCCGCACTTCGCGGAGAGCGCCCCCCGCCCCGCCCCACCCCACGCGAGACCCGGCGCCCCTCACAGGTTTGCACCTTCCACTTGGGCCGTCCGGGTGACTCTGCTCGGCGGCAGCAGCGCGTTCGCGACACTTTCGCAGTTGCCGTAAAGGCGGACGCGGCCGGAGTGGGCGGTGGCGGCGGGGGCGCGGACGCACTCACCGCCGAGGGGGCGGGGCGGCCGCTCAGGGCGCGCTCCCGGAGGCGGGGCAGGCCTCGCTCTCGGGCGCGTGCCCCGAGCCCCGCCCCGACCCCCATCTTGCCGGCGGGACGAGGTGAGCAGACCCGAATGCTGCCCGCGACGGCGGGTGCAGCGAGCACGGTAGGCCGGGGCTGGGGACGGGGACGGGGACGGGGAGAGGAGAGGAGGAGGAGGAGAAAAGGCCTCCGGGCACTGGAGGCCTCAGGGGGCGCTGCTGCCTCGCAGGCCCCCGCAGCCGGGGGCGAGGCGCGGGGTCCCGGGGCGGCTCGGGCTCGAGAGCCCCCGCCCCCCCCCCCCCCCCTGCTTGGCCTTGGCCGCTGCACGGATTGCCCCTTCCCCGGAAGGTGGCTGCCCAGGTCACCGTCCATCTACGTGGGGTCCTTGCCTGGCCTCGCCAGACGCTGCGCGTCTGCAGGATGCTCGGGGGCTGCAGCGGACCATTCTGAGCGGGGTTGCCCCCCGCGCCCTTGGTCCTGCGGGGAGGCAGGTGCCACCCCGTAACCACGGTCCAGGCCCGAGAGGCTTTGCATTGGGAGGTGCTGAAATCTGGCCCCCCGTCCCAGAGCAACATCATGATCCGCTAGGTCTCCTCTCGCAGCTGTGGGGTGTGAAAGAAATACCCAGGCTCAGTTATCGAATTGGCATCCCCGATCCCCCAGCCTACTCTCTCTTAAACATCATCATTTCATCCGCCTTTTTTAAAAAAATGTTATTTAACCTTCCAAGCACATTGACTTTAGTGAGAACGAGATAGAAAACGTTACTTCTGGTGTAAGGCCATTTACACTGTTCTGAAAAACCAACCATCCAGGTGTGCTAAGTACCTTAGCAAGCTGATAATTAATATGCCTTCCAAAAGCTGGGAAGCTTTCCTTGTTTGCTGAGATATTATACAACCTTCTCTCACATGGAAAGGTGGCCCTTCTTCATACCAAAGCAAACACCCTCTATATACACAGCTGATCCTATTCCATCCTATTTTTTCCTGCAGAGACTGCTCTTCTATCATCTTCTCCCTCTCCCTAATATTCAGTCCTTCCCTGTCTAGTGTGGTTGCTTCTCTTCTGCCCAAAAAAATGCCCATTCCTCTTCCATCCTTAAAAAAAACCCCTCACTTTATTTGACCATCCCCGCTAGCTGTCCCCTATATTTCTCCTCTCCTTCATGCCTAAACTCCTTGAGAAAGCCATCTGTAATCAGTGTCTACTACCCTTTCTTCTCACTGCCTTCTAAACCCTCTGCAGTCTGGCTTTGGTCCTCATTGTTAGAAGTATGCTTGACTCTGAAATTCAGGGATCAAGGGCAATTTATTATTATTGAGGAATCCAAAGAAATTGGTAAACATTCCTGGCCAGAAGAGCACTCTGCCTTTCTTTAGGAAGAGGGAGTGGAGAATGTAGGCGTGAGATCAACTTTATTCTGTTAGACTGACAGGGATTGATGCACCATCAGCTCAGTACCTCTCATTAGAGAAGGGATTAGTCCTTTCTCTTCTGGGTTACAGTCTTCCTTACATACCCCTAACATGCAACTCCTTGGTATGTTTATGTCACATGTTCAAAAATGGAGGAAAACTCCTCCCTGTGGGTATGTGAGGTGATACTAAATTAGCCAATTAAGCATGCATGGTAGCCATTTGATCCAGTTTTCTCTTCAACCCTGACCAGCTTCTGGACAGTTTAGACCAGTTTTCCTAGCATCTTGAATCTGTGGTTTCTGCAAAACTGCATATTTTATTCAGATTGGCTGAGGACTCCCCTCCTGGTTAATTTTTACTCCCTTCTTTGTTCAAGCTGACACTTCATTAATTATTCTGTGGACCTTAAGTAACTCTTTTGTGGAAGCCCAACTTTCCCTAACTTTTACCCATCTCCCACATCATTGTGAGAATTGCGGTTTTGGGGATCACTGGACTGCCTAGGCAGGGCCAAAGTCCTGAGCAAGAACCCTGTGAGAATCCCTAGGGGAGGCTGTGCAGACCACAGGACTCCCAGAGGAAGACCAAGTGGTAGGTCCCCCCTAGACCCCTCCCCCGTATTAATCTGTGGGGATCACAGGGCCTCCTAGGGGTCAGACCCTAAGGAGGACCCAAGTGGTGGCCCCTTAGGACATCGGTAAGATCACAAGGTTCCTGAGACAGGGCCGGAAGACCCAAGTGATGTCCCCTTAAGAAAGCTGTGCAGACCACAGGGTTCCCTGGGGGAATCCTAAGTGGTAGCCCTCTTAACACCACAGTAGGAATCACAGGACTCCCCAAGGCAGGGTCAGGAAGTCAGCCTGAGACCAGCTTCCGCTGCTCGAGGAAGATCCATGTGATTTGCCTGTTGTCATCCAAAGAACTCAGGACCAGAGTGCGCAGAGGAAGGCATTTATTATGCTCCTCTAGAGGGTGTAGTGCTACCTGGAACACTCACACTGATACAGCTGCGGTGGGGTGGGGGTGGGGGGGTTATGGTTAGTTTACAGTCTTTACTTTTTACATCACTTTCCTAGGTTATACAGTTTCTTTGGGTAGGATAATAAGGATACAGAAGCAAAAGTGAAGTTAATTAGATTTTCCTTGTCTTAGTTTAGGATTAATCTACATTCTTTTGCTTCCCCTACCTTCCCTCTTTAACATATGCAAATTATGCAGATAAGTAGGCCTGGACTCTAGACCAAGACCAGACCCTAGATAAGCTTGAACTGGTTCAACCTCTCTAGTTCCCCTGACTGCCTTCTCAAAAAGTATGCGCATGCATACAAGCCTCTGACCTCTCACCTGATTGACCTTGAGGCCTGGTTTCTGCTGAAGCTGGGGTGGGGGAGGGGAAGTACACCTTTAGTTCTGTGGAAACAAAACTCCTCCTCCCATTTCTTACATCATCATCCTACAAAAATTGTTCTCTTCAAAGTAAATTATCTCTTACCTGCCAAAACTAATGAATGGCCTTTTCTTAATCCTCATCCATTTTAAACTCTTGGTGTCTTTGACACTGTCAGTCACCCTCTTCTCCTGGATACTTGTTCTCCAGCTTTTCCTAACACTTTTCTCCTGGTTCTCTTCCTATCTCATAAGACAGATATCCTTCTCTGCTCCTTCTCAGTCTCCTTTGCTGGCTCTTCATCTAGTTCATGCCCATTAACCGTGGGTGTCCCCCAAGGGTCAATCCTTGGACCTTTTCTCTTCTCCTTCTATATTGTCTCACTTGGGGAAATCTTATCAGCTCCCATGGTTCCAGTTATCATTTTTATGCAGATGATTCTCATACTGCCAATCTCACATCACCACATCCTTGTTGGAATCTTGAATTGGAAGTGCTATAGCCATCTTAAGTGCAACCTGTCCAAAATAGAACTCATCTCCCCACCCCCCCCAGCCCCTTTTAGCCCCCCGCAAATCCTTTCCTCTTCTGAACTTTCTCATTTCTGTTGAGGGCACCGCCATCCTTTCCCCAGTCACAAAGGCTCATAGTCTTTTTCTTCCTTTACTCCTCACATTCATCCCACATATCCAAACTATTGTCAGGTCTTGTCATTTTTACCTGTAGAATAACTCTGGTATTTGTCCCCTTCTCTCTACTCACAGAGCTACCACCCTGTTGCCGGCCATTGTCACCTCATGGCCAAACCAGTGCAATAGTCTTCTAATTGTTGTCCTTGCCTCAGTTGCCAAAATGGCCTTCCTAAAGTGCTGGGCTGACTTCATCTGCCCTCACCGAATGAACTGTAGCTGCTCGTTACATCCAGTATCAATTCTAAAATCTTCTTTTCATCTTACAAAGTATTGCTTTCTACTTACTCCATGTGTCAGTAATAATGAATGTGGCTTCCTTGCTGTTCTCCAAATCTACCAAATCCATGCCTTTTATTTATTGTTAGAGGCTATTTTATTTTATTCATTTATTTGCTTTCCTTCATGTCTGGAATGTACTCTTACCTCACTTCCCCCCCCTTCCCTGGCTTTAAGACTGAACTCAAATCCCACCTTCTTTTAGAGGCCTTTAATTTCTTTCCCTCTCTTACTCCACCCCCACCTCTACTTCACCTGAAATGCTAGAATCTTCCCTCTGGGGTTACATCCTATTTATACTGCAAATACCTTTTTATATACACAGTTACTCACTTGTTATCTTCCTCATTAGAATGTAAACTCCTCGAGGACAGGAACTTTAACTTATTGCTGAGCTCTAATGTTTGTTGATGATCTTCTTAGTCATTAGTTCGAGAACTGACAAGATAGAAAATGCATATTATTTTTAGTTGCTTTTATGAGTTTTAGAAAATGTAATTGGAGTTTAGGCTTGTAGAATTATACAGTAAAGGACACGAAGCAATGATTTGTAAAACACTTATTTCCCTACTACATTTGCCTTGTACTAACCAGTTCGTCCTCTTGGATCATAATAGACTTAAAGTTTTACTTTATCTGCTTGACTGGCAATATATCAGCCAAATTTCCAATTTACTTATGTGAAAATAACTGGAGTTTTCCTTATCCAGTTGTGGGTCCAAATTTGCAGTCCTTATTAGCAACCTGGTAACCCTAATTTATTCCAGTTTATTTTTCATATGAGGAAGTACTTCACAGAGTCTATTTTCCAGGGCCTCCTCGTGGTGTGAAAGTGACCCTGTATTCTGTGAGGCCATGCTAGTGGAGAGCAGAAGCATATCTGGGGCAAAAGGCCAACTCTTTGTATGAAGCGGTACATCACTAGCAAGCTGATCGCTTGACAATGAGTTTTTGGCTCTTAACAAAGAAACAGAGAAAAGTACATTATGACCTTTGGTCCTTTACATCTGGCTTCTCCTTCTACAGTGATGGTGGCTGAGTGAGAAAGGGAGCCGAGAGTGCTAAGCACAACACAGTTTTTGGACTTTTCTTGAGTATTGGGACTATAAATGTGTGATCCTGGTTGGGTGACCAAAGAGTGCAAATGTTGCTAGAGGAGCCAAAATGTGTCAATCTCGACATTTGTTACTATAAATGAAACTAGAGGGAAAAATAATTTCTACTGACTGGAAAGAGATGCTCATAAAGATGACAAAAAAAGAGGTGGCAGACTATGTTTTATCAAATACCCAAAGGCAACAAGAAACATTTCATGGGATTCTTTAATCATTGTATAATGTAGTACCACTGATAAGTATTTGCAAAAAGACCAATATGAAAGAAATTGCAAATCATACACCAAGATCAGCTACTGAGGATGCGGAGATAGACAGATTCTACCAAGAGTTTGGTATAAGACTCTCCAAATTAAATCGACATATATTGTGATACTTGGTGAGTTAAGTGCAAAGGTGGAAAAGGAGACATACCTGGTAAAGCGTGGTTCAGGAAGCAGGAACGAGAGAAGCAAAAGACTGGCCAATTAAACTGAAGCTTTGTGCCTTTTTATTATGAACACTTGCTTTGAGGAAAGAATTGGTAGATGCTAGATGTCATGATGGCCAAATCACATAGTAAAAAATAAAAGAGGTTATATTACAACGTCCAGGAAAAAGAGACTTGTTATTGATGAGATTTGTTCCTGAATCTGCTGTCTGTGTACAGACCAGAATTAGTAAAACATAAGAATGAGGAAAAAAAGTATACAATTGAAAATTGAAACAATTCAATTCTGAACTATTTGAACAAATAATTGACAAAATGGGAAATGGACATGGACCACTTACAATGATTTTATAAAAATTTAATGAATCTCAATTCATTGCCACAGCAAAGTTCCTAGAAAGTACCCAAAGATTCCTTTGGAATGAGTCAAACAGAGAAGGACGGCTGCCCAAGGCAACACTGAGTAGGAAAATGGACTTACTTATAAATTCTTATGCAGAAGGATGATGGAAAATTATGAGTAGTATCATCTTATAAAGAGCAGAGAGAAGCAGTGAAAGTCAAAGTTGGTTTAAAGAAATCTTGGCAAGATAGCCAACTAAACAAAATAATCCCAGAGGCAAAAGTAGGACAAGAAAAAGAAATTATTTTTTTTAATTACCATGAAAAAAATTTTTTTTTCCATTTATGCAGTGGCATGGAACTACCACAGTTGGAGTCTTAACACTATAGACCTGAATGTGCTTATTAGTGGAAACAGTAGTACCATAGAGAACAAAGATGGGGAGAGCAGCCAGATTGGACCAAGAGGAGATCTGTGCTGGAGGTGCCATAATTGTGAGGGCCTTGGGGATTGAAATGCATGAAGTCTGAATATTAAAAGTTTGGAATGAAATCTCAATTAAGATAACATAAATAATCAACAACCTGCCTTTCTTACTCTCCCACTTACACAAAATATGAGAATTACTTATTAACTAGTAGAGGCCGTCTTTAACAAGCTTTCACCGTCAGTATTCACCAAGGGATCACTTCTTTACGGTTTCACAGTTGAATGGAAGATGTAGAGAATAGAAGATCTCAAGTGTGCTTCTTGTTTGTTAATTATGAAAACACAGTTGATTTAGTAGAGCAAAATACCCATTACAGGCTGTTTTTCAACAAGATATTTCTCACTGATCTATTAAACTTAGTCAAGACTCTCTGAATAATATAACAGTAAAAACAGTTCTGTTCAGTGATCTTGTAATCACTGCCATGATGGAGGAGATTGAGAGTCAAACTCAAGTGGAGGAGCACCTGCCTGGGGATGGTGAAGTGCTCCTATTGACAGAGGATATTGTGCTCCTTGTATCAAAGCGTGCATAGCTCTGCAGAGTCCATTCTGGAAGAGAACTTTAATCACTAGGAGTTTGTCCTGTCAGTTGCCCAGATTACAACATGAATTTGGACGGACAACCTATAGAGTTTGTCTATCAGGATATTTCATCTGCGACAGGCAGTGTAGATTAACAATGAATTGGGCCCCCCAGAACTGAGCAAGAGAAACAGAGCAGGTTGGAAATGACCATGAGCTTTCCACGAAGTCAAAGGCCCACCTTCTTTATAACAACATTCTACTGGGATTGATGTATAACAATGAAACACGGAATACAAGTCTCCAAAGAATTAAAAATGATTATCACACAGAGGGCAACATAACAGCAGTGGTGGATGTTTGGTGGAAGTTTGACTACAACATTTAGTCATCAATGAACATAGAAGAACATTGCATAGAAGAACAAGAGGCAAAGATGGCTTTGAGGAATTGTATGATAAGAGAATATTAGCTGGTCAACTGGAGAGGGTGAAAGGTGAAGTAAGGATGGATAGAGGGTTCCATTGGTATCCTTGTAATGTCAGGAGAAAGTGAAGAGGCCTTCCGTATGTTGGATGGACCTCTTGTGGTGAATATATGGAAGGACATGGATAAGATCTGATGCTCATGTATGAGTGAGTTGTGATACGTATGTTGGAAGACATTACCATGACCATGAGATCACAGATCCATGTTAGTATTTGAGAGTATGTGGGCATCTTACTGCATAAATTCTAGTGGGATTTATGAAAGTAGTTTATCTGATTCCTAGGTTCCTGTAAAGATTAAGTGCCTGCCTTGGGCTGAATATAGCTGTACCAATTGACTAGTTAACTCCATATATCTCAGGGCCTAAATCTACATCTCTGTAACTTTCGTATGTCGATTCTAATTTTTCTTCTTGGAGTAACTTGGAATAAGCCAACTTCTTGTACATGGTAGTCTTCCAGATATTTGAAGATTGCTATTAAAAACTTCTCTTTTTTTAGGCTAAAATCCCAGGTGCCCTCAATTATTCCTCATATGATATTTATTAAAAGTATTATACTCAGAACTGAATAAAACAAGCAAATATATTTTGTGAGCCAGATGAGGTAAATATATTTTAATTAATCATATCTCTGCTTCTCTCTCTTACCTTGGAAAATTGACAGTTAATTGAATGCCTTTTTTTTTTTTTAACAGACCATCTATCACTGCTACTCAGGTGCTTTGGCAAGTATCTTATTTCATTGTCTTTATAGGAGAAAATAAGACTTGGAAGGTTGTGGCTTTTAAAAAGTGTAAATTAATAGCCACATCATAGTACAAGTTCACAGTCCTTGCATTTTGGTTTAGTTCAGCCCGTAGGCAATACAGAGAAACATATGCATGTAGTGTGTGTGTGTGTGTGTGTGTGTGTGTGTGTGTGTATGCATGCACATATATATACACATTGCTAATAAGTACTATAGCATTTTTACAGTTTTGTATTGCTAGATGGCAAGCTTAAGTGGCACAATAGAAAAAGTGCTGGGCCTGGAGTCAGGAAAACCTGAATTGAATTGTGGCCTCAGACACTAGCTGTGTCACCCTGAGCAAGTCACTTAACTTCTATTTGCCTCAGTTTCCTCAGCTGTAAAATGAAGATAATAACAACACCTATCTCATAGTCTTGTGAGGATCAAATGAGATATTTGTAAAGCACTTAGCACAGTGTCTGGCACATAATAGGCAATGTGTAAATGCTTGTTCCCTTCAATTCCCCTAACATATTTCTTGTGCCATCAATAGGAATAAGTCCTGTCTGTGCCCAGTGTGCTAAGCATTTGGTCCCTTAGTTGCTAAAAGCCCAAGGTCAACAGTATAATGTCCATATTCATATTCAGGATGTACTTTTAGAAAACAGACAAATTAAAACGTGTAATACATACAGAGAGTAAATACATTTATTTAGGTGGTTAGTAAAGAGGGAAGGATATAAATTATAACTGATATCTTTCTTATTAACTTTAGAGAAAGTTACTTGGAGAAATAAGATTTCAAAATTCATATCCAGTCTAGAGTCCCTCACCTCCTGATTTACTACTGCTCCTGATCGTTGAATCCCCATCCCTGGGCAACATCCAGTTTTTTCTGCATTAAAAAAAATACATATTTGAATTAGATATTAGAAATTTGTAATATAGATATGTGTGAACATTAGTATGTATTGACATTCTAATACTCTATTGGTTCCTTATTGACTACCACAGATCTGAGTTCATCATTTAAAACCCTTATAAGCTGATATCCTCATCTCTTTAAAAGATCATTTGAAGATAATTAGATAATGGTGATTTTGTACATGAATTTCTGTATTTCTTTTTTTCTCATGAGATAGTATGTTTCAGACAGGTGGGACAACCTAAGAGAACGAGAGGTGTTCTCTCCCACTCTTACTTAAACCCAATTCTTATATGTATGTTTAATATTTTTCTCCCATCTTTTCCCTTTTTGCTTCAGAAGTCCTAGTGAGATGTGGTGGTTTCAGCAAGGACTCAGCTTTCTCCCTTCAGCCCTTGTTATTTGGACAGCTGCTGCTTTCATCTTTTCATACATTACTGCGATAACTCTTCACCATGTGGACCCTGCATTGCCCTATATCAGGTCAGTAAAGTGCATACAGTTATTGTGGTAACAGATATTGTACATGACTGTTCTTTATCTGGAGCTCTTGCCCATGATCACTTTTAAATTGAAAAGTTAAAAACAGATTTGTAGGTGGAAATTTCATGCTGGCAACACCAAAAAAGAGAAAACTCTGTTTAGTTCAGTTCACCAGACATTTATGAAGTTCCTCTATTGTGTGAGGACTTTGCCAGGTGTTGGGGATGCAGAGACAAACACCAGAGATTTCCTGCCATCCTGGAACTGAGATTCTGCTGAGAGGTACAACATGTACACAGGCAAGATAATTTGCGGAGGAAGAGAACAGTAAATAGGGGAACAGAAAAGGCTTCCGTAGGTGTGGTTAACTCACTTTGCTAAAAATTAATAGACTGACTAGTAAACGTAAGATGTTTAAAGCCTCTCCTAGGATACGTTTGGGCCAGAGTGAGGGAGTTTCTTGGAGGTGATGCGCTATAGAGGAATCTCTTTATAAAATTTTGCTTGAAAAACCAGAAATTATACCTGTATCATATTTCCCAGAAGCCCCGGGACTGCCTAGTATTTTTTTCCATGCTCTTTCCTAATCGTGTGGTCATATTAATCCTAAATGATAATTTCTCCTCTTTCTCTCACCATGTCTGTGGAAAGAGTGCTGACACACAATATTAAAATAAGCTATTCCCTCAGATTGATGCTAGTTTTTATTAGCTCAAATCAAGAAATCTCTAAAAGTTACTTTCAGAAGATGAACTATAGTGGGTCTGGAGCGTACAGAGCAATTTTATTTGTTGTCTGTGGCCAATAACTAGAGGGCAAAAGATTAAAGATCAGTGTTCTAAAGTTCTTGGATCACACTTCTAGCAATATCTCAAACAAAAGTTGGTAAAACCGGATAGTTTATCCACATAGAAGTTGTATAGCCTTCTGATTTTTGTATGAAATTGAAAAAAGTTGTACATTTGGAAAACAAAATGGAGTCCATCCTTTAATAAAGAAATTATATCTTTGAGGATTAAAAGACTATATAAAAATTGAAACCAGTCTTAGAAATTAATCAGCAAAAAGTAGAGGAAATATGCAAGACAAGCAAAGTCTGTGGTTTTGAGTATAGTTAATCATGTTTTTTACATTAAAACCAAGAAGACCATAGATCTTTACCTAGATTAAGTACTTACATTCTTGCCTAAGAACATGCTAAAAGAGAAGTTCAGGCCTCAAATTATCCTTCTCAAGGAGAAAGTTTCACACACAAATAAGAGGAAAAGTGAGGGCCAGGAATTCTCTTTTTCTCAATCAGATTTGACTCCATGAAAAATTATAGAAAACAGGTTAAGGGTCAGCCAATTTTCACTGAGAAGGATCAGTTCTTTGTACATGATAGTGAGTGAACTGGAGTGGAATGGAGCTGGGGTATCCTTGAAATTTAGAATTAAAATTTTTTCTTTTAAATTCATTCTTAGAAGGCCCTGAACTTTCCGGCAGCAACTGTAACTTAGTCACATGTACAAGGCCCATAACCCATAAAGTGCTATGATCATGCTGATCTTGAAGCCAGCATGGAGAGTGGGAATTGACATAGACACACAATGTCTACCCATTGCTTCTGTCACCGCTGCTGTGCACTTGGCTGCCACTACTGGGTTGTCCTCACTTCCAGACACCATTATGCTGCCTTCCAGCCGCCACTGGGGCCTTTACCGTTCCACGTGTTTTACAGGAGGCACTAAGGTAGGGTGGAAAGAGCCCAGCGTTTGAAGTCTGTGGACCAAGATTCAGATTCCAGCTCATGGCACCTGTGACAGACAAATCCATTAACCTTCGTCCCTCAGTTTCTTCAGCTATAAAATAATGGGGTTAAACTAGATGATTGCTGAGGTTTCCTCCAGATCTAAGTCCCCCAATCTTAGTTCCTTCTGTGGGTATCTGAGGTTTTGTAGTTTGAGGGAAATGCCTTTGGGTCCTTGCGCGGATGGCTGTCTTTGACCATGCTTCAGGACAGCATCATACAGGGATCAGGTATTCAGTGTATACTCATTGTACTGTGGTCTCTGCAACCAAAACTGCCCTGTCTCAGGTGGAAACAATCAAGGCTACCAGTAACTTGCTTTTCTGCACCTCCAGCAATTGGAGAGAAGAATTAGTAATAACAACAATTATAATATCATTTCCAGGTTCCACAATGCCGTTAACTCTGTAATCCAGTCCAGCATTGTGTGCAGAGCATTGTGCTAGGTGTTGGAGGAGGTGCCCAGTGTAGCCACTAGTCCCTCCCCACTGGGGCTTACAGACTAGAAGGGGTATAACACACATATCCAGATATCGTTATGTGATAAGTGCATCAGAGAGGTGCACGAGTGCTATGGGAAGTCTCGGGGGAAAGGGTGTTATTTTTCCAGTCAGATGGTGTGCTGTGGGAGGCATTTGGTCTTCTGTAATAAAGGGGAAGCAATGAGTCATAATTTGCATAGTGGTATTGAGAGCTAGACTTCTGGACTAGTAAATGCTATTGTAAGTGCTGTAATATGATTGGAAAGAGAAGAAAGCAGCTTAATTAAGTAGGTCTGCCATACACACACATACACAGGGGTGGAGTTTGACAAGAAAAGAAACTTAGCAGAATCTTTCAAAGTTCATTCTTTGTGGAACAGTGACATCAGCATGTCACAAGATTCATACAGCAGGCTTCTGGTCATGTTACTTCCTTTGTGCCTATAGTAATCAGTAGGTCATTAAGATCTGGGGAGGAAGGTTAAAAAGGTTTTTTACTGAAGTTTCATTACTGGATATGGTCACCTCCTTCTCTATGTTCTAATCTGATGCAGCCTTTTCTCACCCAATAGAGCCATCTCTTGTTCACATAGTTGGATAGGAAAGAGGAGAAATATGCTCAACTTGGCGTTTTAGCAGAAATGTTACTAAAAATAAAGGCTCCTCCAAGGTGCCCATGATTCCTGCTTCTCTCATAATACCCTCTGTATTTGGAAAAATAAACCTTGATGTCTTGGAAAGGTGAAAACTTTTAAGAGATGATAAACCACCTGATTTAACTTACATAACTCTTTAAAAGGTCAGTGAAAGAGCTGAGCTAGACTTAGAGTTTTCTTTTTTTAAATACTTGTGACACTGGTATGGCCTGACACCAGGTGCAGAAATAGAGTGAGTAAGGCAAATTGCAAACAGGCTGAACTGAAACTTACAAAGCTTAAGAGGTCACTGTCCCAACTGCAAGATTTTAATTAACTAAAAATAACTACTTTTGTAAGCTCTGACTAAGCAAGATGTAATTAAATCACTTGGTCACTTTTTCTCAGCGCTTACAGTGGAAAGATTGAGAAATAGAATCCATAACATTCCTTCAGTGGTTTTACTTCCTTGTCTGCAGACACTGCTAGTTCTGTTTTAAGTCACTCTTTATAACTTAAACTCCCAGCCTCCATTTAAAAGGATATTGCTTCTTTTTCTTACATTCGTTTCTGTTTTTGACATATTTTCCCAATAACCTAGCCTTGACACTTTCCAACCACCATCCTTTGGCAGTTTTTGTTTTTTGTTTTAGTATTTTGGTGAATGAATAATGCGATTCCTTGGAACAACAAGGAAGGTCCATCTGGAACCCCATCTGTGGTGGCGTAGATACTGACATAACAAAGGGATTTTATCATTTGCCATTTCACTTTTAGAACAGATAGCCCACCTAGTGGACAATTATTTTAGTTAGTTAGAACACCATGTTAGTGAACGTAGGTTCATCTGCCTTCACTCCACTTAATTTCAGTCAGTTACTGCCATAGAGTACCCCAAGCCCCAACCAGCCATTGTGCAGATCGCTGCTGTTAATAACCAGGAAGATGGGGCAAAAAATTGGGGCTGATATCATGTATATTTACTACTAGGTGAATTTGGAAGTGCCTCTCATCTATCCTCCTACTCCTTCTAATCTTGCTCATTTTTCTCTCTATTTAGCCTTAACTACTTCAGTTATGACCTTGGCCTTTTGGTAATATCCTCTCCTTTACACGTGAATCTTTAGCCCCTTTGACCTGCTATTTCCATCTTGCTACCTTTCAACCCTGATTAATTCCTACCATCTACCTCCTCCACTCCTGCTGAGCTGCTGACTGCTGCCAGAGCAAGTCACAGAATCGAGCCATGTAGGTTTCCCTACCGATGTATGCTTTCTAGCCTCAACTAAGCCCTCATGCTCTACAGTTATCCTTCCTTTACTCACTTCTTGTTGACACTTTCATCCCTTCCACAGTAGCTGGTTTAAATTTTTTCTCTTCTCCAGACCCCAGCACTGATCTTCTCACTTGATTCTTACTTGTTGACTTTGCCTGTTACCTTGCTGACAATACTGAGTCTATCCTTGGTGAATTCCCTCATCTCCTATATTCTGCTACTTTATTCTCACTGCAAGCCATCCTTCCCTCTATTCTTCCAGGTTAAAGGAATGAGAGAAAAAGCATTGATTAAGCATTTATGCTTTGGGGATTCAGATACCCTTGAGGAACTTAGATTCTGATGGGGAGACACTACAGTACAAGATGATATACCATTTATGTAATAGTTACCATTTATATGATGCTTTAGAGTTTGCAAAGGGCTTTACAAAAATCTCATTTTATACTCACAACAACCCTAGGAAGCAGCACTATTATTATCTTCATTTTGCAAGTAAGGAAACTGAGGCACACAGAGGTTAATTGACATGCCCAGGGTCACACAGTGTCTGAGTTTGAATTTGAATTCAGATCTTCTTCAGCCCAGTGTGAGGATTGATCTTTCTCAATCCACTGTGCATGAGAATGGTGGCTGGGAAAAGATATTCGATCTTGTCAGTGTTAATAAACATTTATCAAGCACCTGCTATATGCCAGACAATGTGCTAAGTGTTAGTGATATAAAGAAGGCATAAGATATCCCTTCCCTCAAGAAGCCCCCAATCTATGGAGGAGACAACACATGAAAAGCTGAAAAGTAGGGGAGGGGGAGGGAGGTTACCCACTCCAGCCATGGTGAGGTCATGCAGCCAGGATAGGAAATGATCTGAGGAGGTATGTGAGTGTCTGATGAATTTCTGGAGAGTAGCCAGGTGAGAAATGATGAGAATTCCCTGTGTGCCATCCTCCAATGGAAGACTATCAAAGGAACTCCCAGCTGCTCCCTGGGAAATCCCAGTGGATCCACCAAGCTGTCAGTGGACGCACCCTGTCCAGAGTCCATGGCAGCGTTGCCTTGATTACTGTTTCCAGAGTTGAAGAAAGCAGGAAACAAAGGCACCCACACAGAGGCATTGTTGGGGATCTGGGGCTGGCTAGACATAATGGTCAAGAGTGAAGTGTGGATGCCCAGTGGTTTAGCTCTTCCAAAGCATGATCTCTGGAAGTCCACTTCAGAGGATGGTTCAGCATGGCAGGAAGAGGGCTGGGATGAAGCATTAGAGAGATCAGTGTCACAGGAAGATTCTTCCTGTGGAAGCTAATGCCTTGAACTCTGTATTCCCTCCCCTCCATCCATCTTCATCCTTTCCCTCTGCTAGGTTTCTTACCTCAGTCTACAAACATGTTCCCATTTCCCCTATCCCGAAAAAAGCCTTTATTTTACCCTGACCACCTTCTGAGCTTATTCTATCTTTCTGCTTCCCCTAATTGCCAGATTCTTAGTCAACGTGCCCTGCCTCCTCTTCTTCACACCCATTTACTCCCAAGTCCTTTGCACTCCAGCTTCTATGACTATTTTTTGTCTCCAAGGCCCCTAAAGACCACCTTATTACTAAATCCAATGTCATTTTATGTCTCTCCTCACCCTTGACTCTCTCTGGTATTTGACACTGTGGGTTCTCTCTCTCTTGATGCCCTCTCCCTCATCTTCTGTAATATCACACTTAGGGTTCTCTCTCCTCTCCACTAGCTTCTGCTGCTTCCTGATGTTCCTCCCATGTTCCTTAAATGAAAGTGTTCCCTAAGGTTCTCGTAATATCCCTGCTTCATCTGCAGTATCCCTTAAATGATTCTGTCTACTTTTATGACTTCAAAAATGACCTTTATACAGATGATTTCTTAATCTATATCTCATGTACCATAACCTCCTCAGTTTTGGTTCCATACTTTTTAACTGCTGATACATACTTCCTCTGAATGGCTTGCTGATACTTTAAACTCAGCATTTCTAAGTCTAACCTCTTCATCTTCTCTGCCTAAACTTGCCTCTCCCTCAATTTCTTTATTTTTGTTAAAAACACTGTGATCTCCCCATTCACCAAAGCTTTAATTTGTGGTTATTTTCATTTCCCTGTCCTGCCAAATCTAATAATTTCTATTTTCACAGTATCTCTCATGCCTTGGCCCTTCTCTGGCTCCCCACTGCCACCATCTTGGTTCAAAGCCTCATCTCTTCTCACACTATTGCAATAGCCTTCTCGATGATTTTCTTGCCTTCGGTCTTTCTGTTCTCTGCATCACTTTCCAGCTCTTCCTAATATCACTATGGTCTTATTGCTCTTCTACTCAGAAATCTCCAGGGACCTTATTTTCCACTGGATAAAGTGTAAGCGCCAGACTCTGGTATGAGATCTGCCACAATCTGATTCCACTTGAACTGTCAAGCTTTGCCTCATTTCAGTTCTCCTTCATAGAGTCCATGTTAAGTCCAAACGGTACAGCCGTCTGCTTTTCATTCTTGTCCTGCCTTCCCTCACCCTGGTGCTTGTGCTTTTACATGCATGTTTATCTCTATCTGTTGAAATCCTCCTTTCCTCAATGTGGACATTGATGTGGATTTCGATGACACTTCCTCCATAAAAATTTCCTTGAAGGACTCCTCTGCCCGAGTGCAAGTGATCTTTTCCTTCTCAGACTGCTCACGTTACTACGCTGGCACATCTCTTTTGTGACTGACTTCATAGTCCTTTATGTCACTGTTATTTGTGTACTTTTCATTCCTCTGTCACATTCAGTGAGAACAGGGCTTACATTTTGGCTATGTCAGTCAATCAGCAAACACTTATTAAGCACCTACTCTGCCAGACCCTGATTTTATTAATTGAGGATACAAATGTAGCAATGAAATTGTCCTTGCCTTAGAGGACCTGGTTGTGACTTGCCCACATTAGGTGTTTATCAACTATTTGTGGAATGAATACTTTTGGTTGTAAAGACTTGCATCACTTCTTCACAGTTTTGTTAGTTTCTCCTTTCAGATAATTACCAAGATATCTTTATGGCAATGTTTAGTGATTCCCATTATGTTGGCTAGTTTCTTGCATGTGTCTTGGCTGCCTAATAATTAGAGTACTCAGAACTTGTCCTCGTGTAGTTCATTGTTTTAGATATAGATTATTTAGATGCTTTTCCCCCCACGGAGATGGGATGTTTCTGTTTCATTCAGGCGGAAAGTACAGCAGCCCCTCATAGACCCTGTCCCAATATTGATTGACGTGGAAGCTTCATTCTGTTCAGTTTTTCTGACTTAGGTTGGTTTGACCCTCCTTAAGCAGTCTGGTGACTCTCTACTTCCAGGCGCTCACCATATTTATACTGGACTTAGTGTAGATACCTGAAGAATTTTAGCCCTACTGCAGTTTCAGAACTCCGAAACTCATATGATCCACCAACTTCAGCCTTCCCCAGTAGAGGGGATTATAAGCTTTCACCACTACCCAGCTTACTTAGGATAATAGAACATCTGGTTTATCACAGTGGCTGAACCTGAAAAAAAACTGGAGATGTAAGTAGAATTTTCTTTTTTACTTAAAAGGCAGAGAGTTGTGGAGATCTAGTAAATTATAGTATAAGTGAGTTCAGTGTCAGTGATCTTTTTGCATTAGAGGGAGAGGCTTCTAGGTAGAATCTAGTGTTGAATGAGGCTATTTTTTAACTTAGTCTCTCAACTAGTTACCATCATATAGAGTAAAGCTCTGTTTCCTGGCATAAAAAACTGTCCTAATCCTGGGTAGTCACTTTATATATTCAAACTACCTGATGGGTGGGGGGGGGTGTGATGACTTAGAGTAACACATCATCATTATTGGTGTCCATGCCCCAGTAATGATGGTGAGTTAATAATATAACCTTTACTTACCAAAAAAAATACCTTTTAATTGTTTATATGTGTATGAATTAAGCACAGTCTTCTCAGTACCAGTGGTGTCAAACTCAGATAGAAACTGGAGCCACTAAATCATAAATGAGGATAATCATAAAAACAATATTAATATTAATAATAATAGCCATCATTTATATAGCCCTCACGATGTGCCAGGTACTGTGCTCTGAGCTCTTTACAACTATTGTTTCATTTGAACTTCATAGCTGCCATTATCCCCACTTTACAGAAGTTGTATTTGCAACAGAGGTTAAGTGACTTGTTTAGGGTGATAGAGCTAGTAAGTGCCTGAGGCTCCATATGAACTTGGGTCTTCCTGACTCAAGGCCTGGAGCTCTATCCATTGTTGCATATTAGAGAAAACCACACATTGACATTACCTATGTTGGCTTGTATTTTCATTTATTTATTTGCCCTAGGCCAGGGCTGTATGTTTGACACGTCTGCTTTCCACAGTAGATGCTTAATGGATAATGATTATGATGATGATGATGATGACGATGACGACAACATTAATAATTCCTCTCCATGAAGGAAGTTTCCTTTCTGGCATTTGGATAACAAATGATCATAAGTGTCGAGTCATGGTTAACATAAAAAGAAAATGAAACTATTCATAATATTATTTTCTCTTTAAGGAAAGCCATGAGAAAAATGAGGCCAAAACAGATTTCTATAGAGAATAAAAGGTTCTGACATACTTCTCTTCCTCACTGTGAATAATGGGCAGTGCTTTTGGTGCAAGTATCCACATACTGATGTTTTTCTTTCAGTGACACTGGAACAGTGGCTCCAGAAAAATGCTTGTTTGGGGTAATGTTAAATATCGCTGCAGTCTTGTGTAAGTACTATCAATGGCCTTAACATCTTCTAGATTAAGTAGTAACTAACCTAACTGCATAGAATATTTTGATAGTTGATTGAAATATGCTGTTAAAAATAGTAGCAGCTGAATCTATTCTTTATGTTTTAAAATGTTGCTTATCTTTCACAACTTCAAGAAAATGTGATTTCATCAACTACCACGTCAACCCAGATCTCTTCGGCAGCTTTCTAAAGCATCTTCAAAAGTTCTCCCAACTTAAATGGTTCAGGCTTTGGCCCACAGACATTTAGGCCCTCTGTCACCAGGCCTGTGCTTGTTATAGTGGGTGAAAAATTACCTCGAGTTTTATATAGATTGCTTTCAACTGAATTGTTGAAGTTTTTGTAGATAAATACATGTTGATTTTTTTTATCCGCATTTGCACAATATTACAGTAGCTGTATTGCTGGGACTTAGCTCAGTAGTAGATATGCCTCCCAGGGTTGCAGAATAACAGTCTCATATATAATAACTAAGCACATTTTTTTTCTCCTGCTCAGCCCTCCTAGACCAGGGAAAAATTGTGTCAGCCAGAAGCATTTCAGCTGAATCCTGGTCTTATATGCTCAGTATTGGCCCTGGATAGTTTTTCCTGTCTTACTCCACCAATCAAGGACAATCAATGAGAAAACCCACCAATGCCACCCAATAATAATATAATGGGATATGCTCTAGCTGTAGAAGATCAGGGTGGAGGGGGAAACTAGTTGTGCCCGTGTAATTTAGGGTTAACTACAAGTTGGAGAAACTTTCTCTAAGTGTTTATGCCTGCCTCCTTCCCCATTTCTGTGTGTCTGTATTGATGTGTTTGTGTGTGTGTGTGTGTGTGTGTGTGTGTGTGTGTGTGAAAAAAATATACATATGTATTATGTATGTTTTACACACATGGAAATGCATGTGTCTGTTATTTAACCACCTGATCTCTTAGACTTCAATAAATATCAAGGTTACTGGCTGTATTCTTTACAACAATGTAACAAACAACAGAACAAAGCTATACATAGTTATTTACAGTGTATCAGTTATAAATATGATCACAGCCAAAGTAAGCTTTAACTATCATCATGACTACTGACATGTCCTCATTTCTGGAAAAGTCTCAACATTCAGTTAGTTCTCTCAGGATACCAATCAAATTCTCTCTTCTTTTTGTTTTTTTAAACAGTATAAGGTTAAGCTTAATTTAAATAGTCTGTTTAACTCCCAATTCTCCCTATAGATTCCTCATAAAATGACATTTAAACTGTTACTGCCACATTTTTGTACCTTTTAAAGATACAGCAGTTGTGTCTATTGGGGCAACTAGGCAGCACACTGGACAGAGCACCAGGCCTGGAGTCAGGAAGACTTCCTTAATTCAGATCTGGCCTGAGACACTAGCTGTGTGACCCTGGGCAAGTCACTTAACCCTGTTTGCCTCAGTTTCTTATCTGTAAAGTGAGCTGGAGAAGGAAATGACAAATCACTCCAGCATCTTTGCTAAGAAAACCCCAGATGGGGGTCACAAAAAGTGAGACACATCTGAAGCGACTAAACAACAAAAAATTAAGTTTATGGTCTCTGGGAAAGAGACTATTGAAGTTGTATTATAGCCATTACACCAGTGTTTTTATTTTACCAGTCTGCTTCCATGCTAGTCCATCATGTAGTTTTTCATCCTCACTATCTCCATTCCCTTCATTTCTCAGTGAACCAACTCAGCTTTACATTGTTCTTCATTTTTAAATCTCTTGCCCTTCCTTGACTCAATCATTGATTGTGCCTTGCCAAAACCCATTGTTATTCCCACCATCCACTCCTTCATTCCTATTCATGTGCTCCTGAACAGAAAATTATGAAACTGCATTGACTGGGCCCCTTATAGATTCACATGATATAATCTTAACTGAGTCCTCAGGTTCTATTTCTTCCCAATTTGCTATCCTGCTATCCAGGGTGGCTATTCCATACCTTCTCATCTCTCCTCAGTCTCATGCTTCCATCCCCCATCCTCACAACTTCATACTTCACTAGAAAATATTGGGGCCATTCACTGAGACTTCCCCTTCTCCCATCTTACTCAACTCTTCTCATTCAGACATCTTTTTCCATTCTGTCCTCCTTCACTGTGGTCTTGGATGAAAAGGTAGCTCTTTTCTTTGCCAAAGTCAGACTTTCAGGGTGAAATTTTGATCCTATCCCCTCCTGACTTCTCCAACAGATTGCCCCACCCCATCATCTCTACTCTCTCTTCAGATATCTTCAGTATCTCCCTGCCTACTAGCACTTTCCTCACTGCCTGGAAGCCATCTCCAATCTTCCTGATCTATATCTGGCCACTGGACCCTGATGGCTGCAGAGGAGAGAGAGTGAAGCTGGTGAGCTTGCACAGCCCTGCCTCACTTAAATACAGTTGGCCAGTCATGGCATCACCTTCCTGATGTCATGGTCCCCTTTGAGAATGAAGGACAAACAACAACCTCACTGCCTGTTAGTCTCTTTTATCCTTTAAAAGCCCTCACTTGATCCCACCATCCTTTCTAACTCATGTTAGCTCCCTCTCCTCTTTGTGGCTAAACTCCTGGCAAAAGCCTTTTGTACCACAGAAGTCTTTACTTCTTCCTCACCCTTCAAAACCTTCTGCAACCTAGCTTCTGACTCCCATCATTCAATTGAAGGTACCCTCTGCAGACTTACCAGTGATCTCTTTACTACCCAGTGTAATGACATTTTCTCAATCCTGATCCTCCCTGATCTTTCTGTAACATCTGATACTTTGATTATTCTGGATGCTCTCCCTTCACTGAGCCTCACATCTCTCTCCTGGCCCACCTTCTATCTATCTACCCACTTCTCAATCCCCTTGTTCTTTCTCTGTGTCATGCTCATTGTCGGTGTCCCTTCAGGCTCTCACTTGGTGATCTTATCAGTTCTTAGTCCCTCTTTTCCTTCCCCTGTCTTGCTTGGTGATCCTCTTAGCTCCCATGGTATTGTTTATCGGCTCTACACAGATGATTCCCACCTATTTGTATCTATCTCTGATCTCTTTCTGAGCATAATCTCACATCACCAACTGCCACATGGATATCTCGAAGTGTCTGTTCTCTAGGCATCTCAGATTCGATGTACCAAAACACAACTCATTATTTTTCACCAAAAACCCTTTTTTCTCAAGTTCTTATTGCTGTCAAGGTTACTGCCATTCTCCCAGGCATCCAGAAGTATAACTTTAGAGTCACCTTTGATTCCTCACTCTCATTCATTCTACATACGCGTGGAGTACATATATGTAGTCTGTTGCCAAATCTTGTTTCTCCCTCCACAACATTTGTTAAATATGCCCCTTTTCTCCACTTACACGGTCATCACTTTTGGCCCTCTTCACCTCTCCCCTGTAACTATTACGGTAAACTTCTCACTGGTCTCTTTGCTTTGAGCCTTTCCCCTACTCCAGTACTTCCTCTTTAGCTGCCAGGGTGATCTTTCTCATCTGTAAGTTGGACCATATGATCCCTTTTCTCTATAGCTCCAGTGGCTATCTTTGATCTCCAGGATCAAAAATAAACTATTTTAGCATTTAAAGGAAGCTAGGGATTGCCCAGCATGGAGGAGGGGGAGCCTTCCGAGCATGGGTGGACAACTTGTACAAAGGTACCAAGAATAAGTAGGTTTGTTTGGCCAGGCCATAGAGTATGTTAGTAGTAGTAATATGCAGTCTTTCTGGAAAGATAGATTGGCTCCAGATTGTGAAAGACTTTAAACGCCAGGCAGAATAATTTGTATTTGATCTTAGAGGCAATAGGGAATCCCTGAGATGAGCAGAGGAATGACCCGATCAGACCTGTGCTGTAGGACTGTCACTGATGGGAAAGACTGGTGGCCAAGAGGCCAGTTATGGGGCTGTTATAATGGACCAGGCTAGAGGTGATGAGGGCCTAACCCAGGGCGGTGATGATAGCAGCCTTCCTCCATTATTGGCACAGCCTCCTGAGTGCTCTCCCTCTAGCAAATCTCTAAAGTCATTTTCCTCAGACATAGATTGACCATGTGGCTCCCCTACTCAACCAACTCCAGTGGCTTCCTGTTGCTTCTAGGATAAATTATAAATTCCTTAGTTTAGCATTTAGATCCCACTACACCTGTGCACAGCCTGTATTCCATGCCCCACACTCTGAACCATATGAACTACCCTTCTCTCTACTCCTCACATATGCTGCTCCGTTTCCCATCAGTGTGCAGCTACACTGGCCACCCCACATGGGTTGAATGTATCTTTCCCTGTACATCCCCTTTTTTCCTTTAAGGTATAGCTGTAGTATCATCATCTGCATAAAACCTCTTCTGATTTCCCCCAACTACCAGTGATCTCCCTCCCACACTACCTTGTATTTAATTACTTTGTAAATATTTGCATTGTCTTCCTATTTATGCTAAGTATATATACATACTTATCTCCCTCATTAGAATTTGAGTTCTGCGAGAGTAGGAATTGTTTCATTTTTTTGTACTTGAATCCCCAGCACCTAGCATGAGTGGCAGTCATATAGTGAACATGTAATAAATACTGTTGATTGATTGGAAAAAATGGAGAAACATAGGCTAACCACTCATCTATTGCAGTGGATTTAGAATTGGATGAATATCCATTTAGAGGAATCTGTGCTTGGCCCTGTGCTCAGAAACACATTTATTAGTGATTTAAATAAAAGTGACTTAGATAAAGATATAGATGGCTTATTCATCCGCTATACAGAAGACACACAATTAGGAGGTGTAGATAATTGGGCGAGAGAACCAGGAGCCAAAAAGATCTTGACAAGTTAGAACTGAATCCAGTAAGATGAATTAATAGGAAGAAATGTAAGCACTTTGGTTCAAAAATATCAATTTCGTTGCTACAGGACAGAAGAGACAAGGCTACACAGCAGTCTGTAATAAAAGGAGTCCATGTTGTGATAGGACGACTAGCTCAGATAATTAATAACCTCCTGTGTGTCAGGCACTGCGCTGCATTCCAGCATACAAAGCAGTGCTAAAGCAAGGAGCATAGATCCTCATGGCCTCAACAACATAAATAACTAGGCATATACAAGATACGTAAACAACGGATAGAAGAGAATCTGTCAGGGGAAGGCACTAAGCAGCTGGCACTACTGGGACACTAAGATGCAAAGGTGAGGGGAGAGAGAGAGAGAGAGAGAGAGAGAGAGAGAGAGAGAGAGAGAGCGAGCCTTGCAGGCATGAGGGACAGGCAAGGCAAAGGTGTGGAGGTGGGAAGTGGAGCATCATATTTGAGGACTAGCAAGTGTGAGGGAGGGTAGCGTATAAGTAGACCGGAAAAGTGGGGAGGGGCTGTGTCATGAAGACCTTTTGATGCAAACAGAGGGGTTTCCATTTGATCCTGGGGCTGAGGAGAAGCCACCAGCATTTATGGAGCTGGGGGCTGGGGGGAGGGGCCGGTGGGCTGGAAGTTAGATCTGTGGCACAGTGGATAGAGGACTGGCCCTAGAGTCAGGAGGACCTGAGTTCAAATCTGGCCTCAGACAGGTACTAGCTGTGTGACCTTGGGCAAGTCACTTAACCCCAGTTGCCTCCAAGGAAAAAGAAAAGAAAAAAGTCACCTTTGCATCAGAGTGTAGAATAGATTGGAAGGCAAGAGAGTTGAAGAAGAGAAATCATGAAGAAAGGTATTGCCGTAGTCCAGGTAAGAGGCAAGGAAGGTCCAGGTGACTTTTGTGGCTAAGTTCATGAAATGGAACCTATCCAAGACACGTTGTGAATGTAGATGTGAGAAATAATAAGACTGAGGATGATGCTGAGGTCGTGAGCCTGGGCCATCAGGAGGATGGTGGTGCTCTCAACATTAGTGGAAAGGTTGGGAATAGAAGATTGGGGGGAAGTATTAGGAGTTTTGCATGTGTTGAATTTGTGGTGCCTAGAGGATAGACACTTCAATATTTCCAAGAGGGTTTTAATAATATGTGACCACAGCTCAGGAGAGAGACCAGGACAGGATATATACGTCTGGGAATCATCTTAGGAGCTTGTATTCTGAAAAATCGCTCATGTGATTTTGGGCTTCATTAAGAGAAGCATCATGTCCAGCCAGATTAGAGAGGTGATAGTATGGTTGTAGTATGACGTCCTGTTAATGTCATACCTGCTGTATCGTATTCAGGTCTGTGTACCAGAGTTTGAAAATGCTGATGAGAACACTCAGAAGAAGGAAACCAGGATGTTGAAGGGCCTTGAGATCATGCTGTATGAGGACTGTCTAAAGGAACTGAGGATGTTTAGCCAAAAGAAGACTTAGGGGTGGCAGGTGGAGGGAGGGCAAATATTCTTCAAATATTCCAATGGTTTTTCTGGGGAAAGCATGTTTAATTTGTTCTGTCTTGACCCCAAAGTATTATGGATCATCTTGGGAGTTTTTACCTCTAACCAGTCAGTGAACATGAAGCACTTCTGCATCTGGTGTTTTACTGGGTGCTAGGGATGCAAATTCAACACTGAAATAAATCCTGCCCTCAAAGAGGAAGAGAGATGCACCTGTGTAAGCATATGCAAAACCCCATGTAAAGCAGACACAAAGTAACCTTGGATGGGATGGCCTTTGAAGCATTACTTGGTTCTTCAAAGAAGCTGGGACTTAAAGAGGTGAGGGGAGAAAGCTTTTTGATGTGAGAAACTTCCAGTAGAGACAGGCAAGGGAGTTGACAAAGTTATCAAGTGAGTGTACAGAGAGGACAGAAAGGGCAGCCCTGGATAGAACCCATCCTGGCCTAGAACCACACGTAGTGGCATGGCATGGAGGATGGGACCACAAAGGGAAGAGCCTCAGTGAGGAAGCACTAGAAGGCCTCCCTTGATCTAAGGAAGGCCCCAGGTGAGAACACGCAGCATAAATTCATGGTGGACCCTGTTGGCACAGTTGTGAATCCCTCCACCTTGGTTCAGCAGCACTTAGGCAGGCGCAGAGGAAGTAGATAGTAAGAGTAATCCAGATTGGAGTTTGGTGAGACGTGAGCAGTGATAGGACATGGGTGCTAGGAATTCAGAAGTAATGGATTGCCAAGAGGTCAAGATGGATGTGGCCAGAGTTGTCAGGATGTTGTAGAGAAGATGGTAGTTGGACTAGAGGGACCCTAAGGCCCTTCCAGCTCTGATAGGCTTTGACTTTGGTCTCCTTTTTGAGATTATCTTCAAAAGGGCCATTTGTGTTGCCAGAGAGTAATGAACTTTGTGATTTTTTTCCTTGTCGTTCAAAACTTTACTACTTCTGAATTCTCTTTCTAGGTGTTGCCACCATATATGTTCGTTATAAGCAAGTTCATGCTCTCAGTCCCGAGGAGCCTCGGATCATCAAATTAAACAAGGCTGGCCTTGCATTCGGATTACTTAGTTGCTTAGGACTTTCTATCGTGGCAAACTTCCAGGTTTGTGTGGTAGTTCACAATTTTCTAGGAATCCTAATGGAATTCACTACTGGAAGCCCAGCATGGACGTTTACTAAAGACTGTGTGGTAGAAAAAGCCTGAGGTTAACTTTATTAAAGCCTGACTTTTCTTTTTCTTTTGTCAAAAAGGAATGTAGCTTGACGTAGGGAATAGAGTGCTGGACTTAAGGAGAGGAAAAATTGGCCTCGCATCCTGGATCTGAAACTATCTTCAGCTACGTGACCATGGGCAAGTCACTTAGCCTTTGAGATTCAGTTTCCTCATCTGCAAAAGGAAGGTCGATAATGCCCTGTAGTATCTGACTCACAGAGTTGTGAGAAGCAAGTGAAAGACTACAAAGAAGGCACTTCACAAACCTTTAAAGTGCTATACTACAGAAATTCCATCTATATTATTATTTTAAAATATGTTGCCCACCTAGAAATAAAGTTCTATTCACATTTCTAAGCTCCTTACCCCCAAGAATCTGTGTCTCATAGATTGTGCTTCAGGATACTTGAGTGAATTGGACTTAGGTTTTCATTGTTACGGCTGCTCATTATGGCCATTTAATACAGCGCACAGATTGGAACCTCTTTAGTCCTAACCTGGGTAATTCTTGTTCTTATCTTTCTACAAATCCTACATGGAGAGGATATCCAATGTGCTAAAGGCCTTCCTCTGGTTATTTGATAGTGGATACCAGTACCTCGACTAAAGTCCTTTTTTCATCCCTCATCATGGCATACTGGTGACTCTGGGTTCTTGAAGCATATACTCTAAGCTGAGCAGCTTGGTGTGGCAGAGCCTGCCAAGGTGGGAAGACTTGGAGGAAGAGCCTAGCGATAGACTATATGTCTTTTGTCAAAGGACCAACCTAGCTAAGTTTGTAAAATATCACCAAGTTGACCCCAAAAGGATAAACTTTTCAGCCATAGCTTATGAAGACTATTTACTGAGAAGTGGAAAGAGCAGCATCCCACATCAGTGATGGACATGAGCACCCCGGTAATATCAAGGATCTGTTGAAGAAAAAAGGATATGCAGACATTTAGGCTAACCATCCCTCATTCTTATTACATAAATGACCTACCTCCATCTTAGGCATTTTTGTCCTTGAGGACATGTTTTATGCCATTTCCTACTTGAAAGTAATCTTCGGTGAAGTGTTGAAGCCTGTTTACACCTGCCATTTTCACTGCCCTTCGGTCCACTCCATTAACAGACTAAGTATAATGTCTTCTAGGACCAAAAGGGTCAGTTTGCTGCTGTGATCTTCTACCTTTTTGAGTATGATTATAATATTCATGGCGGGGTTTACTTTATGCAAATCCTAATTTAATCACTGTTCATACCATAAGAATCAGGTATACTTAAATAATTCTTGAGGCTTGCTTGTCAATAACAGAAGGTTTTTGGAGAGTGGGAGAAAAGAAGCTAAAAGGACCAAGCAGGTTGGAATGTTTACTCTGTGAAGACATCTTCAGAACTAGAAATGATTTTGGAGAACATCTAGTTTCAACCCTCATTTTATAGATGAGGAATCTGAGGCCCAGGGAAGTAAGGCCCTTACAAATTTAGAGAATATAATTGTCATCTAAAAGTTTTATGACTTAGCAAAATTGAAGTTAAATTTATGTGAATACAAGTGAATAATGAAATTTCTAGAAAAATAGCGTAATAGTGGGAGATAAGACTTCATTTCTGCCTTCCTAGGAAATTCATAATCAAATAGATTCTTGAAGGGAAAATAATTTTTTTCATTAAATGGAAGATAAATTCCTATATTTTATCATCATCATCCATTAATATCTGTTAAATACATATGTATGTTTAATTTGGTTTTATATCACATTTGTGCTTCTAAATTTCTGTTGTTTTGTGTCATCTAAAATGGCAAAGCGAGATGTTATGTTTGGAAACATCAGTTGTTAAAGTTGTTCTTTTGTGCGTGTATGTTTCTGTTAAAGAGAATTACAGTGACCCTCTCTTTGTGTTATCTAAGGGGCTGATGCTTTCTCCCTTCTTGCATCATGACCACAAGGGGGCACAGTTATTTCTGTAGAGTGAGTTCTAAGAATGCTTCCTTTCGTTTTCCTCTTTTCCTTATTACTGAATCTTTGCTGAGAGTGATTCGTAGCAATACCAGATGCCCATCATTGCTATGGACAAATAGTTTTATTCAATGGTTTTACTGCCTAATTCTAGACATTCTCCTTTCCTGCCACAGCTGTATTTGCAAAGGTGCCCAGTACTTAGCTTCTTGTTTAGAGGTATTGGGACTATCTTGAGCCAATAAAATTGGATGGTGGCATGGCAGTGTTTTTAAAAAATGGATTTTTATCAACACCATTGACTGGGTTTCCTCCCATATTTATATAGTAGAGCAAGAAGGGCCTAAGAGAAGTTTCAGTGGAGTGGACCCTTCACTGTCTAAGAAGCACGGTCCATCAGAGGGGTGGAGTGACACCTCGCTAATTTGGAACAATGTGGAGGAAAGATGCTTGGACTATGTGACAAGCCCCAATTATCGAATAAAAGAAAAGATGGCATTGCACGTGTTTCTGTTATAAGCTAAGGTATATGTGGATACTGATAAGTAAAATGAGATGAATTCATTTTGAAAATGACAATTCATAGTGAAAACTTCATTGTGTAAAATATACCATAAATACCAAAAGTCTCCTTACATGAGATAATTAGTTATGGGACTAGGGTCTAGGACTGGAACTGCCACCATGTGATCTTATATCTACATTGAGATAGACTCCATTTTCCTGGAAAATGAGGGGTGGTTAGACAATTCCCAGGGTCTTTTTCAACCCCCAAATTCTGAAAATGAGTTCAAATTGAAGGTGCAAGAGAGGGATCTTATTTTTTGAGCCCTATTGACGCATTGATTTTTAGACCGGATTCCTTTTCTGTGTGAGTTAAGCCTTGAAAAATCATAGGGGAAGAAGTTAACTTTTTACTCAGCTAAGAATAAAGTTTTCCTACATCTGAGCTATCACAAATTCCAGGTATTTAATGGTGTGTAGAGTTTCCAAAGCTTTTTGTAACAACGAATGCTTAATTGAAAATCTATGATCAGTACCATCAGAAGTGTCTTGGATTATAATTTAAGTGATCTGTCTTCCTTTTTCATCCCTCAGAAAACAACAATCTTTGCTGCACACGTATGTGGAGCTGTGCTCACTTTTGGCCTGGGATCCCTTTATATGTTTGTTCAGACAATCATCTCTTATAAAATGCAGCCTAAAGTTCATAGCAAACAAGTCTTCTGGATCCGGCTGATGGTGGTTGTCTGGTGTGGAGTGAGCGCGTTTAGCAGTATCCTTTGCAGCGAACGGTGATTATAAGTAGAAATAAACCAAACAGTAAAATGACGTGAACACTGTTCTTCCATAAGGAGAAGGATAAAAGGTAGGTACAAGAAGCATCATCCTTGGATTGGTAAGCCTATGCATGTAGTTTAAAATTTGAAACACAAGTTTCATAACTGGACCAGAAACAAAGACATCAGCCTCCTGGATGATCAAGGAAGGATGATTAAAGGAGGAAACAACTACCCTGGCCATGTTCTGTTCAAAAAAAGGTAGAGGAAAGAGTAGCGTTTCCATCTGCAAGATGCCTAGCAGAAGTTTGTAGTAAGGAGTTATTTACCTCCTTCTCTTCTTTCAGTTAGACTGAGGATTAGAGCCATCTTGTTTTGTTCTGCTAGGTGCGTGTATAATTTGATCTAAGTTTTTATTAACTGACTGGTGCCATGCAGCATAATCCATAACCTAAGCCTCTGGTTCATCTAATGAAAATTTTCAATTTGGACTTTGTAACAATTGATCAAACACAATCTTTGGAACCCGTACAGTAATCTGGTTTTGAAACTAATTCATTTGTATGTGATTCTTCCTTGACTTGTTCCCTCATAGTGCTGACTTGCTCCTCCCTTTTACACAGTGGCCATTTTGGTTCCGATGTAGTACAGAAGCTCCACTGGAACCCTGAAGACAAAGTAAGTGATTGGGATGACTAAAGATGCTAGGAATGAATGGGACCATCGCCTTTGGATGCACATTAAGGAAATCCAAGCAATGCAAGAAGAATGGTCTGTTGTCTGTAATAGGCTAAGATGATACTACCAGACTATGGCTATGTGCCCAGGGTTGTTTTTCTTGCAATGGTGATGGCCTTTGCTGAGTTGTCCCTTCTCTCACCTGGCCTCTGTCACATAGATAGGGCACTTTTGTAGACATTCTCTTTTCTTTGAGGCAGGTCCTCTTTTTATCACTCCTATTTTATAGATGAGGACATGAAGGCTCAGAAAGGTGACATAACTTGCCCATAGCAACACCGTGAATACATTTTAGTGGCAGGATTTGAACTCGGATCTCCACAGTCTCCAAGTCCAGTACCCTTTTCAGGACACCGTGCCAATCAGTGCCACACATTTACAAAACAGCTGACCACATTTGAAGTTTCATCCTGTGATCACAGGAGGGTTTTGTTTTTTTTTGATGCTAACAAGTCTGAATATGAATCAAACCCATGACCTTGACCTCAATAGCACTATGTGTTAAAAAAAATCCTCTTATTTATAGAAGGTGCATTTTTATCCTTGAAGTGAGGTTAATTTCTCCTGTTTGCAACCTGGAAGAATTAATAATTTTGCAATTTGGTCTCTAAGAAATAGCTCTGTTCTTTGGGGGGCAGGAAAGCATAGGGGAAGAAGGGTTCTTGGCTTTGTTGGATCTTACTGAAGAAGGATATACGTAAAAGCTAAAAATGATTCTTCTTTGTAAAGCACTCGACCAAATTGATTCTATTTTCAACCATCTTCAAAGAATACACTCTGAACCACATATCTTTACATTTGAACTGGACATTCTTATAGAGATGAATGAAATAGTGAGACTGCTACTTTTATTTTTTCCATAGCTATTTTGTAAAACTCTGAGCTTTATAGAACAAAATCCTAGCCGTATGTACCATGCAGTAATTTACCAGATAATTAAATTGCATCCTAATTGTCCAACTGGAAAGTTCTCTTTCTTCATTATCATCCTGAGAATGAATCCAGAGAAGCTTTTGGATATTTTTCCTTACTCCTCACCTCTCCCCACCCCCCATTTAATAGTATTAGAGTTATGGCCTTTATGTGAAGATTTTCTGTTCAGATGGAAGAATGGTAATTAAGAATTTTAGGTCATTCTTTGAAAGATAAAGTATGGGTCATTTGGAATCCAAGCATCTCAATCCCCTTTTTTTCCCTTTAATTCAAGGGATATGTACTTCATATGATCACCACTGCAGCAGAATGGTCCATGTCTTTTTCTTTCTTTGGTTTTTTCCTGACTTATATTCGTGATTTTCAGGTAAGAATTCCTCTGATATAAAATATAATAGAATTAGATTTTTTCAGAAGTATGTCTTTCAATTTGAAGTTAGAGGTAACTTACATTATTGATTTAACTCATTCAAAATTTGTACAGCAAATAGCATTTCCAAGAAGTAGCATCTCAGATGGCTTTAGTTTCTGTTTTCATGGAAGTATCATCTTAGTTGGTCATAAGGACAACCAATTAAAAATAGTCTTCTAAAAGGATTGTCCCTGCCTTGTGCCACAACTGCATCTGTCCCACCAAAACTTTAAAATTACATATCAGCGTGTCTTTTTACTGGCTATTAGTTGGGAAAAAGCAGCTTCCAGTATCTGTAAAGGTCATAGTTCCAGTTGTTTAGACATGATATCTTTAGAAGTAGAATAACTATTTCATTCACATTGTCCAGTTGTATTCCTTGTGACTCCATGATGTTCAAGACTATCTCCAAGATACAAGCCATCCTCAAAGACCTAACAACTATTCTCTTTTGTATTACAGAAAATTTCCTTACGTGTAGAAGCTAATTTACAAGGACTGACTCTTTATGACACTGCCCCTGGCCTTGTTAACAGTGAAAGAACCCATCTACTTTCAAAGGATTCATGACAAAGGGAGAAGCTGTATCTGTGATGATTATGATTCTCAGGGATTGGCAGATTGTTCCTGAAAAGTACTTACTATGCTGTCAGATTTCTAACCACTTAATCAAGGCCAACAAAGACACTGCTTAATAATGTTACTCAGATGACACGTAATAAGCCATTTGACAAGTGATTTTAAGGGATATTATCCAGAGAGGCATTTAAAGCATATTTACTCCTTTTTTAAAAATTTCTGAAAATAAAACCAAAGGACTCTGTATGTGTATATATATAGAAAGAGAGCATTGTAATTTTTCTTCCTTTTTAAGTGGAAGCAACTGGAAGTGCACAGAACATTCTGCAGAAACCAGTTTTTCACAGGACACGCTGTAGAAAAAAGCTTTTCACAGCTTGCAATTCATTACAGTCCATGTTTTGTCTGGAGTACCATATGTCTGGTACAGGTATGAGAGTATTGTATTCTAGAACTTTGAATACTCAAGGAACTTCTGCTAGAGTTTATTCAATATTTCCTCTAGAACCAAAGTTAGACATAGTGCATGCCATGTTAACTAAGCTTTTTTTTTTTTTAATCACAAACTGTAATTGTACATGGCCTCAAGATGGCCTTTAGGATAAAGTTAAAGAAGCCTGATTCCTTAAGCCTCTGGTGCCCCAACAGAGAATTGTTTTAAAGTGCAGTCAGTCTGGATCTAGCAAAAGACAACAGGTCACAGCCTTAAGGTCCCAATGTCAAAGCATTGCATGAAGATGGGCACTATCTTGGTTTTGCCATGAAATATTAGACATTTTGCCAGGGTCAGTACTGCCTTCTTTGCATATTTACAACAACTTCAGAGAATTTTGTTTCTGTCTGAGATACATCATCTAACAGAGATAGGTGATAGGTATACTATAGGTAAAGAGCTTTTCAGTGGAATGTGCTGTGTTCACAACAGAAACGTTCTTGGAGCTAGGAAGTTTGAGTAATCAGTAATTAACCTTGCCAAAGGATCTCTAAACTATCATGATTTGAATCTGTTTAAAGAACTGTGTGCCCAACAGAAAAGAAAACTGGATGGAGAATGGTTATGATGGACCAAGTTTTATGAACCATTTCCTCTCCTGCCTTTTCATTTCATACTAGAGTCTAGATAGAGTCCTGAGTTTTCAAGGCCTCTACCTGAGGCCCTGGCTGTACAAGCAAATCATATACTATTAAGGTCTTTAGTCATTTGCAAGAGATGAAGGTTCTTAAAAGAAGAGAATTAGCTCATGTGAGAGTTGCCTTTGGGGTAGATCGTTTTCCAAGAGAAATGATTGCCGTAAATACATAGAGATCGTTGTGCAAGGCCAGAGAAATTAATGGAGATAAAGATGGCTTTTACTTTTTTATATTAATATATATTTCAGGTCTTCAAATGAAACTAACATTCACAACAGGAAGAATCCAAAGTTATAAACATTCTGTGCCTATTCATACTTCTACTATCAAGAGGCGATCATCTCTCTGAAGTGATAGATTCTACCCAAAGTAAGACTATTGGTCACCATCAATGTAAAATCATAGAATTTTCCATTTGTAAGGACCTTTAGAAGTTTACCTCGTGTCAGAATCCCCTCTGAAGCTTCATGCCAGATAGCCATTCAATTTGTGTTTGAAGGATTCCACTGACAAACTCCCTTGTGAGGTAACAATCACTTTATTTTATTTTTTTGAAAAGCTGTAATTGTTATAAAGTTCCTCCTTATGTTGAACCAAAATCTGTCCCATATAAGACTTTAATTAAATAATGTTATGTTTGAATTTAACATCAGGTACCAAAACTCAGCCACCACTTATTGTAGGAACCTAGGCTCAAAAAGCCTTTGCCTGGTTCCATTTTAAAAAAAATCATTTAGAGATTTATTTATTACTTAAAAGATTTATTAGGGGTTTAGGGAGGATTTGTCACTGAAAAGAAGCTAGTTTAAAAAGCAAGAAACAGATGGTAAATCTTTTATCAAGAAATCTTTATGGTAGAGTTCTTCAGGGATCAGTACATCTCTTATTTAACATTTATGGGAATTTTCTAGCAGTTCACAGGGAAATACAAGCCTTGGATTGACACTAAAGTTTTCTTAGCACTGAAATACCAAATGGAGCAGAAGAAATTACAAGAATTCTTGCAGACCAACATGAGTGATCAGAAAAGTGGCCTTTAAGTCCTTAGCATGGACAAGTGGATAAAGTAAAGCATTTGAGAAAGATATTTCATGCTCTGCTCTCCTAAGATCTGAACTGTTGATTATGACCTAGGGGGAAGACCTAGGAGTCAGTGGAGCCTGTTGCCTAAAAACATTCCTGGTATTATGTTACATCAAAGAAGGTTAGTAAAACCCTTATATGATAAGGGAAACACACTGGAAACAGAACAGTAAACACCACATTAAATAAAAACCTAAGACTATATCTGGAATGCGCAATGTGGTTCCAATTGCTACCTTCTCAAGAAAATGGCAGGTGAGCTACAGAAGGCCCAGAGAAGAGCAGCTGGGATAATCCACAAATGAAAAAGCTTTGGTATGAGGAAAACCTAGAAAAACCCTTAGGACTACAGACTGGAAAGAATGAAGACTGAGGTTGCCAAGCATTATCAGTTTATGAAATCCTGAATGCTCCGGATAGACAGGAGACATTGCAATGTGTTTTCATGAAATATTGAAACTCTACTTCCTTCTAGGATGAATGAAAAGAAGGGATATTCTTAAGAATGTGCAATAAATTTATGGAACGTATTATTTCTAGGAATAATAAAGGCTAAAGAAAAGAATATGTTCAAAAAGAAATTTTAGATAAATGATATGGTAGATTATAATGAGTTATTGAAGAATATTAGTAAAATTTGGGAATATATCCTTAACCTTTTCAGATGAGTGTTGCAAAAGATAATCCTGCCTTCTCTTAAAGCATCCTTTAGTGCACATTTGAGAGAAAGAAAAGTGGTCTGGAATGGAAATGGACTAACCCATTGAGGCTTTGCTGGAAGCACTCACACCCACACAGTGTTGTCATGTACTGCGTTCAGAGCGAGGTCTTTAAGTTAATGAAGATGGCAGCGAACACATAATTATAATGAATTATCTAACTTTTTCCCTGTCATAGACATCAACCATATTTGCTTCTTAACACTTGCTTCAAGGGCCAAGATGCAAGTGGAAGAGATGAAAAAAAATTACTTGATTAAGTTGGGGAGAAGAAAGAGGGTAATGCAGCTGTCTCATCAACTCAGCAGTGGGCACTTAACAAGGACAAAAGGACAGGGACAACACTTGTGTATGGAAATACCTCATGGGCCATAAGGAGGCAAACATAAACATTGCTGAGCAGCTATGACCACTCCAAACCTGTTCACTATGTGATTGATCCTCATGTCGAATCCCTTGGTTCCATTTCTCAAGTATTGCTTCCTAAATAACCCTTGTTGGAAGGGTATTGCTTTTTCCTGGGTGGATCTCTTGGTGATGTAACCTTCAGTGAGACACTAGCATTACTGGTGATTCCTTAAGAACAAAGCCTTAGTCCCTTTCCTGCTGATTCACAATCATTTGGATAACATTTCCAACCCAAGAGTAGTTGACAAGTCCCCAAGAAATAATTGCTGATTGATAAAAGGTTGTCTAAGCAATTCGGTGATGGTGTACTTTTCCCTGGATTTTTCTAGAGAAATGTCTTAAAAGATGTCTGGAACTGGGAAGGAAGAAGGATTAGAGAAGAAGCAGACTTCTTGTGGCATGTAAGCAAGAGGGGTCTACATAAGAATGAGCATCTGATGATCCTGCTTAGTTAACTACAGAGTATTTCTAGATAAGCTGCTTTATCCGGGCACCTCTAGTGTGGATGTTGTCTACATAGCTTGTTTGTCTATAAAAGTGTAAGGGTGATCTTTGGCACAAGCAAACTGAGCAGAGTCTTGCAGGAAGTTAGGGAAACTAAGGCAAAGGTGACAGGACAGAACATTCCATCCAGAGGGTATGTGGGTGTGATGCAGATAATGAACCAGCAAAGGAAGCAAGTAGTTAGATAAGAGAACAGAGTCACAGGAGCTTAGTGAAGAGTGTCCAGAAGAAATGAAAGCATTCTAATGCTCCAGAATAGGCCAAGAAGGATGAGGACTGTGAAAAGACCATTAGATTTGGCAACTAATACATCCACAGAGAGGGTAGCATTTAGTAGAGAAAGCTTTATCAAGGAGTTAGCCACAAAAGAGAGAAGAGATATAGAGCAGTAGCTAGCAGGCATGGTAGGATCAAGTGATTTTTTTTTTTATATAAGTGGGGCAGATAAGGGGTGAGTTTTATAAAGTGTAAGAAAAGTGTAAGTAAAAATAAGTTTGGATCGTCAAAAGCTAAGAAAAGTTGATTGATGGGTCAGCACAGCTAATGGAGATCCCAACTGGGCCCTGCCACTAAAGATGATCTGTGTAGGCTTCCCCCACGCATCTATAAGGAGGAGGTATTTCACTGAGGTTTGTGTTACGTTTGAGACTAAGGCAGTTTTCAAACTGTTCCTTTTTTTTTTTTTTGAAAGAAGGATCACAATGTAGAAGTAAAAAGCCAATGAAGTTTGTTGCAGTTTAGCTGTTTTGTTTTGACATTTCCTTCCTAATCCCTGTTTTCTTTGACCTTGGCTACTGATCCTTCAGGGAAGACGGTTTGAGGACATATATAATATAACAACAACACCAATAATCGCATGTATGTGGCAGTTTAAGGTTGCAAAGCACTTTGCATATATTAACATTGATTACAGATGAAGTGTTGGTTTTTCTCAGCATACCTGGGTTTGTTCTGATTTGATCCAACGCTACTCCAAATCCAGGATGTGGAGTACATTTCCTAGAGTTAAGAGGTGGCTAGGGGGTGCAATGGACAGAGTGCTAGGCTATGAGTCAAGAAGACCAGAGTTCAAATCCTACCGTAGAAGCTTAATACCTACTGGACTTTACCACAGGATAAATCATTAACCTTTTTTTGCCTAAGTTTTCTCAGCTATAAAATGAGGGTATTGGATCCTATGGTCTTTAAGGAAGAAAGGGAATATGTGATCATTGAGTAAGAATGGATTTATTGAGAACATTCTGACCTCATTTCCTTTTTTTTTTTTTTGGAGGGGGGCAGGCAGGGCAATTGGGGTTAAGTGACTTGCCCAAGATCACACAGCTAGTAAGTGTGTCAATGTTTGAGGCCATATTTGAACTCAGGTCTTCCTGACTTTAGGGCTGGTGCTTTACTCACTGTGTCACCTATTGGCCCTCTCATTTCCTTTTCTGATAGGATTGCTAGATTAGTGTATTGGGAATACTGTGGACATAGTTTACTTTTCAGTAACATTAAAATATTTAATGAGTTTTATTGATGTTTTTTATTTTTATATAATGGTAGTTTCTAGATCTGCCTTCTCTCTTGTAACTAAGCAGGACAGTTCAGCAACACCAACCAAGACAACGATCGTATCTGAATAATGCAACGTTCTCCACCTATAGATGCCCACCACTCTACTACAAGGTGGTATTCAGCAAAGCGTGTTATAAAGACTCCCATGCCATCCTTGTGGATAGGATGTCAAGTGGACAGTAGTACAGCTGTGTTCGTATCTGGTTGAGCAAGCTTGTCTTTAATAAAGTAATACCAGCTTGAAAAAATATCTCTAGTTGAGTGCCTCAAGGATTTTAACGACCCTGTGCTGTACATAAAGCTACAGATATATGCTAAGTATATAAAGTTCATAGAAGACACAAATTTGGGAGTGATAGCTGACATAATGATAAGAGAGTCAGGATTCCTAAAGATCTTTGTATCTTTGGTCAATGGGTCAAATCAAATTAGATTAAATTTAATACCAGCATAAAGTCCTGTTTGGAGATTTAGAAACAAATTCATAAGTACAAGATAGGTGAGATATGGCTAAGTAACAGTAAATATATGAAAATATCTGGGTTTTTAGTGGATTACAAACTAAATATGAATCAATAGTAAAAACAAAAAATGGCAGCAAGAAAATCTGTTGTAATACATTAAGCTAGACAGTAGTGTCCTTAATGAGGGTGGTGATAGGTGAGGGATGGTGACTTGACCTGCAATTTACTTGGTATAGGGAACTCACAGGTAAGAAACTCCTTATGTAGGCCTGACCCTCCTGTGCCTCTTGAGTCTTGGAGACTCAAAGCTGCCCAAAGAAACAGCTTGCTGAAACAGTAAGGCAATAATAACAATATGGATGATAATTGTTAAAATGCCTATGTAGTTCTGTATCACAAAGTATACAAGACTCTCCACATAGAAGGTAGAAGAAGTAAACCATTTATTCACACACCAGAGAACCATATCCCATAACCAGACACTCAGCTCCCACAGCCAGTCAGTCAACTTCATCATAACAGCAAGGAACCCAAAACACGATATCACAGCCTGGAGCCTGGCCATCCCAAAACCTCTCCGACCCCCTGCTGGGCTCTTCCCCAAAACAAACTCACAGTACAGCTGTCAGCCTGTTCAGTTCTAACAATCAGGAGGGCAGCCATTAGCAGCCATAACATCTTTCTCAGCATTTTCTATGACACAACCTCCTTTTCCTGTCAGGAAGCTCTTCCGACCACATATGACGTAGGCTTCCTGTGACATAAGCAGGCCACATGGCCTATTAATGGGTGGGAAAGATGTTTAAATCTAATTGCTACTACACTTGCTCTGAGGCCACATCTCTAGCACTAAGCAATGCTGCATTTGTGTAGGAGAAATCACAGGACCATTGATTCAGAACTGGAAGCTTAGAGGCCATTGAATTTAATCCCTTCATCTTACAGCTGAGGAAATAGAGAGGTCATGTAACTTGTGTCCAGGATCATGCAGCTAGTAAGTGTCTGAAGAGGTGAGCATCTTAACCACTACGCCATAGTCAGTCTACGTTCTGTCCTCACTTGTGGTTGTGCTCAGTTCTGGGAAGGATGTTGGCAAGCTAGAAAGTGGCCAGGATAGTGAAATGCCTTGAGACCATGCCATTTGAAAATCTGCTGAAGGATCTGGATGTATTTAGTCTAGAGAAGACCTGAGGGCCATGGTAGCTGTTTTCCTGTAAAGAGCTGTCATACTGAAGAGAGATTTTAACTTGATCTGTTTAACCCCCTAGGGAAGAACCAGGAGCAACAGGTAGAAATTACCTCTTGAGGCAGATTTGGTCCTGAGGTAAGAAAAGCTTCCAGACAATTAGTCTTCCAAGTGGCCTTAGTCTTCCAAGTGGCAGTCTTAGGAAGTACTTTGTTCCCCTTCCCAGAGTTCTTTAAACAAAGGATAAACCAGTGATTGGGGCTGTTGCAGAGGAGATTCATTCAGAACAGGTGTGCATTAGACTAGGTGGTGTCAAAGGTCCCTTCAAACATCATGAGATTTCTGTGGCCTCCTCGCATAGCCAACTATCCTTTGATAGATAAGGGCAGCTTCCTTATCTATTAAATGAGAGTCTAAGTAAAAGGTTAAATCTCCTTCAGTTGTAGACTCCTGTAATTCTGTGAAAATCAGACTCACTATGACCGAAGGATCATAGAATCTAGCCACATCAACCTCACCACCTCAAAAACTTTATTTTCACTTCTATCTCCACAGCCTCCTTTTTTAGAGAAAGAAGTGTTTTTTCCTCCTTTCTAAGGATAATCCCCCCCCTCTGGGTTCATCATTCTATCTCTTCATCTCCCTGGGCTTTCATCTATTATCCTTTCTTCACACTTAAGCTAGATTTGAGCCACTTAAGGTAAATGATAAAATGGCCAATTAATGAGTCTCACTCGTAGATCTTAGATTAAGATCTTAGATTAAGTCTTTGAAAGACATTTAATGATGTGAAATGAAACCAGACAAGAAGTTAGGACAAGGACTTTTTTCAGCACCCTCTGAGTTGTGTATTGAAAGCTTGGGTTAGCTGGAATTGGAAAGTTTAAGCAATGGTAAGCATACTCCTGAAGGTAGGAATGAGCTGTGTCATGGAAGAGAGATATTAAAGAAGGTGATTGGTTCTACAGACATTTCAGAATAGAAGACCTGGACCAAGAAGACTGGCAGGAAACTCCCCTCCAAGTTGCTGCCTATCTACAGATACTATAGTGTATCTACTGTTTCATTAACCAAATGGTTGCAGTAAACTGAATTTTGATGCAACCATGAAGAGGTCAGAGGGTAATGAGAGGGAACTTTAAGTGTAAGTTTAGGCAGTGCCCAATCTTTCCCTAAATGTTAGGAATTTTTCTTACTAGGAGGAATTGTGATTAAACAGTTCATCTAAAATAATTCCCTAAAGCCAAAGAGGAGAGAACCTCATGGACCTTTAGGGCCATTATATTGTCCTTAATACTAAAGTGAGCTAGTTATTGTAACCATATTACACCATTATCTACCAACATACACAGGTCTTTCCTATCTTAAGACAACATCTTCCCATGATTAAGATAGCTTCTCTTAATCACCAAACTTTGAGGGGGTTGGGTGAGGGTGGCATGAAATTTAGTTTGTACTATCTCTGTGGAATCTGGCTTCTTTCTCCCACACTGTACTAAAAATGCCATTAAAAGTCACCCCATTACCTCTTGAGCACCAACTTCTATGGCCTTTTCTTAGTTATTATTCCTTTTAATCTTTTTGAAACATTCCACCTGTTAACCAGCCTCTCTTTCAAGAAACTCTCCTCTTTGCTTCAATGTCACTACATGATTCTGATCTTAACTGCTTAGGATACTCCACGTTCCCCCTACCAAAAAATGTACTCTCTCCCACCATATTTCGTTCCTTTCCTATGTTTTTCTCACTCTATTCTTTTCTTTACAAATTTCATTCCTAGCATAATGTAGATCATGGTCTCATAAAATAAATGAATCAATAATCCATGCCTTTGCCTATAATGTCTACATAGTTGACTGCCAAAAACTTCCTCTTCTGACTTTCCATTTCACATCTTTAAATTCATGCTATACATTTCTACCTTGATAGCGTGTCATTTCAAATTTAGCTCATCTAAATCTGAACTTTTCATCTTATTCCTAGACTATCTATGTCCTTTGAATTTACTGTTGGCTTATACTAACCCCATTTGCTTATACTGAACCCCTTAGATGCATATGTACAAACCCTGTTCCCCAACCCTAGCTACAAACTCCTTTACTCTCATCTACTTCAGCCTTAACTTCCCTCATCCAAAGTTCCACTATACCTATCCACCCCTTCCACTGGCCCTCTGGAATGCCTACTCTAATTAACATACATTCTTTCACCCCAAACCTATTCTCCATCTTTTGGTATTAAGACAACTCTCTTCTTCCTAACTTTCCTGTTACTATACAGGGTGCCACCATTCAGTCACTGAGACATACAACCTAAGTGTAATCCTCAACTATCTCTACTCCACTTCCTATATCCAATTCATTGCCAAATTCTGTCAATTCTATCTTTGCAACATCTCTCATCTATGTACCCTTCTCATCAATGACACAACACCTTGGAGTAGGCTCTCATCACCATGCCTGGACAATTGAAAGAGCCAATATAAAATCCTCAATTTTGTTGTTAACATCCTTCATATCTCTGTTCTTTCCTGCCTTTCCAGTCTTACAGGGGGCCATCCCAGTCATCTTGATCTATATCTTACCACTGGACGCAGATGGCTCTGGAGGAGAAAGTGAGGCTGGTGACTTTGCACAGCCCTCCCTCACTTAAATCCAATTCACTTGCAAGTCATCACCTTCCTAATGTCATGGTCCTCTACCAGAATGAAGGACAAACAATGACAAGAAGTCTTCTTATATCTTACTCCTCATCCCACTCCCACATAGTCTTTGATCTCATGACACTCGCCTCCTTGCTGTTCCTTATACAAAACACTCCATACAAATTCACTGGCTGTACCTCATGTCTGGAATTTTCTCCTTTTTTATCTCTGCCTTCTGACTTCTCTGGCTTCTTTCAAGTCTCAGCTAAAGTCTCACCATCTGCAAGCAGCCTTTCCTGGGTCCTCTTAATACTAGTGCTTTCCCTATGAAATTGTCTCCAATTTATCCTGTCTATAATTTGTTTGAATATAGTCTCCCCATTAGAATGTGAGCTTCTTGAGGGCATTAAAATGTGACTTTTTCTTCTCCCCTTTCTTTTTATCTCCAGGACTTAGCATAGTTACTTACTCAGCACATAATAGCTGCTTAATATGTGCTTGTTGACATGACTTAAACTCGCAGTAGGGAAGACAGACTACTCCTTGTTCCCCATTGCACATCCAGATTCCTATCACCAACTTTCAGTGTTATCTCCTACTTTTACATGGATGCTATACAAATTTATCACCCAATTCTCTATTGACTTCTCAATTCTCCTTTAATTAAGTCCTATTCCTGGCACATGGTTGCTTCACAACTGCCCTCATATTTGAGGACTTCAATATACATATTGATGTACTCTCAAGTACTCTAACTTCTCAATTTCTTCATCTACACAGTTTCCGTGACCTCTCCCAGTCCATCTTAGTTGCATTCAGAAATGGGTATACACTTGATCTTGTTATCAGTCACTACTGTCCTACTTCCATGTTCATGAACTCTGACATTCCTTTTAATTCTTTCTGCATTATGGTCCCTAACTCTGTTCTTTGTCCTCACCATGACTTCCATTCCCTCATCCCTCAATTCTTTTCTAGGCCATCTTCCTGGGACTGGCTATACTCATGCCTTTTCTATTTTGACCTTGGCTAACCAGTTCAATTAAACACTAAACTTGAAAATTCCTTGCCCTTTAGTCCTACTGCTAGTTATGACTCAACAAAGTCCAACCATGCATTACTCCCAACAACCATCTCCTTTGTGCCTATTCATATGCTAATGAACACACCTGGAAAGATCATAAAACCACATTGATTGGGTCCACTACAAATTTATATTACATAATCTCAACTGGGACTCCTCTGTAACACAGTAATCTTTTTCTGCTTCTGCAATTTACTATCCTCACCACAATGACTATTCTTAACCTTTTTGGTTCTCCTCAAGCCTTTCACCAAACCTCTTTCCACTACTTGTTCAGATGAGGTCTTTCACTTCATACTTCACTAAAAAAAGTTGATACTATTTGTCAAGAGCTCTCTCTTTCCTCCTAAACTCCTATCACTCAGCCATCTTCCCCCTCTATCCTTACTTTTTTCCCCCATCTCTGACCCATCTTGCCAAGGCAATTTAGAACTTAATCTGGGTTAAATTCTACATGGACCCTTGACCTCATCCCCTTATCCTCTCTGCAGATTTTCCCCGTAGTCATCTCCACTGTGTCTACCAGTTAACCTCTCTCTATCTACTGGTTCCTTCACTGCCACCTACAAATACTCCCATGTATCCTACATCCTTAAAAACCCCCAACTTGAGAAAGCCATCCACATCAGCTGTCTCCCCTTCCATCTATCCCTCTCTCCTAAACCCTCTACAGTCTGGTTTCCAAGCTCATTATTCAGTTGGACTGCTGTCTTCCAAAGTCAATAGTATTTCAATTCCCTTATCTAATGGCCTTTTCTTGGTCCTCATTCTTCTTGACCTTTCTCCAGTCACTTTTAAACACCATTTTCTCCTGAATACTTTCTCCTTTCTTCTGACATTGATCTCTCCTGATTTCCCTTCCTACATAACCACTGCGTCCCAATCTCTTTTGCTCAATATTCATCTAAGTCAGGCCCACTAACTGTAGCTGTCCCTCGGAGGCTCCATTATGGGCTCTCTTTTCACTCTATGCTATTTCACTTGGTGATTTTATCAACTCCCATAGGTTCAATTATCATCTCTAGGCAGATGATTCCCAGATCTGCATTTCCATCTCTAGTGTTTCTTGAGCAACAGTCTCATAACACTAACTGCCATATGGACTTCTCTAACTGGATCCCTTGTAGGTCTCTCAGACTCTCAAACCTGTCCAAAATAGAACATCCTATTTTCTCCACTCAGCTACTGCCCTGATACAGGAGGCTTCCATCATCTTTTGCCTAGATGATTATAATAGCCTTCTGGTTGGTCTCTCTGTTTTAAGTCTCTTCTCAATCTAATCCATCCTCCACACAGCTGTCAAAATGACTTTCCTAAAGCACAGGACTGACCATATCATTCTCCTACTCAAGAAACTTCAGTGACTCCCTATCAACTCCAAGATCAAATATAAACTCCTATTTGTCATTTTCCTCCTACTTACCGGACCACTACTTCTCTGTCTCCTTTGTTGAATCCTTCTCTAGATTATGGTCCTCTGACTGGAGGTGTCCCTCAGGGTTCTTTTATGAGCACTCATCTATTCTCCTGTAAATTACTTCATTTAGTAATCTCATCAGCTTCTAAGACTTTGATTACTATCTTTATGCTGATGGTTCTCAAATTTACCTTTCTTGCTCCAATCTCTCTGCTGACCTCCAATCTCACATCTCCTCATTATATCCAAAACAGAACTCATTATCTTTTCCTCTAAATTGTTCCTCCACTCCTAACTTTCTTATTACTGTAGGGGACAATGACTTACTCTTTGTACCTCAGCCTCACAATCTAGGAGTCATCCTGAATTCCTCACTATCTCTCACCCCACTCCCATATCTAAGCTGTTGCCAAAGCCAGTCAATTTCACCTTGCAGCATCTCTCCAGTATGCATCTTTCTTTCCTCTGACACTGCCAGTACTTTAGTGCAGGCTCTTATCACTTCTAGTTTGGACTATTGCAATAGCCTGTTGGTAGGTCTGCTTGCCTCAAGTTTCTCCCCATTCCAATTCACTCTCCATTCAACTAAAGTGATTTTTCTAAAACACAGGTCCAATCATAGTACCCTGCCCCTGACTCAATAAACTGTAGTGGCTCCCCATCATCTCCAGGATCAAATAAAAATCTAAATATAAATCACTAAAAGTCCTCCATAACGTATCCCCTTCTCACCTTTCCAGTTTCCTTATATCTTATTCCCAACACATACTCTTTGATTCAATGACACTGGCCTCCTGCCTGTTCTACACCATCTCTCAGTTCTAGACATTCTCTCTGGTGGTCTTTCAGGTATGAAAAGATTTCCCTCCTGTGTTTCAACTACTGATCTCCATAGATTCCTTCAAGTCCCAACTAAAATCCTGCCTTCTATAGGAAGCCTTCCCCAACTCCTCTTAATTCTAGTGCCTTCCCTTCCTCAAATCCTCTTAATTTCTGTACCTTCCCTCTGTCAATTTTTTTCCTATCTATATATAGCTTTGTGTATATTTGTGTGTTGTCTCCCCCATTGGATTGTAAGTTCCTTGAGGTCAGGGACTATCTTTTGCCTCTTTTTGTATCCCCAGAACTTAGCACTGCACCTGATACATTCAGTTCAGTCTTTTTTTTTTTCAGTCATGTCTGACTTTTGGTTTTCTTGGTGAAGATAGTGGAATGGTTTGCCATTTCCTTCTCTAGCTTATTTTACAGATGAGGAAACTGAGACAAACAGGGTTGAGTGATTTGCCCAGGGTCACACAGCTACTAAGTGTCTAAGGCTGGATATGAACTCAGGAAGATAAGTTTTTCTGATTCCAAGCCCAGTGCTCTATTTCCTATGCCATCTAGCTGTCCTGATTAGCACATACTAGGCACTTAAAAATGTTTATTGATTGACTGACTTTCTGGAATAGAGGACTGTGTATGGACATGGGATATGGCACACTGAGTGTAAGAATAATTTGACTGGAATATAGAACTTACGGAATTAGAGGCATGTGAAGTAAATCTTGAAGGATAAGTTGGAGCTAGATTGTAGAGGACCTTAAATGTCAATAAAGTCTTTGTATTTTAAGCTTAGGTAGTAAGGAGTCCCTGACTTTAAGAAGACCAATTTGGCAGCCATGTAAAGGATGGATTAGAAAGGGAAGAAAACAAAGAAAACAAAAACTAAATAATATGAACCAGATGTCACTCTCACTACCCTCCTCCATACATATTTTATGGTAGTCAAACTGATCTACTAATTGTTTCACAAAGATATCATGACTATCTCTAAGCCCATATTATTACTTGAACTATTGTTGGATCTTATGTATATGTATTGCCTTGCATTATTATTCTGTTAGTTTGCATTTGATGTGTTACTATAGGATTAGAATTAAGTTTCATTTATTTAAAAAAAAGTTTTCCCCCCAGAGGTATTTTCTACATAGGATAATTTGGAAATGCATTCAGCTGAATTGATGTCATCTGACTGATAAGGAGTATAGTGTGTGTTATTATTGTATCTCTAAATTGACTTATATTGTGAAATGCTTTGGGAAGCTATTATATCAGGAATGCTGTTAGACAAATAATTTTTTTTTATTTGGATACTGGTCAATTATGAATTGAATTGTCAAAAGAATGTGATAAAAATAGATGTTTGAAAACTTAAATATTTAATAGGGTATATTTTGTTTTAAAACTGACAATAACAAGTTTACTATAATAAAGAGTGAGTTTTCATTTGAAAATTTTTGGCTATCATTTACAAAAATTATGAAAATGTATAGGGCTGTTTAAAGATGTAGCATCGATATATTAATGGAGCAGCTATCTGGTATTTGCTGTAAAGGTAAATTCAATATAACTGTTAGGGAAACAAGAGAAGTTAAAGATATTCAAGCCCTAAGTTGTGGTTAATGAAATTTTGCTATTTGAGGTAAAAAAAAAAACCTCTTGGGACTATAATTTACTATTGCTTTGGGTTTGGACTGTAGGGATGGTTATCTGAATTATCATTAGGCCAGTAGTAGAAAATGGCGTATACTACAGTCTGAGAATTGCAACAGATGAATATCTGTCCCTGGGGAAAAAATTGAGGGGATGACCTTTGGATGTCCTAAGGTAGGATTCTGTTGACTCAGTTTCCCGTTGTGTTATTTTCTTTCTGAACAGGAGATTTCCCAACCTCTTTAATCTTGAGCCTTGATTTTGATACTCTGTGACTATGTGATTGGACATCAGATGTAACTCATGCCTGGAATCAAAGAGAGTTAAGGGAATTTTCCCCTTGTTATGGTATACGTCAGATCATTCTGTGCTTTTGAAGGGAGGAGTCTTGACATCATTATAACCATGTCCTTCCTTTTCCTTTCATAGTAAATTTCTATAATCAGGGCAAGTGAGTTGTAGAAGTTTTGTAAGTACAATTTTGTTGTTGTTCAGTAGTTTCAGTCATGTCTGACTCTTCATGAATTCATTTGGGGTTTTCTTGGCAGACATACAGAAGTGCTTTGCCATTTCCTCCTCCAGTTCATTTTATACATGAGAAACTGAGGCAAACAGGGTGAAGTGACTTGCTCAGGGTCACACAGCTAGTAAGTATCTGAGACCAGATTTGAACTCAGGAAGATGAGTCTTTTTGACTTCAGGCACAGCATTCTATCCACTGTGCCACCTGGCTGCCTATAGTAAGTCTGATACTAAATATATTAATTAATAAATTAATACTGGGTAATATTTTACTATAATAGGATGCAAATATAAAAAAAATCTTACAGTTTTAATCTGTGTTTGTGATCAAATTATAATTGAGGGATGATATCCTCCACAAGGGGAAGTTAGACAAAGTAATAAGACAAAGATATGATGTAAAAGCTTTCTAATTAAATTGAATGGTAATTTTTGAGGAAGCAACAGGATTAGACTATTTTCTCTAAGAATTATATACAAATGAATATGACTGGCTTCCAAATGTGTCTAGTATGGAAATTCTGGCTTTGAGTATGTTTTAGTAATAAGTTCTCAAAATTGTATTAAGGATTTTACATATAAAATTGTATTAATAATTGTAAAGAAAGTGAAATTATTTCCCAATTTTAAAAGTATTTTTTCTGGTAATTTTAAAGACAGAAGAATTAATTTTAAAAGTTATATCCTCATGAATTTTTAAAAGATTCTTAAAACAGGGACAGAGTTTAGGTAAAGAAAGAAACAGAAATTTTAATTCCCTTAAGTTTTAGTTAATTAGAAAACCAAATTTAAGACATTGTACTAAATTGGATTAAGTCTTGTTGCTGGTACATTTTACCAGAATTATCTAGGAATCTCTACAAGTAATTTGGAAACAGAGGAGTAGAACCCCTTCAGTGTAGTCCTGAAAATGAAGCCAATTCTAGAATGTCCAAGAGAAGAAATCCAAGGACCAGATGACTACATAGGATATCTGGGACTCATGATGTTCTAATTAAATAGACATTGGAAATGGGTTACTGGGTAACAAGGAGACTTGTTGTTAGTTAATATAAATTATCATTATAATATTGCTTTGGACTTTTGTTTCCTGGAGTTTTTGTTTAAGTTTTCTTGGTAAATCTCCCTTTTCAAAATTAATCAATTATGAGTCCTCTAAGTAGTTTGACCTGTAAACTGACTTATATAATTCTGCCCATTCCCCCCATAAATCAAAAGGGAGAATCGAAGGAATTGAGGAAATTGAGGGGATTGAGACAGCAAATGGTTAATTGTGGGAATTGACTGAACCACTCTGATTCCATCTTATGACTCAATTCTAGAGCTAGTTCAGTTCCCTTTCTATTCAATTATAGGTCTAGTTCAAATTCTATCTTGTGAGAAAAGTTTATTCAGTTGTGGGAATTAGAAGAAAACCTGATTGTATTGTTTGAACCCAGCCCTGCATGGCCACTTCTACTTTCTGCTTAGCAATCCTTAACTAAAGACTTTGATTATGCTGGTCCAATCCAAAGATTGATGCAACAATTTTTTTCACAATTATACATCTCAACATACCCATATGCCTTATCTGAAAACTGGACCCATACTGATCAATCAATCATATTTAATCTCTTTTTCCGTGTTCCTTTGATAGCATACAGACACTTGGGGGGAGTGGGATATTTCCTTTTCTAATGTCAGGGAGTTGTACTAGTTGTACTAGTTGTACTAGTTGTACTCTTGTCCTCCCAAATTGGAAAGTCCCTAATCTTTCCTTCAATTAGAAATCAGATTACTTAATGTATCCTGGTTAGTTGGTTCCTTTTAATTAACTGGCCTCATTTGATTAAAACATAGCTTGGCTACAAGGTTAACTATGATTCTTAGAAGAAACAAAGCAAATGTTTTCTTAAAAGTCAAAAATAATATAAATGAAAGTTTCAGAGGGAAAAAATGAGTGTTGGATAAAAGACTTGAAAGAAAAATTAACAGCTTTGTACAAGAAGTATAATGCCTTACTCAAGTAACAAGATTCCCTGAGTATTAGAATAGACCAAGCAGAAGTTAAATAGCTGCCCACAACAAGAAATATTAAAACAAAGCCAAAAGACTGAAAAATCGAAGAAAATGTATGGTATCTCATATGAAAGGAAACTGACTTGGAAAACAACAGGTCAAAGAAGACTTCTAGCCTGAACTGAAGGTAGACCACCCATCTTGAACATACCTACTCTAGAAAAAACTCTGCAGTTCATACTAGACTGAATAATGATTAAGAAATCTAATGAGAATGCAAAGTGACTTCTTCCACCCCACAACTGCACAAAAAGTCATCCACAAATCCCCCTAAGGGGACTTTCAGAAAAACCAGCACCAATAGAGGGTAGTCATCCAATGCAACCAGAGATGGGACAGGAGCACCTTAGCTTACAAGGCTTTATATCTGGAGGCAGAAAAATAGAGGGCTTTTCTAAGAGTCACTGAGTGATCAGAAAGCTCTAGGAATGGGTCTTGGGATACCCAGGAAGTAAGTAGTATAGCACAAAAGCACTCAGGCAAGAACATCCCAGATCCAGGGGCTCTGAATTCTTAACACTTTATGCTGAGATGCCAGGGGGCCCAGAAGATCCAGTTCTCTGAATCTCAAAGATCCAACAGATACCTAACCTCAGAAGTTTGAGGAAGCCAGGGGACCTATGACTTGACAAAGGAAGGCCAACAAACACCCAGTGCGGGTGCGAAGGGTAAAGCCTGTTCCTGGTACAAAAGCCCAGTTCAGGAGCTGAATCTAAAAGGGTGAGCAAACCAAAGAAAACTCCAACTAGCATAAAAATTATCACAGAGATAGAGAACCCCCAAAAGAAGTGAATAACTCATAACAACTGCAAGTAGTGACTCAAAGGACAAAACAAATTTTACCTAAGGATTTCATGAATGCTTAAAAAAGTTAAGAAAAAAATTAAAATGAAATAGAAGTTGTAGAAGAAAGAATGAGGAGAATAAATAGCTTAGGAGATAAAAAAAAATTTTAATTTACCTAAGAAATGTACTCTCTGAAAGTCAGAATGTACCAAATTGAAATCAGTGACTTCATGAGACAGCAATAAATAATAAAACAAAGTCAAAAGTTTGAAAAAATAGAAGAAAACATACATTATTTGATATAAAGTGCAACTGATGTGAAAACATGTTCAGGAGAGAGAATTCAAGAATAATTAGATCTTAAAAACTAATTTTTGAAAAGCTTGATCCTTATACTTCAATAAATCATATATGAAAACTGCCCAGATCAATTAGAATCAACAAGCAAAGTAAAGAAAATGCACCAATAATCTCCTTAAAGGAACCTCAAAAGTAAACATTTTTTTGGTATGTCATAGCCAAAATCCAAAAGCTACCATATAAAAAAGGTTGGGACAGTTTTCATCTAAAAAGAAGCAGTTCAAGTACTCAAAAGCTAGTCAGAATGAAACAAAATCTGGCAACTTCTACCTAAAATGAGAGGAGATCTGGGAACACAATATTCCAAAAGACAAAAAATCTTTGCTTGCAACCAAGAATAACTTATCTTGCAAAATTTAGTATAATCCTACAAGGGCAAAAACTGATCTTTAATGGAATAAAAAGCTTCCAAGCACTTTCAATTAGAATACCAGTTAAATAAGAAAAAAGCCAGACATACCGAGGAGTAGAATTGGTACTGGTCTGAGAGTTTTCAAAGTGAAAAAAGGAGTGCAAGAAAAGGGTAAAAAGGGAGCAATATACCAGTATAGAAAGGAGAAAGAGCAGGGTGGAATCTGTTATTTGTCATGATTGAGGGGCTTTAAGAGGAGAGTTATTGTTTTTGTTTATTCTTGAAGAGGACCATGATATCAGGAAGGGCACAGGAATTTGGATTTAAGTGAGGGAAGGCTGTACACAGTCACCAGCTTCACTTTATCCTCCGGAGCCATCTGGGTCCAGTGGCAAGATATAAATCAAGATGATTTATAGAGATGGCCCCCAAAGAGAAGAGTATACAAACGTGGAAGAAGAAGGAGTGTAGTGAGGCTACAACTGATCAACTTTACTCTTAGCTGAAATGAAAAAAAGAGGGATGAATAGACATACATTTTGGTATAGAAACACATCAAACTGAATAGGTAAACAAGTACAGATAAGGAAGAGATGGGATTAAGAGAGAGGATAATATTGAAAAAGAGATAGTGGCCGCCACTGTGGGGCCCTGAGAGTCTTGAACTCATACTGGGTGGGTGAAGATTCAACCTACAAATTCTTTGAGGTTATTCTTATTGACCCATTCCATAAAGCTATCAGACGAAACCCCGACACTCAATGGATCACCAAGCCAGTGCACAAACACAGAGAGATGCGGGGGCTTACCTCAGCTGGCCGAAAGAGCCGGGGTCTTGGAAAGGGTCACAAATTCCACCATACCATTGGAGGTTCTCGTCGTGCTGCTTGGAGAAGGCGCAATACTCTCCAACTACATCGATACCGCTAATTGGTGCACATTAATTTGTAAACTTAAGTGTTTAATAAATGACATTTGTGACAAAAAAAAAAAAAAAAAAAAAAAGAAAAAGAGATAGTCAAGGAAAACAAAGTCCCTGATACTGAAGGAATTAAAAGGGGGAAAAGGAAAGAACTATTATCTAAGGGTACCTTTGATTGCCTCTCAGACAACTGAGGAATGACTGAGAAAATTGTGGTATATGAATATAATGGAATATTATTGGACTGAAAGAAATTACTAAAGAACAGATTTTGGAGAATTCTGAGTAGTAGGAACTGGTGAAGAAGGAAGTGAGCAGAACAAGAAGAACAATTTATATAAGTACAGCAACTTAAGAACTCTCATTAATGCAATGACCAACCATGTTTCTAGAGGATTTATGAGGAATAACTGGGAGAGTATATTTGGAGAGGAATTATTCACAAGCAAAACAAATTCTAACCTCAGAGGGTGGATCATAGATAGAGGATTTTAAAGGAGAAAAAATTGGAGTATGATGAGGGAAAGAGACAAGGAGTAGGAGTATACAAGTGTATTGTATCAAGCATAGAGTATTGGCCTTAAGGTTATTTACACTTTATCACCAAATGTAAGAGAATAGAATGGAAGGAAATGCACAATTATAAAGTATAACTGTGAATGTAAATAGGAAAAACTTAGCCATAAAGTGGAAAATGGTGGCAGAACAGATTTTTCTGAAAACTCAAAATATATTGTTTGCAAGAAAACATAAAACATAAAGATTAATACAGAGTTAAAATAAAGGGCTAGAATAACATCTACTATGCTTTATCTGAACTAAAATAATCAGGAGAAGAAATAATATTCTTAGAAAACAATGGAAAAATAGACTTGATTAAAAGTAATAACTGAGGAAACTACATTATGCTGAAAGGTATCATAGATAATGAATATCAATACCTAACATGCACGCACTGGACGGCATAGTACTTAAATACTTAAATGAAAAGTAAATGAATTACAGGAAGAAAAATACAGCAAAATGATTTTAGTCGAGGTCTTCACTGTACCCTCTCTTAGATCTAGAGATATAAAATAAAACATAAAGAAAGAAATGAGAGGAATAGAATTTTAGGAAAGTTAAAGATGATAAATTCATGGCAATTCCTGAATAGTAATAGAAAGGAGTACATAATTTTCCATATTGCATGGGATATTTACAAAAAACAACCATATATTAAGGAATGAAAAATATCACAAACCAATGCACAAAAGCAGAAATGCTAAACATATCCTTTAGGTAGGTAATAAGGTAATAAAAAGGTAATAAAATTATATTCAATAAAGAGCCAGTGTGAAGAATGGATTAAAACTAATTGAAGGAATCTTGGGTCATGTGACCAATGAAATAGAGGACTAGGAATTTTATTTAATTCTTACAAACTCTCAAAAGTATCTAACAAAAATTATGTATGAGGAAAGTAATAACTTTCTTCCCAAGTAGGAAACCATAAACACTAATGGGATAACCTGATAAACCAGTATCAGAGAAGGCTAATCCCTAATCCTGCAAACAGTACCTCAGCACTTCCTCTCTGACCAGCCCCCATGCTCTAAAGGGCAACACAGCCTGACCTGTCCTATGGGATCCATTCATCAGTTTCCTTGCTGCTGCTGCAGGCTCTGCCAGTACACATTGGCCATACCTTTGCGCCACCATTCTGTAGCAATAAATAGCAGAATTCAACATGCCCCTTCTCCCCCCATACTACTAAAAGAGGAGGTTGAGGTCTAGGAAAGTAGAAGTGTGCTCTGTCTGCTGTAGCAACATGCTTCTTTTTAGCAGTACTCAGCCAGAATACTAAATAACAGAGGAAAGGAAAGTGGGAAAACAGCATGTAGGCAAGGCTGCACCAGATCTGAAGGAAAGGGGCAGCTGTGCCAGTACTATCATTTAAGAAGTCACTTGAGGCAAGGACTTGAAGCTGATGAAATGTGAATTTCCCAACATTGGAGGAGGTTGAGAAAGCTTTAATGTTCAGGCCATGGGAGAACCCTCAACAAAGGCAAAGAATCATAATGTAAGCAACAGAGGGATATGAGGGGAAATGCCAAAATTATCAAAGATCTCAGGAGGAAGAAAAAGTTTAAAATCCTGAGCATACACATATAAGTCAAAAGGATGCTATTATAACAGAGGGAGAGATGCCTATCAAGACATCTAAATGAGTTCAAACATTTCTGAGTAGATATTGCAAGACAAGCAAAAATGAACTAACATACGATGAAGCCGAGGATCTTGGGATTCCAAAGACAGCTTGGAACCACAGTAAGATGTTCCCAAATGGTTCAAGAGAGAAATCATGAAAGCAGAATTTATGGCCTGCACAACAGAAGTAATTGTCAGAATAGAAAAATATGAATCCACAATGATAAGTCTCTACAAAGAAACAAAAAAGAAAAAGACTAATAGGCAATATAAATATACAGTAGTGAAAGACAATCTGAAAAAAGAGAAACAAAAATCAATAATATTAATAGAACACCTGTTCTCTATAGAAGCAAAATATCCTTATCTCAAAGACTGGATCATTAGAGACAACATAAGGATCATAGGTCTCACAGAATAATATATGAAGTGAAAAACCCAAGTATTATAGTGCAAGAAATAATACAAGAGAATGCCTAGAACATCAGAATATGGAAAACAAAGTATCAATCAAAAGAATGCTCAGATTATGTCCAGAAAATAACACCTACTCTGCAAACTCCAAGGTATGTAGTGGATAATTTTTAAAATTCCAGTGACAAACAACATATTATGCAAACAATCAGGAGGAAGACCATCAAATCTAAAGGAAAGGAAATCAAATAACACAAGACTATTTCTCACCCACCAGAATCCACAGAAAGAAATGGAACAATGTGTTCTAAAGAAAAAAACGGGTGTCTTTTTCTCCCTTCTTATTTGAAAAGACAGTCATTTAAATTCAGAGGTTTATTGTTTATTTTTCCTTTAAGATGTTTATTTATTTATTGATTTTTTTTGAGGCAATCAGGGTTAAGTGACTTGCTAAGGGCCAGATAGCCAGTAAATGTCTAACTGTCACCTCAGGTCCTCCTGACTTCAGGGCCACTACTCTATCCACTATGCTGCCTAGTTGCACTGTGCCCCACCTTTGCTAATTTAAATAGTACCTTAAAGCTGATCTTCTCTAGATAAAGATGTGCTGTTAATTGTTTAAATTCACATATGCCTTTAATTAAATAGATAGTGCAAATTGGGGATTGCCAGTGGCTAGCTTGAATACACAAAATGTGTGTGGGTTGATATTCAAATGGTCAAACATTAGAAGTTTTTCTAAGTAGGGGCTTCATAAATTATCTGGGTATGAGAGGATGGTGATAATTTTCAAACTAGTGACCTATATTTTTAAAATCCCTCAAAGCAGAGAAAGGAATCCATATGGATCTAAGCAATTGACCTAGGCTAAAGCCATACATACATATATACATACATATGTGTGTGTGTGTGTGTGTGTGTGTGTGTGGTGAACTGCATCTCCTTCATGGTAAAGTGGTAAAGTAATGAGAGCTTTGATGGTGGATTTCATGGTGATTGATTTGATTAGAACAAGCAATGCAATATCTCAAATAGATATCGCTTACAGTAAGAATGAACCTCATGACTTGAGATGGAGGAAGGGAAGATCGTACTGCTCTAGCAGAGATAGACACTCTAACTGGAATGAGAAACACTAATGGGCAGAAGTAACTGTGTCATCGTTAATTAGGGGGATAACAGTACCACACTCACAACAACATGACAATTATACCCTCCATGACCAGATTGGCAATGCCACCACTTTCCAATCTCTGTTATTTTCATAAGCATGTCAACCTGGTTATTCAGTTCAGCAGAGGGGCTTATGAAGTCTCAAATGAGTGTTCTCATACCTCACAAATAAACTATATGGGTTTGTGTGTGTGGATGTATTTGACTTAGGCAGCCATTAATCTGGCAACAGAGAATACCCTGTGGCATGGGAGTCCTGGAAAGTTCTCCCAATGCCTTGAACTATGGGCTACAAATCTGGTGAAAGAATTTTGAGGGATGGGTTAGATACCAGAGGTGGGGAACCTGCAACCTTGAGGCCACATGTGGTCTTCTAGGTCTTTGGGTGAGGCCTTTTGACTGAGTCCAAGTTTTACAGAACAAATCCTTTTATTAAGGGGATTTGTTCTGTGAAGTTTGGATTTAGTCAAAGGTCTGCACTTGAGGACCTAGAGCCTTAAGGCCTTAAGGCCACAGGTTCCTCTTCCTGAATCCTGGGCTGTGGACATGGATTTGGCTTTATGGGTTGAGAAAGAACAGGAACGGGCAATCAAAGGTTCTGCCTTGTAAGGGTAGGACTAATGGAATTTTTTCCCACATCTCCTCTAGTATTTATCATTTTCTTTTTTGTTATGTTAGCCAATTTGATGGGTGCAACTTAGTATCTCAGAGTGTTTGCAAGTGTGTTTCTTTTCTTATTGATGAACTAGAGCATTTTTTATTTAACTTTTGATGTCTTTGATTTCTTCTTCCAAAAACTGTTTGTTCATATCCTTTTACCATTTGTGAGTTGGGTAATGGCTTTCATTTTTTTATGAACTTGGCTTAGTTCCCTATATAGTTGAGAAATTAGAACTTTATCAGAGAAATTTGCTGTAAAATCCTTCCCTACTTTCCTGCTTTCCCTTTAATTTTGGCTGCATTGGTTTTGTTTATGCAAAACTTTTAAAATTTCATATAATCCAATTTTTAAAAAAATCTTCTCTGATCCTCTCTATGTCTCATTTGGTCATGAACTCTCTTCTCATCCATAGATCTGAGAAGTAATTTTTTCCCCCCATGCTTACCTAATTTGCTTATGATATTGCTTTTTATGTCTAAATTATTGGTGTCCATTTAAGCTTATCTTGCCATACTGTGTGAAATATTAGTCTATATGTAGTTTCCCAGTGGTTTTTGTTGAATAGTGAGTTATTGCCCCAATAGCTTGGATCTTTAGATTTGTCAAACACTAGATTACTGTGGCAATTTACTTCTGTATATTATGGACCTAATCTATTCCACTGATCAACCACTCTGTTTCTTATCCAGTACCAGATTGTTTTGCTGGTTACCACTTTATAGTAATTTGAGATATGGTATTGCTGGACTCCCTTCCTTCACTTTTTTTTCATTTATTCCGTTGATATATTTGACCTTTTGTTCCTCCAGATGAATTTTGTTATTTTTGTTAGTTTAATTGATATGGCACTGAATAAATAAATTACTTTAGATAGTATTATCATTTTTATTATATTGGCTTAACATAGCCATTAACAATTAACATTTCTTCATTTGTTTAAATCTGTATTTGTGTGAAAAGTATGTTGTAATTATGTTCACATAGTTGTGTATTGGCAGGGATATTCCCAAGTATTTTATACTGTCTGCTGTCATTTCTTTTTTTTTTCTTTTTTTAAAAAACATTTATTTTTAACATTTTTTTAAATTTTGGCTCCCAGATTTTCTTCCTTACTTTAAACTCTCCTCCACCCACCAAGAAGGCAAACAATATGACATCAATAATATATGTGAAATTATACAAAACATATTTCCATATTAGTTATATTTTTAAAAAACCAAAAAAGTGAACAATTTGCACTCAGAGTTCATTAGTTTCCTCTCTGGAGTTGGATATAATTTTTTTCATCATGTGTCCTTTGGAATTGTCTTGAATCATTGTATTGATCAAAGTAGCCAAGTTGTTTTATGGTTGATCATCATTATAATATTGCTATTATTATGCATAATGATCTCATCGTTCTTCTTACTTCATTTTGCATCAGTTCACATATGTCTTGTCATGTTTTTTTTTTTTCTGGAACCATCCCCCTGGTCATTTCTTATAGCACAGAAGTATTCCATCACAATCATATGCCTCCACTTGTTCAGCCATTTCCCAATTGATCCCCTAAATGTTCAAAAAGAGTAGCTGTAAATATTTTTGTAAAAATAGATTCTTTTCTATTTTCTTTTATCACCACAAAAAAGAGTGGCTGTAAATATTTTTGTAAAAATAGATTCTTTTCTATTTTCTTTTATCTCTTTGGGATACAGACTTAGTAGTGGTATTGCTGGATCAAAGGATGTGAAGTTTTATAGCTCTTTGGGCATAGTTCCAGATTGTTCTCCAAAATGGTTGGACCAATTCACAACTCTGCCAACAGTTCATTAGTGTCCCAACTCCCCCCCCCCCCGTTTCTTCCAACATTTGTCATTTTCCATTTCTGTCACATTTGGCAATCTGACAGATGTGAGACAATACCTCAGAGGTGTATTAATTTGCATTTCTCTACCTAATACTGATTAAGAACATTTCATATGAATAGCTAGCTTTGATTTTGTCTTCTGAAAACTGCCTGTTCATATCCTTTGACCACTTGTCAATTTGGGAATGGCTCTTATTTTTGTAAATTTGACTCAGTTCCCTATATATTTGAGAAATGAGGCCTTTATTAGAGAAACTTGCTGTAAAAATTTGGATATCACTTTATTGTCTATGGTACCTTTTTAGCAAAAGGTAGCTTCCCTGATTATCTCTTTTAATTAGGTCTATTTTTGCTTTTGCTTTGTCTGAAATCATGATTATTATTCCTGCCTTTTTTTAACTTTAGGTGAAATATAATAGATTCTGCTCCAGCCCCTTATTTTAAGCCTCTCTGTGTGTTTTTCTTTCTGTTTCAAGTCTCTCTCTTGCATACAACATATGGTTGGTGTCTGTTTTCTAATCCATTCTGCTGTTTGTTTCCATTTTATGAGCTAGCTCATCCCATTCACATCCACAATTTTGATTACTGGCTGTGTATTTCCTTCCATCCTATTTTCTTCTATTTATCCTTCTCTATTTTTTTCTGCTTCTCCTCAAAAGTCTATTCTGCTTCTGACCATTACCTCCCTTAGTTTGCCCTTCCTTTTAGCACACCCTACTCTTCTTTTTATTATCTTCCTTTCCTCTTTTTTCCTTATTGGGCAAGATAGATTTCAATGCCCAACTCAGTATGTATATGTATTCTTACCTCTTTGAACCAATTCTGATGAGAGTAAGGTTCAGGCATTGCCGGCCACCCCATCCCATCTTCCCCTCCATTCTAAAAGCTCTTCCTTGTGTGCCTCTTTTATGTGAGAAAAATTTCCCCTTTGTACCCTTCTCCTTCCCCTTCTTCCAGTGCATATCTCTTTCTCACCCCTACATTTTTTTAGATCATCTCAACATAATTGACTTACGTTCATGACTCTGCCTGTGTTGACTCCTTCTAACTGCCCTAGTGATGATAAAATTCTTAGGAGTTACAAGTATCATCTTCCCATATAGGAATATAAACAGTTTAACTTAATTGAGTTTCTTTTGATTACTCTTTCATGTTTATCTTTGTATGCCTCTCTTGTTTTGTTTGTTTTTTTTCTTCTTATCTATTTTTTTTATTTTTAGTTTACAACATTCGGTTCTACATAATTTTGAGTTCTAGATTTTCTTCCCTCCCTCCCTCACTCCCTCCCCAAGATGGGATTCATATAGCTTCTATGTATAACTTTGCATAGAATTAATTTACACACTAGTCAAGTTATGGAGAAGAACTGTGATCAATGAAATGAATCATGTGAAAGAAGAAACAGGACCAAAAAAAAAACCAACCCAAAAACAAAAACAAAAGAGAGAAAAAGAAAAAAAAATTTGCATGCTTCTCTTAAGTCTTCTGTTTGAAGGTCAAATTTTCTATTCAGCTTTGGTCTTTTCATCAGGAATGCTTGAAAGTTTTCTATTTCATTAAATATCCATTTCCCACCATGAAGGATTACACTCAGTTTTGATGGGTAGGTTATTCATGGTTATAATCCTAGCTTCTTTGGAATATTTTATTCCAAATCCTCCACTCTACATAAAAGTTGCTAAATCTTGTGTGATCTTGATGGTCTCCATGATATTTGAATTGTTTCTTTCTGAATCCTTGAAGTATTTTTCTCCTTTACCTGACAGGTCTGGAATTTGACTAAAATATTCCTGTGTGTCTCATTTTTTACCTCTTCTTGTTGGTAATACATAGAAACTGGTGATTTATATGGATTTATTTTATATCCTGTAACTTTGCTAAAGTTGTTCCTTGTTTTGACCAATTTTTTTAGTTGACTTTCTAAGGTTCTCTAAGCATACCATCATATCATCTGCAAAAAGTGGTAGTTTTGTTTCCTCATTGCCTATGCTTATTCTTTCAATTCCTTTTTCTTGCCTTATTGCTATCAATAGCATTTCTAGTACAATATTGAATATTAATGGTGATAATGGACATCCTTGCTTTACCCCTGACCTTACTGGAAAGTTTATTCATATTACAGATAATACTTGCTCTTAAGATAGATGTTCTTGTTCATTTGTTTCAGTCATGTCTGACTCTTCATGACCAATTTGGTGTTTTCTTGGCAAAGGTACTAGACTGGTTTGCAATTTCCTTCTTCAGCTCATTTTACAGATGAAGAAAATGAGGCAAACAGGGTTAAGTGACTTGCCTAGGGTTACACAGCTAGTAAGTGTCTGAGGTAAAATTTGAACTCAGGTCTTCCTGACTCCAGGCTCTGCACTCTATCCATTGCACTACCTAGCTGCCCATTTAGATAAATACTCCTTATCATTTTAAGAAAAGCTCCATTTATTCCTACTCTTTCTAGTGTTTTTATAGGAATGTGTGTTATATTTGTCAAAAAAACTTTTTCTGTATCTATCAATATAATCATTTTATTTTATTGGTTTTTTTCTGTTATTGATATGGTCAATTATTCTTAGTTTTCCTAATATTGAACTAACCCTGATCGTGGGATAAATTCCACCCAATCATAGTATATGACCTTCGTGATATATTGCTGTAATTTCTTTGCTACTATTTTATTCAAAATTTTTGCATCAATATTCACTAGGGAAATTAGTCAATAGTTTTCTTTCTTTGTTTTTGCTCTCCCTGGCTTAGGTTTCAAAGCCATATTTGTGTCATAGAAGGAATTTTGTAGGATTTCTTTATATTTGAATTGAATGTTGGGTTTAATTTAATAATTAATATTAGAATTAGTGTTTAGTAGAATATTCTTGTAAATGCATCTGGTCCTTTTTTTTCCTTAAGGTGTCCATTTATTGCTTGCTTAATTTCTTTTCCTAAGATAGAGTTCTATTCCCCTTCTGTTAATTTGGGAAATTTATATTTTTGTAAATATTCATCCATTTTAGATTGTCAGCTTTATTGGCATATAGTTGGGCAAAATGGCTCCTAATAATTGCTTTAATTTTATCTTCACACATTCATATTTTTAAGGTATTTTTTATTCAGTATTTTTTGTACCACTTTTGCCAAGGTGTTAATTCTCTTTTTATAATTTTGTTGCATCATTTTAATTTATTTTCCCAGTTTTCCTCTACCACTCATCTCTTTAAATTTTCCAGGAATTCTTGTTGGATTTGAGTCCAATTAGAATTTTCTTTGAGGCTCTTTTTTGTAGCTATTTTCACATTGTTGTCTTCTCAGTTTGTGTCTTGGTCTTCCCTGCCACCATAGTAGCTTCTTATGGTCAAATTCTTTTGGTTGTTGTTTTTGCTCATTTTTCCAGCCTATTCCTTGACTTGAAATTTATGTTAAAGTTGGGCTTTTTTTCCCCTGGTGGTGGGGAGGCACGGTCCCAAGCTTCAGGTGTTTTTGTGCTGTTATTTTCATAACTAGTTCTGGAGGTCTTCAAGATTTTGGTGCTTCCAAGGTGGTGTAATCCTAGGAGAGTGTGCTCACTGCTCTCATGGTCTTCTCTCTGGCTTTTGCCAAGGAAGGTCCTCTGGTTCCCTGCAGCTAGTACTCCTCTATGCTTTGTTACTGTGAACAGGACCTCTGCTCCCTTGTCACAGACCTTCAGTGCTTCTCCCTGCCATAGAAGTGTGACCCAGAACTGTGCATGGATAACATAGTTGTAAATCAGTGCTAAATATACCCAGTGCCAGAAAAGGGTCCCCTGTAATTTTTTTCTGAGTCGTTGTTCAACCCCCTCACCACCTCTGGGCTGAGAGCTCTTGAAGCTGCTGCTGCTGCTGTGTTGGCCACAGCCAAATGTGTGGGCTCTGGACAAACATCCACTAGATCTCAATCTTGGTGTTATAGACTTCTCCTGCCTAAGTTTTATTAGGCTAGAAAAAAATCTCACCCCAACTTTTTGTTGGCTGTACCACTCCAAAATTTAGTTTGAGGCATTATTTTAAAGTTGTTTGGAGGGGAATGTTGGGAGAGTTCAGGATGGATGGCTGCTTGTAATCCACCATCTTGGCTGACCCTCAGTTTTGTTGCTATTGTTGTTGTTGTTTTACAATTAATCTCTCCCTACTTGTCCCTCATATGTACTATTAACCAATCTATGACCTCTGCCATTGGACCACATCAGGCACAGTTAATATTACAGCATCAACTAATGGTGTACATCAATACCCTAAGCAAGCAGGCTTTCTTTCCAGTTTATTCCCAAAAGACAATGGCAATATGAGAGAAAATTTGGGGAACCATGGAGAAGGGCAGAAAAAGGTGAAAGTAAACTTCTCCCAATTAGTCTCACCCAAGAATAACATAAAAAATACTGGCAAGCTTTGTAACCCACTGTCATTCATGTGATATTCATTTGAATTAACTGCATGAGATGGTTTGTGTAACTCTAAGAGTTTCCATTTGACCTTATCTCCAACAAGTGGTATGGAGATTGCCATTAAGACCCATACAAGACTGACTCCCAAGACCCCATAATGTCCATTTCCACAATTCATTCTGGCTGATTAGCCACAAGTATGACTCAGTTGGAAACCCATCTTCCACCTGCCTTCACCTCATCTGCCCCCAAACTCCTCCAAGAAACTAGGGGACTTTTTAGGGCTATTGGAAATTTGCTGATATGACAGTACCTTGGCTGCTAGTGTCTAGCAACTCTGCATACATTTGTCACCTTTCCCCCAATTTTTAGGCCACTGTAATTTAAGCATATAGCCTCCAATCATATAGCTAGGATGACCTGAAACTCAGGGAAACCTTAACCTAAGTCTTCAGGGTCTATCTCCTCACAATCACTCAAGTATGGATACAGAAACTTAGGTGACTTGCAACTGCTAAGGGAAATAGGGACTTTGGTGTATATCTTAAGCTTGGCCATGGCAGCAGGTTTCCTTTACTGTGAAATGGGAACAATAATGGCCCTTATCTCCCAGGTTTGTTGTGAGGATCAAATAAGATAATATTTTGTGCCTGGGCTTCTAATAGCCAGGTTTCTCAAAATCATCCCTTTTATAATTTCTTACACTTCAATAACGTGCCATTACATTCATATATTATGTATTCAGCCATTCCCTAATTGATGGATACTCTCTTAGTTTCCAGTTCTTTTCTATGATAAAAAGAACTGCTGTAAACATGCTTGTATACATGTATCCCATTCATCTCTCTACCATATCCTTGTAGTATAAACTTAATTGTGATATAATTGTCTCAAAGGGTTTGAACCATTTAGTGACTTTTTCAGTCTTCCAGAATGTTTGGAACAATTTATACCACCACCAACTGTGTATTGTGTGCCTATAGTCTCATAATCCTTTAATTATTGCCATTTGTTTTCCTATAATCTTTTCCAATTTGATAGTTGTGAGGTAGAACCTTGAGTTGTCTCAACTTGAATTTCACTAATTATTAGTAATTAGAACTTTTTCATAAAGATTTTGATAACTTGTATTTCTTTTTTTTGAAAAGTACTTATTAATATCCTTTGACCATTTATCCATTAGAAAATTTCTCTTGTTCTCATATATTTGAATAAGTTCCTTATATATGCTGGATATCAGACCTTTATCAGACAAACTTGCAATGACTTTTTCCCCCAGTTAGTGGTCTCCCTTCTAATTTTAATTCATTGGTTTTATTTGTTAATACTTTAAAAATTTTATGTAATCAAATTTGTACGTTTTGTTTACAGTATTCCTATAAAATGACCACGTATTCTGATTTCCTGACTTCCAATTTCTGTATTTTCTTTATTGCTCCTCTACTTTGTCTACATTACCAATAATATCTAGGTCATGTGTCTATTTGGAATTTGTCCTGTTATATGGTATGAGATGTTGGTCTAAATCTAATTTCTGCCAGACTATTTTTTTCTAGTTTTCCCAGAAGCCTTTGTTGAATTGTGAGTCCTTATCCCAGCAGCTGGGACCTTTGGTTTATTGGACACTATGCTACTACATTTGTTTGCTTCTGCATATTGTATACCTTATTTTTTCTACTGGATGAATTTTCTATATTTTTTAACCAGTCTCCAATAGTTCTTTTTCTTTTCTTGCGGAAGGTGGGACTTTATTTTTATCCATTTCCTTTAAAATCTGTTATTTATTTATTTTAATAATTCTCTTTTGCTTTCACTTCTCTTTTAAAAAAATTAGCTAACAATTTATCTGTTTGATTGTTTAAAAAAAACACCTAGTTTTATTTACCCATTTTTTTCTTGCTTTCAATTCTGTTAACCTCTTTTTTGAGTGTTAGAATTTTTATTTTGTTGTTTTTTTTTTAAAAAAATTTCATGGTCTTCTAGATTTTTTTTATCTTTTTTATTTCCTTTTTAAGAATTCTCAAACACCCCCAAAATATTTCTACATGCATAGGATATATTAAGCCATGAGTCTTCATTTCATATTTTTTGCTTTTAAAGACCAATAAACATTTCAAAAACCATCCTGTTTGTGTTTCCTTCTAAACTTCCTACTGTTACCTGCGATACTATAAAAGTGTTTCATTGGCTTCATTTATTTATTTCATAATTTTTTTTAATTTTTAGTTTACAACACTCGGTTCTACATGATTTTGAGTTCCAGATTTTCTTCCCTCTCTCCCCCTCGCCTCCCCAAGATGGCTTGGAATCCCATATATCTTCGACATATAACTTCACATTGAACTAATTTACACACTAGTCAAGTTGTGGAGAAGAATTATGACCAATGGAATGAATCATGAGAAAGAAGAAACAGAACAAAAAAAAACCAAAACAAAAACAAAACAGAGAAAGAAAAGGGCAAAAAAGGCGAGCATAAAGTGCCTCAATCTGCATTCATACTTCATAGTTCTTTCTCTGGACGTATTCCCCATCGTGAGTCCTTTGGAGTTGTCTTTGCAGCGTGTGTTGCTGAGAAGAGCAAAGTCTATCAGGGTTAGTCCTCACAGAATCTATATATCTGTGGTTGTATATAATGTTCTCCTGTCTCTGCTCTGCTCACTCAGCATTATGTCCTTCTGGATATTTATAAAGATTGCATGCTAAATTCATTGATTTGTTCTTTCTCTCTTTTGTTGATGCAATTGTTTAGAGATATACAATTTCTCCTCAAGAATGCTTTGGCTACATCCCTCAAATTTTGGTTATATTATCTCGTTGTTGCCATTTTCTTTGGTGAAATCTATTACCTCTATAATTTTTTCCTTGAATCACCATTTTTAGGATTAATATAGGTTCCAATTAATTTTTATTTAAAAGCTGTTCATTATATATATTTGTTGGGTTGCAGTCAGTAAAGAATATGTTTGAGAATTGTGCTCTATTGCATTTGTTTGTGAAATTTTTAATGACCTAGTTTTTGTAATAGTGCTGCACATATACACACACACATTCTTGTTTCTATTCTCATTCAATAATTCCCATATGTATATCATGTCTAACTTTTCTTAAATTGTACTCAAGTCCATGTCTTTTTGTTTATCTTTTTGTTAATTTGCTTAGGTGTGAGCAGGGTACATTGAGGTGCTAGTTTTAGTTTTACTGTGTAATTCTTCCTATTAATCAATTAATTTTTTTCCTTTAGGTATTTAGATGCTATGCCATTTGGTACATATGTATATTTAGCATCGATATTAATTCATTGCCTATGATGTACTTAAGCAATGTAGTTTCCCTATTTAACTCTTTTAATTAACTATTCTTACTTTTGCCTTGTCTAAGATCATGATTGCTGCCACTGCTTTTTTTTTGTTGTTTATTCAATGTATAATAATTTTGGCTTTAGCCTCTTATTTTAACCCTTATGTTTCAAGTGTTTTTCTTATAAACCACGTATAAATATTATCAACATTGAATTTGGTTTTCCACTCCATTCTGATACTCTCCTCTGTTTAAGAGTAATTTTATTCCATTCATAGATGTGGTTATGATTGTAAATTGCATATTAACCTCCATCCTAATCTCTTATCCTTTTCCTCTTTAACCTTTGTGCCCCTTTTTACAAAGCAGATTAAGGTGATAGAGAAGGGATATGCTCAACACTAGTGATCTTTAATTGATGTGAACTGCTTCTGCTCCATTGCTTCTCTTCTCTTCTCCTAAACTAGCCTTCAATGACAGGTTCTTACTGTTTTTTTCTTTCCCTTTATTTATACCTTGGAGATACACCCTCTGAACCTGGAGTTTATTTTTCTTAGGACTACCTCCTCCTCTTAATCTTCCTTCCCATATCTCTGTTTGTATCTGTTTTCCTACTGAACTTAAAGTATTTCTGATCTGGGAGCTCTGGAATTTGGTGACATTCCTAGGAGTTTTCTTTTTGGGATCTTTATGAGGAGGTACATAGAATGACATCCCTACTGATCTCTGGTTAGTTTTTCTTTTATCTCCTATCCCTTTTCCACTTGTCACACAGTTATAGGATGTAGATTTCACTGGGAAGACTTCTTGTGCTATACTACTGAGTTGTGTAAAGAAATGAAAATAAAAAGAAAGGTTTGGAAATATAAATACACAAGAATGAATGATACTCTAAAAGAAGAGAAGCAAAAAACAATAACATTAAGAGAACACATCTCTATAGAAGCAAACACATTAATCTAAAAGACTGGATGGGTAGAGACAACCTAAGGATCATGTGTCTCCCAAAAGAAAATATTAAGGCAAAAATCTTGAACACCACCATCCAAGAAATAATACAAGAAAGCTACTCAGAACACAAAAAACAAGCAGCAATCAAAAGAATGTACAAATTGCCTCTAGAAGAGAAAGAAACTGCTGCAAACTCTAAGACATGTAAAGTGTATACATTTAGTAATTCCAATGGAAAACAACAACTTCCACAAGCAACAGGAGGAAGACTGCCAAATCTAAAAGAAAAGAAAGTTGAATAACATACAACTCTTCTGTACCACCTAGATAGCACAGAAGGGAATGGAGTAATGTGTTCCAAAGAGTAGGTACGACTCAAAGTGACATGTCTTGTAAACCTGATTCTTATCATTAATGAAAAAAGATAGGTTCAATAAAGGAGAGCTATTTGAAGCATTACTACTAAAAAAAATAAGCGAATAGATTATTTGCTTTACACACATATTAGACAATAGAAATATAAAAGGTAAACAAATAAAGCAACAGAGGAAGGCACAAGTAACAAAGTAAATTACCCCATAAAAAAGGAAAAAAACCTAGAAAGAGAAAGACAACAGCAACAACAAAACAACAACAGAAGGACCATTAAAAAGATTTCTTTATAAATGTAGACAAGCAGACAAGGGTGAAAGTAGAACTTAGAAGAAACATAGGAGGAATATAATTGAAATGCTATGGACCAAATCTCACTATATGCTTTCTAAATGAGAATCAGTTGGTTTTTTTGTGGGATTAAACTGAGGAATAGGAGGGTGCATAAAAATGGACAGGGGAAGAAGACAAAGGGAATGTGTATGTACACTAATCAAGTCAATGGAAAACTCTGAAAGAGGGAGGGAAATTGTGTAATTACTCAGGAAAAAGAACTATTAGAAAATGAGTAAAGAGAAATAGATAATATACCTTTCATAGTTATGGGAAGGAGATAAGTTCTTAACCATATTAAGTGATAGAGGCAATTACAAAAGATAAAATACATGACTTTGATTACATTAAACTGAAAAGCTTTTTCACAAGTTAAATTAATATAGCTAGGATAAGATAGAAGTGGGGGTGGGTGGGAATCAAGTTTTTCAAACAAGAATTTTGTATCCAAGATACACACATCTACTACTACGACGACGACGACGACAACAACGATGACGACCACGACGACTGCACCACACATACACACACACGCAGTTTGTTAAAAATATCTCATTAATAGTTTGATTGATATAGCTTTCACAGTATTGTCATTTCTATTACATTGTCATGACCTAGCCATTAGTGTTGAATCTTCTACCCAGAGCAATCAATCTAATTATATAGAAAGAAAGACATATATATATATATATATGTAGATAGATAGATGTATACACACACACACGCACACATAATCACAAACCTTTTTGTAGCAGACATGTGCTTAATGTAAACAAACAGTTCTCAAAGGAAGAATTGTAAACTATTAACCTTATTAAAGATGCTTTGAGTCAGTGAAAACCTATAGCCAGAAAATTGTCAAATATGATTGAAGTAGTCAATGTTTGAGGGGTCATGGGAAGATAGTCACACTAGTAGTAGATTGTTAGTCAAGATGTGAATCAGTAAAACTATTTTGCGAAGCAATTTCAAATTATGTAAAGAAACTAAACTGTTTATAACCCTTTAAACCAGAGATTCCACTACTAGGCTTATGCTCCAAGGAGGCTATTGATAATCATAAAGTCCCTAAATACAATTAGATATTATATTAGCACTTTTTGTTAGTAAAGTATTGCACTCATAGTTGATACCCATCAATTGGGGAATAGCTAAAGAAATTGTGGTGCATGACTGTAATAGTATCTAGGCTGTAAGAAATAATGGATATGGTTAATATATAGAACCATGGAAAGGTTTACATAATACAATAAAGTAATCAGAGCCAAGAAAATAATATACGTGATGACTACAACATAAATGGAAAGAATAACCACAAAATAATAAAAAAAGAATGTTGCATTTTGATCTTACCTTGGTAAATGATACATGATATAGATATAAAGAAAGTTACTCCTAGAAAATTTGAAGAACATGGAATATATTACTTATCAGACTTATGGATAGGTGAACAATTTAGGAATAAACAAGAGATACAGAGAAGTACAAAGTGTAAAATGGATAATTTGAGTTATATTAAATTTAAAAGTTTTGTACAAATAAAACAAATGTAACCAATATCAAGAGGAAAGCAGAAAACTGGGAAAAATTTTGTAGACAGATTCTCAGATAAGTCTCATATCTCAAATATATAAAGAACTTCATCATACTCATGAGAATATGAGTCATTCCCCAACTGATAAATGGTCAAAGGATATTAACAGGAAGTTTTCTGATGAATATATAAAAGTAATAATAAATAATAATAAAAATAATTTATATTCATTTGAAAAATTCTCTAAATCATTATTGATTAGAGAAATGCAAATTAAAACACCCTAAGATATCATTTTATCCCTATTAGATTGGTTGAAAGGATTGAAAGGGAAAGCAATGAATGTTGGAAAGTGTGGAAAAATTGGGACACTAATTCACTGATGGAATTGTCAACTGATCCAACCATTTTGGAGAACAATCTGGAATTACACCCAAAAAGTTATTAAGCTGCCTGTACCCTTTTATCCAGCAATACTACTACTTGGTCTATTTCCTAAGATAATTAGGGAAAAAGGAAAAGAACCTATATGTTCTAAAATATTTAGAGCAGTTCTCAGTGCTGGCAAAGAATTGGAAATTGTAGGGATGCTCATCAACTGGGGAGCAGCTGAACAAGTTGTGGCATATGATTGGGATGGAATTAATTAGATCTATTTTTTCTTTTACTTTGTCTCAGATCAGCTTTTTTTAACTTCAGCTGAAGTATGATAGATTCTGCTCCAGCCTCTTACTTTTACTCTTTGTGTGTCTGCTTCAAGTGTGTTTTTTGTAAACAACATATTGTAGGATTTTGGTTTTTGATCCACTTTGCTATTTGCTTCCATTTTATGGGAGAGTTCATCCCTTTCACATTCACAGTTATGGTTAATACCTGTATATTTCCCTCCACCCTATTTTTCTTCCTGTTTGTCCTCTTTCTCCTTTCACTGTTTCCTTCCTTGCCAATATTTTGCTTCTGTCTACCACCTCCCCTGATCTGTCCTCCTTTCTGTCAGTCCCCCGCACACTTTAATTAGTCTCCCCCTGCCCCACTCCTATTTTCCTGTTGGGTAAGATAGATTTCTATATTCAACTTATTGTGTATATTATTTCCTCTTTGAACCAATACCGATGAGACTAAGGCTCAAGTAATGCCCATCACCCACCTTTGTCTACCTCTCCAATGTAATAGGTCTTTTGCACCCCTTCAAGTAAAATAATTTACCCCCATTCTACCTCTTACTTCCTTCTGCACTCAGTGTACTCCTCTTTTTCATCCCTTAATTACTTTTTATGTCATTCCCTCAAACTCACTTTATACCCATACCTTTTGTCTATGTATATTCTTTTTAGTTGTACTATTAGTGATACAGTTCTTAAGAATTACAAGTATCATATTCCCATGTAGGGATGTAAAAAGTTTAGGTCTACTGAATGCCTTATGCTTTCTTTTCCCTTTTTACCTGTTTAAGTTTCTCTTGGTCTTGATATTGCAGATCAAATTTTTGGTTTAATTCTGGTCTTCTCCTTATGAAAGTTTGAAATCCTTCTATTTCATCAAATAATCATTTTTACTTTGATATATTATGCTTAATTTTGCTAGGTAAGTGATTCTTGGTTTACCTACCAGAATATCATGTTCCATGATTTCTTATCTCTTAATGTTGCAGCTGCTGAGTCCCGTGTAATCGTGATTGTGGCTCCTTGATATTTGTATTATTTCTCTCCGGCCATTTGTAGTATTTTTCCTTGACCTTATAGTTCTGAAGTTTGGCTACAATGTTCCTTGGAGTTTTTATTTTGGGATCTCTTTCCTAAAGTGAGTGGTGGATTCTTTGTATGCCTATTTGGCTCTCTGGTTCCAGGATATAAGGGCAGTTTTCCTTGATAGTTTCCTGAAAGATGCTGTCCAGGTCGACCTTTTGATTATGGCTTTCAGGTAGTCAAATGATTCTGATGTTGTCTCTCCTGGATCTATTTTCCTGGTCAGTTATTTTTCCCATGAGGTATTTTACATTTTCTTCTATTTTTTCATTCTTTTGAATTTGTTTGATTGATTCTTGATGTCTCATAGAGTCATTAGCTTCCACTTGCCCAATTCTAACTTTCAGGAAGTTGTTTTCCTCAATTAGTTTTTGTACTTACTTTTCTATTTGGCCAATTCTACTTTTTTGTGCTTTTTTATTAATTTATTTTAAACTTACATACTAAAACTTGAATATACAATAAGAAAAGAAAAAGAAACACATTATAAACTTAAATACTAAAACTTAAATAAAAAATAAGAAAAGAAAAAAAAGCATTACCCTGTCCTCAGCAGAATGTAAGAGAGGATTCAAAACATACAGCAACACATTTCTATTTCAAGAAAGCCTATGTAATAACACATTGTTTTCAGAGCAATCCATGTTTTCTTTGATCCCTTGTAAGTTTTCTTTCGTTCTCTGCTGTGCACTTTTTACTTTGTTCTTTTCCCCCCTTCATCCCCCAAGAAGGCTACTACTAAGTGTGCACACATACACACACACACACACACACACACCTACATACATACACTTACATAACATACATATACTTGGATACCTATAATCATACTCATATGTAAGCATATACATTCATATGCATCTGTGTAAGACCATGCTATACTTGTTTGTCCACCATTTTTCTGAGGGTGGATAACATCTTCCTTGATAAATCCAAATCTTTCCATATTTTTCTAAGTCCACCAAATCATTTTCTACACCACAGCAATATTCCAACCTTATACTATCTAGTTATTTTAAATAGTCTAAGACAATATTGATTAAAATGGCTGATATATAATGTGGTTTCCCTATTTTTCCTCTTTTGATTAAATCTATTTTAGCTTTAACTTTGTCTGAGATCATGATTACCACCCCTGCTTTTTTTCCCAAATAAATTCTACTCCTGATCTCTATATTATGTTTGTTGTATATCTTATTTCTTATTCCTCCTAACTCCTGTACTTCTTCCCACTACCTTGCCCTCCTATTATTTAACTGATAGCCCCTGTAATAACCTCCCTCCTTATTCTTTACCCCTACCCTTTCCCCTTACCCTCTTGTTTCTATCTGAATTTGGAAGACTTTTATAGTCTTCTGAATATATATATGTATATATACATATGTATTTGCTCTTTATCCCATTCCCAATAATCTAGATACCCTTCTACAGCCCCCTTATCCTATTACCTCACCCTCTTTCCCTCTCCCATCTTCTCCTTCCCATCCCCTTAGCTTTTTATGTCTTTCTGAATTTAGAAGACTTTTATAGATACATACATATATGTTCATATATATGTGTATATATATGCATGCATGTATGTATTGTTCCCTCTTTAACCCATTCTCAATGACAGTAAGGTTCCAGAACTACTAGCCCTCCTCTCCCATCTAGTTCCTCTGTGTCAGTTCTTCCTCTTGCATCTCGTTTATATAAGATAATTACTGTTTTTACCTTTTTCTAGACAGTATTACTTTTTAGAATCATATCACACTCAACTCTACCACAATCTTTCTTTTGAACTACCCAATTACTAATTATAATCTTAGGCATATGGTTTATATTTCCTCATATAAAAAGTGAACAGTCTGTTCTTATTGAGTTCCTTAGTCTTTTATGTTTACCTTATAATTTCTCTTGGATCTTATATGTCAAATTTTCTATTGAGTTCAGGTCTTTTTGCAATAAAATCCTGAAAATCTGGAAATTTGTTGAATGTCCATTCTTTCTCATTCAGGATTATGTTTAACTTTGGTGGGTATGATATTTTTGGCTGCAGCCCCAATTCTTTAGCTCTTTGATATATAGTGTTCCCAAACCTGTGGTCTTTTAGTGTAGTTGCTAGGTCTTGTGTGATTCTAATTGTGACTCCACCATATTTGAATTGGGTTTTTTTTCTTGTTTCTCATGATATTTTCTCCTTGAGCTGGAGGTTTTGGAATTTAGCTATGATATTCATGTGAGTTTTCCTTGCAGGATCTCTTTCAGGTGGTGATCAGTGTATTTTTTCTATTTCTACTTTCCCCTCTTGTTTGAACACTTCAGGACAATTTCCTTTAAAGATTCTTTTTTGATTGTGGCTTTCAGGTAATCTGATTATTCTTGTTTTCTCTTCTTGGTTTGTTCTCCAGATCAATTGTTTTTCTTGTGAAGTATTTCACATTGTCTTCTATTTTTTCATTCTTTATATTCTGTTTTATTATTTCTTCATCTCTTATAACTTCATTGGCTCCCCCTTGCCCAATTCTAATTTTCAAGGTGTCATTTTCTTAAGATTCTGGGTCTCCTTTTCTATTTGGTTAACTTTCTTTTCAGTACCTTCTTGTTTTTCTTTGATTGTTCTTATTTAAAAAAAAAATTCCTCAATCTTTCCCATTTGATTTTTAAAGTCTGTCATCCCTTATCAGCAGAGGTTCCCTTAATCTTCCCCTGCTCAGATGCCTAACTCCACACACTGTGTGGGAGGTGAAAATTCCCATGACTGAGGCCAAGGCTACCTCCTTACCTAGCTAGCCCCATCACTTGTTTCATCAGAACTAGCCTGGAGGTGTTTACACTTCATAGGGACCAAATTTCAGTCGTTCTCCAGTTGTCCCAGGAGGCCCACTGTTCTGTCCCAATTCTTTTTTTTTTTTTTTTTTTTTTTTTACTGTTCTGTGTTCACCCTGAGGCACTATTTTGTTATGTTTGTGGGAGAAATTTGGAGAGCTTGGAATTTTCTGACCTACTCTGCCATCTTCCCAGAATCCTCTCTCCAATTCTACTTTTTAAAGTAGTTGTTTTCTTTTTCCAGGCTGTTGACTCTTTTTTCATCATCCTCTTGTAGCACTCTCATTTCTTTTCCCAATTTTTCTTTTACCTCTCTCATATTATTTTTAAGCTCTTTTTTGAATTATTCCATGAGTTCTTTCTGGGCTTGAGACCACTTCCCATTTTTCTTTGGGGTTTTGCCCATAGGTGTTTTGACATTGTTGTTCTCTTCTGAGTTTTGTATTCTATTCTGTGTCTTGATCTTCCTCGTCACCATAATAACTTTCTATGGTTAGATTCTTTTATTGGTTTTTTTTTGCTCTTTTTTGTCTTTATCCTTTTAAATTTGAGCTCTCCTTTTGGGATGGAAGGGTCATTGTTTCAGACTTCTTGTGCCAGAGGCTGAAGGCCCTTATTTTTTACCTGGTGCTGCATTGCCATGGTCTGGTGCTGTGGGGGGGTTGCTGGTGCTGCTGGAGGCTGTTGGTGTCTGGCAGCTTACCTGTTGATGAGCTGGTATCTTAGTACTGGTGTCTGGGGTGTGCTGATGCCAGTGGGGTGTTCCTGTGTTTCTTGGGGATACACTGAAGCATGTGATGGTCTACCACTGAAGGCTGCCTGTTTGCCTGGGGCTACACTGAAGCACATGGAGGTTCTCAGAGCTGGGGTTTGCTTGGTTCCCTGGCTGTGCTGAATCAAATGGGAGATCCTGGTGTTGGTGCTTGCCTGCTCCACCACACTGGGGCTCAGAGTCTGCCATTGGTTTGCTGAAATGGGGCTTACTGCTGGCTTGCTGGGATGCTTCCTGTTCTGGACTATTGCTCCCCCATTACCCAAATGAGACAGACCTTTCCTGTCAATCTTCCAAGTTTCTTGGGCTCAAAAATTGTCTCATCCTATCTTTTTGTTGGTTCTGTTGTTCCAGGATTTCTTTTGGGTTACCATTTTATGGTTTTTTGGAGGTGAATATGGAAGAGTTATGGTGATTTACTGCTCACTCCACCATCTTGGTTCCCAGAAGTCAACAGCCTACAGTTATTTTAAATGGAAATTTTCTTTCAATCTTTTGCTGCTGGACTTTGTTGGCAATATATAAAAATGCTAATGATTTATGTGGGGTTGTTGTTTAATATTTGGCAACTTTACTAAAGTTGTTAATTATTTCAACTAGTTTTTTAGTTGATTCTCTAGGATTCTCTAAGTATACCATCATGTCATCTGCAAAAATAGTAATTTTGTTTCCTCATTGCCTGTTCAATTTCCTTGAATCTTTTTTCTTCTTGTATTGCATTTCTAGTACAATATTGCTGATAATTGCTTCACTTCTGATCTTATTGGGAAGGCTTCTAGCTTATCCCTATTACAGATTATGTTTGCTGATTGTTTTAGATAGATACTAGCTATCATTTTAAGGAAAGCTCCATTTATTCCTATGTTCTATAGTGGTTTTTTCAATAGGAATGGCTACTGCATTTTGTCAAAAGCTTTTTCTGCATCTATTAAGATGACTTTTATTGGTTTTGTTATTGATATGGTCAATTATGATGATAGTTTTGAACCAGTATTGAACCAGCTCACTTGTAAATCCATCTGGCCCAGGGAGGGATTTTTTCTTAGGGAGTCCATTGATGTTTTGTTTAATTTCTTTTTCTAAGATTTAAGTATTTTATTTCCTCTTTTGTTAATCTGGGCACTTTGTGTATTTGTAAACATTCATCCATTTTGCTTAGATTATCTGGTTTATTGGCATGTAGTTGGGCAAAATAGCTCCTAATGATGGCTTTAATTTCCTCTTCATTTGTGATGGCGTCACCCTTTTAATTTTTTATACTGGAAATTTAGTATTCTTTTCTCTTTTCTTTTTTAAATCAAATTAACCAATGGTTTATGTATTTTACTTTTTATAAACAAAACCAGGTCTTAGTTTTATTATTAATTCAATGGTTTTCTTACTTTCAAGTTTATTAATTTTATTTCATTTTTTTAATCTCTTCTTTAATTTTCAGGATTTCAAATTTGGCATTTAGCTGGGGATTTTTCACTTGTACTTTTTCTTTTTAGTTGCATGCCCAATTCATTGATCTACTCTTTCTCTATTTTTTATTGATGTGTTTAAAGATATAAAATTTCCCCTAAGCACTGCTTTGTCTATATCCCATGAATTTGAGTACGTTGTTTCTTCATTGTCATTCTCTTTAAGTCAAGTGTTGTTTCTATGCTTTGTTTCATTCTTTAGGATTAGGTAATTTAGATTCCAATTAATTTTAATCTATCTCTTTATGGCCCTTTGTTGAATATATTTTTATTGCATTATGATATGAAAATGATGCAATTAATGTTTCTGCTTTTCTACATTTGGTTGTGAAGTTTTTATGCCTAATAAATGGTCAAATTTTTTATGTAGGTGCCTTTCTATTCTTTTCTATTCCTATTTAATTTTCTCCAGAGCTCTATCATATCTAACTTTCCTAAAACTGTATATTCTTCCTTAACTTCTTTATTTTTTGGTTAATCTAGTTCTGAGAAGGGAAAATTGGGGTCCCCCATAAGTATTGTTTTTCTATTTCTTCCTGTAACTCCTTTAACTTGTCCTTTAAAATTTTGGATATTATATCATTTGGTGCATATCTGTTTACTTCATAGTCTATGGTACCTTTTAGCAAGATGTAGTTTCCTTCCTTATCTCTTTTAATTAGATCTATTTTTACTTTTGATTTGTCTGAGATTATGATTACTAGCTCTACTTTTTTTTAAACTTCAGCTGAAGCATAACAGATTCTGCTCTAGCCCCTTACCTTTACCCTCTATGTGTCTCTCTGCTTCAAATTTGTTTCTTGTAAGCAACATATTGTAGGATTCTGGTTTTTAATATATTCATTATTTGTTTCAGGTTTATGGATGAGATCCCATTCATATTCACAGTTATGATTACTGTGTATTTCCCTCCATCCTACTATTTTCCCCATGTATTTTTCTCTCTCTCTCTCTCTCTCTCTCTCTCTCTCTCTCTCTCTCTCTCTCTCTCTCTCTCTCTCCACAAGTGTTTTGTTTCTGACCACCTCCTTCCCCAATCCACCTTCCCTCCTTTCAGCCCTGCCCCTTATCCCCCTTACCTCCTACTTCCCTATAGGAAAGACAGATTTCTATAATCCACTTGAGGGGATATATTATTCTCCCTTTTAGCCAATTCCAGTGAAAGGCTTGAGCATTGCCTGCGCCCCCCACCCCATTTTCCTTTCCATTGTAATAGCTGTTTCATGCCTCTTTTATGTGAGATAATTTGCCCCATTCTACCTCTCTCTTCCCTCTTCTCCCAGTGCTTCCTTCTTCCTCACCTCTTAATTATTTTTCTTTTTTGGCTATCATTCCATCATAGCCAATTTACACCATTGCCCTCAGTCTGTGTATACTCCTTCTAACTTCCCTAATAGTGACAGAATTCTTACAAGTTACAAGTATGATCTTCCCACATATGAATATAAACAATTTAACCTTATTGAATCCCCTGTTTTCTCTTTTCTGTTTACCCTTTTATGCTTCTCTTGATTCCTGTATTTGAAAATCAAATTTCTGTTCAGCTCTGGTCTTTTCATCAGAAAGACTTGAAAATCTTCTATTTCACTAATGTGTATTTTCCCCCTGTTTTATTGGGTAGGTGATTTGTTGTTGTAACCCTAGCTCTTTTGCTTTTCAGAATATCATATTCCAAGCCCTTCAATCCTTTAATGTCGAAGTTGTTAAATCTTGTTTATCCTGATTGTGGCTCCATGATATTTGAATTATTTATTTCTGGCTGCTTGCAGAATTTTCTCCTTGACCTGGGAGCTCTGGCATTTGGCTATAATATTCCTGGGAGTTGTCATTTTGGGATTTCATTGAGCAGTTGATCATTGGATTCTTTCAATTTCTATTTTACCATTTGGTTCTAGGATATCAGGGCAGTTTTCCTTGATCATTTCTTGAAGTATGATATTTAGGCTCCTCTTTTGATCATGGCTTTCAGGTAGCCCAATAATTCTTCAGTTATCTCTCTTCAATATGTTTACCAGATCAGTTGTTTTTCCATGAGATGTTTAGCATTTTCTTCTATTTTCTCATTCTTTTTTTTGTTTTATTGTTTGTTGATGTCTCATGCAGTTATTTGCTTCCACTTGCCTAAGTTTAATTTTTAAGAAACTATTTTCTTCAGTGAGCTTTTGTACCTCTTTTCCCCTTTGGCCAATTCTACTTTTTAAGAAGTTATTTTCTTCAGTGAATTTTTGTACATCTTTTCCAAATTTTTTTTTTGTGCTTCCTTTACCAAACTGTTGACTCTTTTTCTTTTTTTGTGATTTTCTTACACTAATTTCATTTCTTTTCACTTTTTTTCTTCCACCTCTGTTATTTGATTTTTCAAGTCCTTTTGGAATTCTTTTTTGGACATGAAACCAATTAACATTTTTTCTTTGAGGCTTCACATGTAACCGTTTTGACATTGTTGTCTTCTTCTGAGCTTATGTTTTGATTTTCCTTATCACCATAGTAACTTTCTATGGTCAGGTCCTTTTTTTGTTTTTGTTGTTGGTGGTGGGTTTTTTTGTTTTTGTTTTTTACTTTTTTCCAGGCTATTTCTTGACTTAACTTTATGTTAAAGTTCAGCTCTGTTCCTAGGGTGGAGGAGGCACTGTCCCAAACTTTAGGCTCTCTGTGCTGCTGTTTTCAGAGCTGATTATGGGAAACTGTAAGTTTTCAGTTCTTCTAAGGTTGTATGATTTAAGGAGTCATGTGGTCACTGAGCTCCTGGACCATTTTCTGGTCTGTGAGCAATTATAAGAACTCTTTTCCACCTTGGACCTGTGACCAGGATCACTGCTCCACTCCCTTGTGACTAGATGTTCTAGTATGCTAGTATTCCTCTTCATACTGAGGTCACAACCTGAGTTTGTGACCTAGATCCTTGTTTGGGCAATGCAAGAGACCTGTACCCAGTGCCAGCAAAATGTCCCCTGTAATCTCCTTCTGACCAGTTGTCCAGGCCCCTTACCATTTGTGGGCTGTGAGCTCCAGAAATCACTGCTGCTGATTTGGTTGCCCCAATGCCTACACTGGCTTGCACAGGGCTTGGGTCTAACTGCTGGCTCTTGCCCAGGCTTAGGGCTTCACTGCTGGGGCCTTGCTGCTGGCTCACACATGGGTGCAGGGCCTAACTGCTAGCTCACCCTGGGGCTGGGAGCCTTGCTGCTGGTTTGCATCAGGGTGTGGGGCCTTGCTGCTGCCTTGCTGGGGCATGGCCTGCTGCTGGCTTGTCTGGGCCTCCTGAACTGGACTGCACTCCACTCTCGCCTCAGTGAGACAGACCTTTCCTATAAACCTGCTAAGTTGTCTTTGGTTGCAAAATTGTTTCACCCCATCCTTTTGTTTGTTCTTCTATTCCAGAGTTAATTTTGAATTGTAATTTTAAGGTTGTTTGGAGGGAATTTTGGAGAGCTTATGTGAGTTCCTGCCTTACCTTACTCTTCCATCTTGGGTTTGCCCTCCCCTCATTATGATTCTTAAGGGACTCTGCCTTAGACCATATTTTTATGTATTATGCAAGGTCATTTATAGAATTGACCACTCTCCAGGGTAGTAGGGACCAGATACTGTTGAAAATTCACCAAAGTATTTGGGAATGATGTGAATAGAGAATTTCCTAATCACTTCCACAAGAGCTAACTTCCACTATTTGAACTACTGTCATATTGAAGATAGATTAGTATTGTTCATTTTGATTCCTGAGGGTAGAACTAAGATCAATAGGTAAATATTACAAAGAGGAAGAGTTGTAATCAATTTAAGGGAAACTTCCTAAAAATCAGTTAATCTATTAACAAAGCAACCATCAAGTATCTACTATGTCCTAGATACTGTGCTAGGTACAGGGGATTCAAAGGCAACACTGAAAGTGTCTTCCATCAAAAAGGTTATGGAGCTGGAGCATCATGTTGTGGTGTCAAAGTGATTAAAGATCTTCCCCACCCATTAATCCCCTTAATAGGCCTCAGGTAGAGCTAGTTAAAAGAAGCTTGATTAGGGGAGGCTTGTTTGTAGGAAGGCCCACACCCTCTTGCTAATTAAGTCAGGAGAGGGGTGAAGTCCTCCGGCCCTAAAAAGGGAATATATACTCTGAGGGTAGTCATTAAGAACTCAGAACTGCAAGCTCTTAGGACCGTGGGAAGAGATGATGCAGGCAAGCAGACAACTAGGATTTGTGAGTGAGTGTTAAGGGGAAGGCACAAGCAGAAGGGAAGTTTAGGGGATAGCTTGGCTCCTTTCTACAATATTGTGTTTTAATTTCCTTACTATTATGAAGTGGACTTACTGGTTTGGGGATATAATTGCTGCTATGTTGAATTGGAGTTATTGGTTTTGGGATTTGATCCTCTGGTGTCTGAATAAATGTTTTACTTCTCCTGCCTTCTATATGGAGAGTCTCTTATATTCTGTGATACAAAATCCATAGGCATATTCATGGTCACCATTGATATTGTGACACTTGTCTTACTGATACACATGTGAAAAAGAAGTCCAATGTTGCTGGATCATAGAGTAGGTGTAGGGTGTAGTAGAGTAGGAGTAAAGCATAATAAGACTGGAAATATCTTGTCTATGAGATACGGAAAAGTTATACAAAAGTGGAATGAGCTATCATGTGAAGTAGTCTCTCAATTAATTTTTCAAGGCACAGCTGAGGTGACTTATCAGGGATGCATAGAATAGACTCATTCAAGAAAAACATTTGATTAGATAAGCTCATAGGTCTCTCTCAACTTGAAGATTCTTTGTATAGCACCTACTCTTGGTTTTCCCTTCTTTCCTGTTCCAGAAAGGGTGCCCTGGAAAGTGACTACTCAAGCCTGGTTTCAAGGTAATGTCAACATACCTAAAATGATGGGTCACGAGCTCCCCCTTTTAGCTTTAGTTGTGCTGATAATGATGATGGAGATAGCTCATGTTTGCATAGTACTTGAAGGTTTTGAAGAGCACTCTCTATGTTCTCCCATTTAGTCTTTACGGCACCTCTGTGAGATGTGTGCTATTATTCTCCTCCTTTTATGGATGAGGAAACTGAAGCCATGACAGGTTAGTTTTCTCAGGGTCACACAAGTAGGAAGTGTCAGAGGCAGGATTTTAACTAGTTCTCCTGATTTCACAGCCAACACTCTATCCACTGTACCACCTAAGTTGCCTGGTTGGCAAAAACAGTTTAAAGTAAGGACATTTATTGAAATGTCATAGTAAGAAGAGTAACTATAAAACATTATTCCCTACAAAAAAAACCTAGGGCACACCCTCCCATCAAATAAAATGTCAGTGGGAAAAGGGGGCATACACATAGAAAACTTTGGCAGAGAGTGACATGTATGGAGAATAAACATGGCCAAAGCAACTAATACCTCTGGCACTTCAGGGCTCTGATGTTTTTTCTTTTCTCATGGGTCCTCATTCTATTCCCTTTTAGGTGTGGGTTTTTTGCTAAGCAGGACACTCAACTAGAATCCCTGGGCTAAGTGCTTTCCATAGCTGCCCCTTTGGCAGCCTGATAAAGCCTATGGACTTCACAGAATAATGTTTTTAAATTGACAATATAAAACACATAGGATTACAGAGGAAATCAATTATGCTGAAATGCACTTATCAAAATATAAAAAAAAAACTTGGACTCCAGGTTAAGAGCTCTGCTCTAGGAAAACAAATATCTTCCTGTTTCCTGAGTGTGTGTGTGTGTGTGTGTGTGTGTGTGTGTACATGCACACATGTGCAGAGGTGGGTAACTTTTCAAAAACAGCTTTAAAGCTGAAAACCAAATATGTTAAATAAATAAATTTAAATTAAATTAAAATTTTCAAGCATTTATTATTTCTCCTGTGAGACTCTCTCATCACCCCTGACCCCTGGAAAAAAGAAAAATCAAACCATTGTAACAAAAAAGAATAGTTAAGCGAAAACCAAAAGCCAAACCAGAAAACCCTACATAGTGGCCATGTACCAAAATGGATGTCTCATTTTGCGTGTTAGTTAGTCACCTCTCTATTAGGAGGTAGGTAGAGTTAATCATCATTAGCCTTCCTGAATCGATTTTATCAACATTTTTAATTCTTTCAAAGGTCTTCCTTTTTACAATGTTTTTATTCTACATGTTCTCCTGGTTCTGCTCACTGTACTCTGTCTTAGTTCATACATATCTTCTCAGGTTTTCTGAAATTATCTCTTTCTTAATTTCTTATAGTACAATATTACATTACATTCATATATTATAATTTTTCAGCCATTCTCCAATTGATGGACACCCTCTTACTTTTCAGTTGTCTTCCACCTGGAAAAATCTTCTATAAATAATTTTGTACATGTGGGATTTATTACTATAGAGTCAAGAGTTATGCATAGTTTAGTAACTTCAAGGCACAGTTCCAAATTGCTTTCCAGAATACTGAACCAATTTGGAGTTCTATTGACACTGCATTAATGTGTTTGTTTTCCCACAGCCCCTCCAACATTTTGTCATTTTCCCTTTCTGTCAGCTCTTCCATTCTGATGAATTTGAGTTGGAACTCAATTCATACTTCTTCAACTAATAGAGATTTGGAGAAATTTTTCATATTCCTGTGAATAGCTTATGTTTCTTCCCGTGAGAACTGCCTGTTTATATCCTTTGGTCATTTATCAACTGAGGAATGACTTATTCTTATAAATTTGAATCAGTTCCTTATATGTCATGGAAATTAGAAATCAAAGAAACTTGTTGAAAAGATTTTTCCTGTTAACTGTTTCCCTTATAATCTTACCTGAATTGTACATGTTTATGCAAAAACTTTAAATTTTATGTAATCATAATAGTTATCGACCTATTTCTAGATTGGATGGAACTAGTTATTTGTTTATTATTAACCTTTCTGGGGTCTTTTTCAGATGTTTGCTGGGATTTATGTGGCAATGCTGGGCTTCTTTATAACTTTCTACATCACAATATTAACCAAAAGCCTTATCCCTTGCTCTTGCTACATGATCAATCATCTCCTGTTTTAATCAGCTATGTGGTACAGTGGATGGATAGATTGCTGTATCTGGAGTGATGAGGACCTGAGTTCAAATCTGGTCTCCCTTACTCTGTATGACCCAAGGCAAGTCACTTATCTGCCTCAGTTTCCTTATCTCTAAAATAGGGACAGTAACATAGCCTACCTCACAGGGTTGGTGTGAGGATAAAGTGAGATAAAATTTGTAAATCTTAGAGTGCTAGCTATTATGACCATCAAAAATTTTCTAGAAAATATAGATGTCACTTCTTATGTACAAGTCACTTTGCTTCTCCATTTCTCTAAACTTTTTAATTCTTAGAAATTGTGGTATTACATTTTTGTAACCATAAACGTAATACTGGTGTTATAAAGATGGGTTTGTGATATACTAGAACAAATAGGAATAATTGAAAATGTTGCACAATTTCTCAATTGTAATGCAGCCCTCTTGAATATTGCTATTCAACTCTATACCCAACTCATCACTAATGTGTAATTTTATAGACATACATACACACACATATATATGTACTAATAGATGTGACCTGTGTGTGTGTGTGTGTGTGTATATATATATATACATATATATATATATAGTTGTCTATATTATCACATGCATGCATACATTTGTCACACACACATATGCATACTGAAGAAGTAATTTAATTGGTTATTTGTCTAGCTGCATATCCTACCTAGACAATTGTTTATCCATTTGCTTGTTTTCTTTGTTTTAACCTAAGTGGATTTTTCAGTTGATCTCTTTTGTGTGGTCATGCAGCCCATTCTAAAGGCTCTGTAATATTCTGTAACTTGATATAATTTACACAATGTTATCTGCAAACAGTAGCATTTGAATAACTTCATTCCCTATATGGAATTTCTCTTCTTTTTGAACTCTTTACAAGGCATCTTCTTTGGTCTTTATTCTCCATGCTTGAAGTTTCGTTCGATATTTAGAATCAGAGGATTGTTGAACAAAGATATTTCTGTAGTTGCATCTGTCAAGGAACAGTATATGATCTGAAGATATACATAAGAAATTTTCTTTTAGGGGAAAGCCTTGGGATTGTACTTTGTTCTACCATGTCGCATGGTTTTAAGTAAATGAATGATATTTACAGTTGGGTTTTGTATTCTTTCCATCTTTCCATTGTATAACTATGAAGACAAAATCTTTTCTAGAAAATTGACTATGCTTGCCTATTTTATTCTAACATTTCAAGGATACTTTCAATACATATATGGAAAATTCTCAGGAAAGTTTTAAAGCAATTGGAAAGTAGGCATACAGGTTATTATTGGCTGATAATGACTTAAGGTTTGCAAAATGCTTTACCTGTGTTACCTCATTTGATCCCTCACAGGTAGGTGTCATTATTATCATACCCATTTTTACAGATGAAGAAACTGAAGTTGAGATAATTTGTTTTACTGGGGTCATAAAATATCTGAGGTGGGATTTCAACTCTGGTCTAACTCACTTCATGTCCAGTTTTGTATTGACTATGCCAGATGTTCTCTTGATTATCTTTTATGGATAATTCCATCCTTTTTTTAGTTATTGGAAATCTTACCTGTTTTAATATTTTTTAAAAATGGATTTCTTAAAACTTTCCTAAGTGTATCATCTCGGGTTAGGTTTCTTCAGTTTATACTTGGTCTGGTCTATTCACTCTTCTTACATATCTTTTTAAATGCCATTTCTACTTTCCAGTGCAGCACATTGGGCACTAAGATATTAAACCTTAAAAGTGGTGCTTCAATTGTTATAAATGATGAGGATACAGGAAATTCAAACAAAGCTGTTTTATTTTTTGTGTGTTTGTTATGCTCTTTCTAGTTTCATATGTAAGTGCTCTTGAAGTTTACTTGAGTCTTGTACCAAGAAAGATTTCTGTTGACTCATTTTCTCTTCTACCATTCTTTACCATTTTGTGAGATGATACTATTCATATGATAAGATCATAAATCTAGAGCTGGAAGGGATCTCATAGGCTACCTTCTCCAGTCTAGTCATTTTAGGAAACTAAGGCCTAGGAGAGTGAAATTATCACAGTCATACAGGTAGTAAGCATAAGAGGAGGTATTTGATTTCAGGACCTCTGACACATTACAAAGCATGATACTTCCTTAATTTCCAAATACATTCCAACCTTCTACTTCTCCTCACATAGGAAGCCATCTCTTTTGACAATGTTTAAAAAAGGAGAAAGAAGTTCAACAAAACCAGCCAATATATTAGCCATGCTAGATCATGTATACAATATTCTATAGCCATAGTTACCCATTTCAAAGAAGGAAGGTATATTTTCACAATTCTTATTCAGAGCCTAGATGGTCATTATAATTATATAGCATTCAGTTTTTAAAAATAAATAAAATCTTTCCACCTACATTTGTAGAGTCATTGTGTAGTCATTATTTTCATGGTTCTGGTTGCTTTAATCTGCTTCAGTTCATACATCATGCATTGCTGAATTCTTCATATTGATTATTTTCATGGCAAAGTAATATTCCATCATATTCATGAACATTTGGTTAAGCTAGGCCTACATCATTGAGTACCTACTTTGTTTCTAGTTCTTTGCCACCACAAAAACTTATGAATATATTTGTGTATGTGCACGTTTTCTCTCTTTAATTTCCTTGGGGTATATGCCCATCAGTGGGATCTCTAGGTAAAAGGGTGTGGATATTTAAGTCACTTTCTTAGCATAAATCAAAATTGCCTTCCATAAAAATTGGACCCCTTCAAAGCTCCAACCACAGTATATTTATGTGCCTGACTTTCTACACCCCCTCTAACATTATTTACATCTTTTATCATATCTTCCATTTTCTAAGAGTTGCTTTGATTTATAGTTCTCTTTGGTGATTTGGAATAATCTTTCATATGGTTAATAGTATGAATTTCTCTTCAGAATTGTTTACTAATATCCTTTGACCATTTATCCATTGGGTTCATATATTTGGGGTAATTCCCTGTATGTCTTTTCAAGTAGTTGATGAAAAGATCCACCCTCCACTCCACAGCTCTCATTCCCATACTAGTTGCATTTTGTTCATGCAAAATTCTCTCATTTCATTCTATTGAGGTTATTAATTTTATTTTAAAATTGCAATTAAATTGCCTCTATTGTTTGGTTAAGAACTCTCCACAAGGCATGGCTGTGAAAAGAACCTACTTTTATTCCTTTATTTTCCTTTGTGCTGCAACCATGCATTCCAGATAGGGAGTCCATTTTGAATTTGTTATTACAATGTAAGATATTGGTTTAAACCTAATTTCTGATGAACTACTTTCCAGTTTTCCTAGGAGTTGCCAAATAGGGAATTCTTCCTCTACATAATTTATGTTCTGAGAGTCATAAATATTTGAGTTACTGAATTTGTTTCTGATTCTTATAGTTTCTGTTCCATGGATTTTACTTTCTTATTTTTAATGAATATCAAATTGTTTTCATAAATACTGCTTTATAATTTGGAAGTGTTATTCTCCTATTTTAAAGATTGCTTTCCTTGAGATTCTGGACATTCTGTTCTTCTAAATTTTTATTATGTTATCTAGCTCTTAAATTGTTTGTTAGCTTTACTGGTATAGAACAAAATGTGCAATCTAATTTATGTAGTATTGTTATTTTATTATATTGGAATATTCCAACCATAAGCAATAAACAGTCCTAGGATTGTTGCCATTATTTATTGCTTTAAGGTGTTTTAAAATGTATTTAAATAAGTCTTGTTTGCCTCCATAGATAGGGTCCAAGGTATTTGATGCACTTTACTGGTATTTTGAATAGGACTTCCTCCTCAACTTTGTTAATTTTTATAAATACGCCACAAAATTTTGGATTATGTATCCTATAACTTTAATGAAACTGTTGTCTCAATTATTGTCTTTCCTGTTTATCTAGGGTTTCTTGGCAATCATAATTTTGTTTCCACCACTCTTGCATATGCTTTTCTTGTTTTCTTTTTTTTACATATTTTATTGATATCTTTTGTTTTTATATTATCCAGATCTACCGCATATCCCTTCTCCTTTCACCTCCCTGGGAAACAGAAGAAGAGAAAAATCAGAAAAACAAATCAACACATCAAAGAAATAAAAATCCAACATTATATGCAATGTTCCATACTTATGTATCCCCCCCCCCATAAAGAAGTAGTAGAAGATGCCTTCACATATCTCTAAAGGAGTAGTAGAAGATGCCTTCATATATCTTTTCTTTGGGACCATGTTTGTTTCTTATAACTTCACAATATTGATAATTTTATGGTGGTATTCTTTCCACTTACATTGTTGTAGTCATGCATTTTTTGCCTAGCTCTACTTACTTCACTTTGCATCAGTTCAAAGTTTTTCTAAGATTCTTTTTATTCATTAAGTTTGTTGTTTCTTACTTCACAGTAATATTCTATTATGTTCATATGTAAAAATTTGTTTAGCTATTACCCAACCAAAGGGTATCTACTTCGTTTCCAGTTCTAAGCTACTAAAAACTGACTTGCTTGGGAGTATATGCCTAGGAGTGGAATCTCTGTATTAAAATAGAAATTTTAGTTCCCTTCTTTGAAAAATTAAAAATTGCTTAAATTGCATCAATTCATCGTTCCACCAATAATGCATTAATATATACACCTTTACTTTCCCTTGTCACTGCTATTGCTAGCATTTCTATAATCATGTCAAATAACAATGAGAAAACGGAGGGAGATGGATCTTGCTTTACTCTTGTATTTTTAGATAATGTTTCTATTTTTCCTCTATTACAAATATGCTAGTTTTTTTGTTTTGGTTATAGATAATTTATCATATTAAAATAGGTTCTTCTATGCTTATTCTTTGTAGGTTTTTTTTTTAGCATAAATGAGTATTTTAACTTATCAAAGACCTCCCTTCCTCACTAGACATCTATTCATAGAATCATGTAGTTTGAGGTTTTTTTTTTTTTTTGGTTTGTTTCTAACATGATTAATTAGACCAGTTATTTCTCTAATGTTGAACTATGTTTGGATATAAATTCAACTTGGTAATAGTGAACTTTTAAAATATATTGCAATTATAGTAATATAAACAATTTTGTTATGGTTTTGTTTAACAATTTCCATTATTCTTCATTGGTAATGTTGGTTTACAATCCTATTTCTTTGTGGTATCCTTCACCAGTACAAAAAGTAGGAATATATTTGTCCCATAAAGGGAATTTGTAAAATGATTTATTAATTTTTGAGAATAATTTGCAGCATTACTGTCTCTTTAAATTAGATAGAATTCGCCTGTAAATTCACCCTGTGTAGCAACCTTTCCTGACTTTTGGTAGTTCCTTTGCAGCTAATTGATTTCACTGGGCTTTTTTTTTTTTTTTGGAGATTTGAGTTAAATTGTTTACATCATGTTCTTTTCATTTTTATATGTTATATTTTCTTGTAGGTAATTCTCCATTTCTTTTGAATTGTTGATTTTGGTAGCATATAATTGTGTTTAATAGGTTCTGATCATTCTTTTTATTTTTTCCTCTGTGATTTTACCATGTTCACTTTTAGTTTTAGCAATTTGATTTTAATCCTCATTGTTTTTCACCAGTTTAGCTAGAGCATTATCAATTTTATTAGCTGCCAGCTTTTAGTTTTATCACCTGAATAATGTTTTTATTTTGCATTTTATTTCTTTTTATTTTAAAAGTTTTCCTTTTGTGCTTATTTGGGGTATGTTTCTTGATTTTCTTTTTTTTTAAATTTTTTTTGTTTCTTGATTTTCTAATTTTTCAAATTGCATATTCAGTTCACAAGTCTTTTTAAAATGGTGACAAGCATATTTTAATAACTATGTTTTCTTTGAGGACAGTTTTAGCTGCATCATATGAATTTTGGTATGTTACCTCATAATTATCATTCTTTTTCACAGGTTTTTATATTCCATGATTTATTCTTTGATCTGATGACTGAGATAACATTTTGAAGTATCTATTTAGCTCTCTATCTTTTGTGCTTCCTGTATTTACTATTTTTATCATATTATTTTCTATAAAAGATGATTTTCTAATATAATTTTTTAGTGACATAGCATACGTAGAATATAATCTATTTTTGTAAAAGTACCATGTGGCACCAAGAAATATGTATAGTCTTTAAAAGTTCCAGTTCACAATATACCCTATATCTTTCAGCTGGAAGTTTCTCCAACAGTTTGCTCAGCTCTATAGTTTCCTTTTTGCTTACCTTTATTAGATTTGTACAGCTTTGATAAAGGAAGAGTAAAGTCTCCTGCAATTATTGTATATCTATGCCCTTTAGCAAATCAGCTAACTTTTCCTTCATGGATTCAGATATGATGCCATTTGGTGAACATATTTTTAGTACTGAAATTGTTATCTATGGTTCCTTAAAACATAGTTTCCCTGTTTCTCTTTTGATATTATTTTTATTTTTATTTTGTTTGGTAGCATGCTGTTACAACTCCTGTTTTAAAAAATAACTTTATGCATAATTTGTTCCAGATCCTTATTTCCATTCAGTCTTTCAAAGATTTTTTTTAATATGCAGCAGATTGTTGGGTTTTTTGTCCATTCTGCTTTTCCCTTTCATTTTAGTGTATTGATTAACCTAGTCTTATTAAATATTATGAATTTTTAGGCCTGTATTCTCCTTAATTAGTTTTATATTGGTTTTCATCATCCCTTTTCTCTCAACAATTCTTTATCCATGTGATTACTTTTATGATACCAATGCTCTTCTATTCCCATGTGTGCTCTCCCAAACCCCTATTTATCAGGCTTTTCCAGTTATCTGACTTTATTCAAGATCTTAATTTCTTTCCTTTAACTCCTTTTTGCTCATGTACATGAGCCATTCAAAATCTTCTCTCCATCTCAGCTCTAATCTTATGTTAACTTACTTTTGCTATACTCTTTACCATATATTTTTTTGTCCCCCTCATTATTCCTCTTCTCCGCCTATCTCCTTTGAATTTTATTTTCTTGTTCATGGATTATACTTTTGTTCTTTATTGTGTCCCTCACAAAGGGCAAACTTTCAAATTTCTACATTAATGTTCCCTCTTCTATCTTATATCTGTTATTGCTTTTTTTGATTCCTATCTCATTCTCCTAATTTCTGTTGTGGTGCATTATTATAAATTCATGGATGAAATAATGTTGAATCTGAGTATTGTTGTTATAATGCTCAATCCTTTCTTCAATTCTATGGCTAGCCTTCATACCTAAGGACATAATTCCTATTATTGGGTTTATTATTTACTGTAGAGAGTCATATACTCCATCTCCAGGTTTGAGATATTGCCCATAAAGGTACATTTTTTTTTATTCAGAGAAGCTGTTTTCCTAGTGTAGAGATTTCTCCCAGATAAGATGCATTATAAAATTCTTGTCTCAATGTAGAATACACTTGCTCTCTCATAGGAATGATCATTAGTGGCACCATTTCCTTTTCCCTTTTGAGTAGATATTTCCATTAATCATCCAAGTTCCAGCTATTCCTCTCCACTATTCTTATTATATGCTCCCACAGTTCCCTATCCTACTTTGAGTGGCTACAGAAATTATTCCTTCATTACTCTATGGACTTGGAAGGTGCATATGATCCAATGTCTTCTGTCACTCTCCTCTTCTTTTCTCACTCATATAATTTCCCATTCTGCTACTCTCTCCTACAAAACATTGAATCACCATCAATGGGTCAGTGGATTTAGTTTATGGTGTATTAGTACAACTTTTCCTTCTTCCCTTCTCCTGATTCTTTAGCTCAGAGGTGTCAAATTTGCAACCTGTTCCTGAGTGTGGCCAAAACCAGATCAAGATGTAATTGGGAAAAAATTAACAAAGTAGATAACATACTATTAATTTGTGGTTTTCTATGTAAATCTGTGGCCCACAGGGATATATATTTCAGTTTAACACCACTGCTTTAGTTACCCTTAAGTCAGTAGTTCCCTTAGGTTCTGTGCCTTGATGTTCCCTCTTTGTTCTTTCTTTTCTCCCTGTAGTTCTTTTTAAAAATCCAATAGTTTATAAGCATGCCAGTAGATTTCATCACTGAGCCTTTTCTTCAAAGTTGTTCCTATTTCACTGGTTTTGTTTCTGTCATTTGGGGCATTTGCCAGATAAATAAGCTATTCACTTCTACATTGATATAATTCCCCTCGCCACCCTGTAACATCTTAAGTGGGAAGCTAAGTGGTACAGTGGATAGAGTGCTGGACCGGGAATCAGGAGGGCTTGGAATCAGGAGGACCAAAGTTCAAACCCAGCCTTAGACACTTACTGTGTGATCCTGGGCAAGTCACTTAATCTCTGTTTGCCTGTTTCCTCAATTGTAAAATGGAGAAGGAAAGGGTGAAACACTCCAATATCTTTGCCAAGAAAACCCCATAGAAATGGGGTCATGAAGATGGACAGAACTTTAAAAAAAAAACCCTAAATGTTACTGGGAAATCATTGGTGATTTGGTTCATATTAGCAGTATATATTATTTAGGGTTTAGTTTCAACTCCTTTGCTTTTTGAAATATATTAATGCATTCTTATCTGTAATTTCTCATGAATGTATAGTAATCTTGGTAATGTGAAAGTGTCTCCTTCACATTTGAAGGTATATTTCCTGGCTGCTTGTAAAAATTATTACTGAAATTGTGAAATTTAGCCACTATATACTTTAGAGTCTGATGCACTTTTTTCCTTTCTTTCTGATGGTGATCTGCAGAGTCTATTGATCAATACTTCATTGTATCCAGTTCTGGTTTTCTTGTATTATTTAGTAAATGTGTATATTTGTCATATTTTTCTGGGAGACCTGTGATTCTTAACTCTGACATGCAGATGTCAAGATGAATTGCTTTGCTTTATTAAGAATCCACATATAGCCTTTTCCTTCCAATAAATATCTTTCCACTTCAGTATTTTTTTTACAAATCTTTGTTCTCTCTCTCCCTTCTTCTAGCTTCATTCCTAAGATTTTCTTCTAGTTACTTTCTCTTTTGAACCATTCAATGTTTTCTTGCAGTAATTTCATGATCTCTGGTAAGTCTACTCTAGTCTTTTTATCAGATAACTTTAATTCATTCATTTTCCTTCATAGTGTAATATTAGTTCATGATGTTTTAGACATCTCTTTTAAAAACTTAATTTTTGCCTTTATAATCTAATTTATTTGCTTGCGTATTAAGTTTTCACCTAGGCTTTGTATTTTAAATCTTTGGTCTCATTGGCTCCTTATTGTATTCCTCATAACTCAATCCTGGGTTTTCTCCTTCCCCTTCCACTCTTCTATATGCACCTCCAAGGCTAGGCTATTATCTTCAACTGCTTGAAGTTGGGGAGATAGGGTTTGGCTGACTCAGTTCCCTATCTTGAATAGACAGTTTGGGGACAGGATAAGCTCCAGCTGGGTTTCCAGTACCCTATAGCTCTTTTCCCTCTAGCCTGTGAATCTGAACAAAGCTCAGCTCTTCCTCTCTTCCTCACTTTACAATCCATTTCCCTTGTGTGACTGGAGAGAATCAATGCCAATCATATCAGGGATCAATGCCATATCAGATCAGGGAGAATTCAGGCTAAGTCAACGTAATGAGGTAATCAGGGTTCTCTTTAAGATAAAACCTGAATCACAATTGCAAGTTTGTCTGTGCTCACTCTTCTAGGCATTAGATTGGCTTAGATATGAAGATGCTAAGTAGGAGCTATTAGGGTATCAAAATTCTCTGATGTTAGATCAATAAGAATGTAACTTTGGGGTTTGGTGCTATCTTCTTATATTATGGATTCAACTGTGATTATTCTATATCTGGTACATAATTGTTTGTTATGAGATTTTAAAATTTGCTGTTGTATGGAAATAGCAACTACTCCAACATATCTTGGTTATATGATTTCCCTCCAAAATCTTTTATGTGAGTTGGTCCTCCAATTTAGTGTTGTTCTCGAATATTATGGCTCTATATTTTGTAAAGAGATCAGGAATCTGCAAGGTGTGGTTGTTTAGGGATTCTTTTGCCTCTTTAATGTGGCAATAATTTTACATTGGGTAATCTTTAGTAAAAAGTTGTAGTAAAGTTAATGTCTTTACCTTTATTCAGTGCCCATTTGTTGCTGTCAAAAAGTTTGCTTAAATAGGTCACATTGGAGCTGCTGTGATTTTACATGCAATGTCTTCTCATTTTTATCCAATCCAATCAGTCACTTATGATCAAGACAATGTGCTAGGTGTTGGGAATGTAAAGAGAAAACAAAAATGGTCCCGCATTCAAGGAATTACAGATTCATATAAATATAATTTAAGAATTCTAACAATTAAGGAAAAGAATTCCCCAAGGAATTGGTACATAAAATGTTTCTTAAAGGAAACTAGGGACTCTAAGAAGTTGAGGCATGAGATGATGAGGAGAGAAGGAGACATATTCAGGAGATGTTGCAAAGATGAATTCAATAGGCCTTGGCAATTGGATATGGATGGAGGTGATGAGAGAGAGGAGTCAAGGATAACATCTAGTTTGTGAGCCTGAGGGATTGGGAGGATGGCATTGCTGTCAACCACAATAGGTAAGTTGGGGAGGAAGTTTAGGGGGAAAGATAATGAGTTCGGTTTTAGACATGCTGAATTTAAGATGTCTGCTTGACATCCAGTTTGAGATGTCTGAAAGGCAGTTGGAGATGAAAAATTAGAGCTCAGTAGAGAGGATGAGGCAGAATATATATTTTCAAGAATTTTCAGTATAGAGATGGTAACTAAATCCATGACAGCTGATAAGATTATCAAGTGAAGAAGGAGAAGGGAGAGAGAAGAGGTGCAAGACAGCCCAGTTAGATACCTATGGTTAGAAAGCATGACCTGGATGAGGATCTAGCAAAGGATACTGAAAAGGAATGATCAAATAGGTAGGAGGAGAACCAGAAGAGTTGGTGTCCCAAAAACTAGAAAGAAAAGATTATTAAGGAGTAAAGGGTGATCAGCAAAGTCGAAGATAGGTCAAGGACAATGAGGATTGAGAAAAGGCCATTGGATCTAGCAATTAAGAGATCATTGGTAAGTCTGAAGACAGCAATTTAAGTGGAATGATAATGTCAGAAGCCAGGTTGTAAGGGGCTGAGAAGAGAGTGAGAGGAGAAAAAGTGAAGGCACCTATTATATAGATAATCTTTTTAAGGAGTTTAACCAAAATGGGCAAGTGATATAATATTTTGCAGGGATGGAAAGATCAAGTTAGGGTTTATTCAGGATGGGGGAGGTGTGAATATGTTTGTAGGCAATAAGAAATGAGCAAGTAAACCGGAAGGGATTGAAAATAACTGATAGAGGATTAGATAGATTGATAGAGGGGGAAATCTGTTGAAGATGGGATGGAATGGGATCACTCGAGCAGAGAGAGGGCTTATTCTGGGTGAGGATTAAAGACAAATCATTATGTGAGACAAGAGTGGAGAAGAAGGCATATGAGTTATGTGTGATAAGGAAGAGAGGAGAAGAGGGAGCTCATTGTGAATGAGTTCAATTTTTTTCTAAAAAAATGAGGCAAAGTTCTCAGATGAGAGGATAGGGAGATGGGGAACCATGGGGAATTTTGAGGACAGGTGAAAAGGTTTGGAAGAACTGCTGTGGAAAGTGGGATGGTGAGTTGGTGAGGGAGATAAAGTAGGATTGCCTAACAGTAAGGACTCAGTTGAGATTGGGTAACACAAATGTGTAGTGGACCCAGTCAGAGTGATTGTGTGATTTTTCTCCATCTTTGGTTAGCAGTATGTGTATAGGAGGGAAAGGTGGTGATTGGTGAGATTGATCCAAGGCTGAGGTTTAGCAGGGCACAATCATCAAAAAGTTAAGGGGGCTAGGGACTCAGAGAGGACAGCACAGAATTGGTTCATCAAAGGATTAATATGGGGAAAAGAGGAGAAAGTGGCTAGTGCAGGGGATATAATAATAATTAATAATAACAATAATAGCTTTTACATAGTGTTTACTATGTGCCAGGCACTGTGCTAAGCACTTTATAATTATTCTCTTTTAATCCTCACAACAACCCTGGGAGGTAAGTGCTATTATTATCCCCATTTTACAGATGTGAAAACTAAAGCAAATAGTGGTTAAGTGACTTGCCCAGAATCTAACATCTAGTAAGTGAGGCCAGATTTGAACTTTGGTCTTTATGACTTCACCACTTAGGCTGCCCCAGAGAGAATTAGAGGTCAACAGACTTGAGATCATGGTGCAGAAGAGTGGGGTTTGGTAAGGGAAGGCAGAGGGGGAAGTGAAAAGTAAATAGATTGTTTGGATTAGGGGATTTCAGAATTCTTGAATATGGAAGTTGTATATTTGTGGTTGATGGCAAGGTAAAGAGTATGGCCATCTTTATGTGTGACTGAGGTTGAATAGAGGAGTAAGTTATGGGAAGTGATTAGATTGAGGAACTGAGGGTTAAGATTTTGAGGGACAGTCAGTATATATGCTGAAATCCCCTGAGGGCAGGATTTGGGAAGAAGACAAAAATGATGATCCAGGTACTGATGATATTTACTGAGGAAAGTAGTGAATTGACTTGGGGGTCTACAGAAAACAACTAATAGAATGTTGCTTGAGTGGTAGATATGAATAGTATAAATCTCAAAAGAGGAAACCTGGCAATGGGGAACAAGGAGTATTCCAACTCCCTCATGTTGACCAGTGACCTGAAGAAAATGAATGAAGGTGAAGACAGGATGCTTAAGGAGCCTATGCCACCAGAAGAAAAAAGCAAGGTTTCAGTAATAGTAAGTAGATAGAAGAAGAGGAAAAGATTTAGAATGAAGGAAAGTTCGTGGCCTGTGGAACAGACATTCTATAGGGCACAGTGGAAGGGGTGGGTGGGGTTTGATTAAAACTTTGGGGTGGGAGGATTGAGGGGCATGGGAAAAAGGAATTGGCTGGTAGGGATGGGGAACAGGGTTTGAACGACAACTAGTAGGGGTTCAGAATGACTGGGATGTGTAGGGTGTAACTAGGTGTGAGAATGATTCTTACTGAAAGGAACATACCACTTCTGAAGAGAAGAGCTTTGGGAAGCCAAAGGAGGTTGGAGATAGGCTGGAGGCAGACAATATGAGGTGGGAGGCACATGGTCAGGTGGAAGGGCAACTTTAAATACTCCTTTCCCCTTTGAAGGTTGGAGGTTAGACGGGTAAAGAGAGCAGCAGGAGATGGAAGTCCAACCTGCATAGCTGAAGAAAGTCCCATTACCCACTAGCTTTTCTCTTTTTCCAGCCTCTGGAGAGAAAAAGAGAGGAAAAGGACAAGAAGGAAATGTATCATCCCACTTCATCACCTCTGGCCTCTTCTTCAGCCTTCCTTCAAAGACAAAAAAAAATTCTAGTCTCCTGTTGCTATGCTGAGGAGAAAGGCACTCTTCCATCTTAGCCACTCACATCTCCTGCCTGCTCTCCCAGACTCTTATGTGGTAAGAGAAGAGCATCGGTCCATCATACTAGAAAAAATTGAGGCTATTCACAAAGAGATCCCTATTTTCCCCTTCTCCTTATCTAACATTACTCAGATGATTTTGTTATTATCTGCTCCTTCTCCCAGTCTCATATGACAAAGTGTCAATTCTCCTTGCCAATGTCAACACTCCTATGAGTACAAGTGATCTCATTTCATCCTGTCTTCTCAAGTAGTTGCCCCTTCTTTAATTAACAAATTCCCCACCTCCCCAATCATATTTTCCTATCCTACTGATACCGAACACTCACTAGATCATTCAAACCCTATTCTCCATCCATCACCACCAAATTCCTTATTCCCTTTCCCTTCAACCCATCTTTTCCCCAATGTCCCACCCTTTCCTCTTCTGGAACTCCTGCTCCATAGTCCACAAACTTGTTTTCATCTTAAGTCTTTTTCTTTCATACTCCCTTTAACTTCTGGCTCTCACTGAGTTCTGGGTCCCACCCTGGCCATGCTTTCCAGCACTTGCTGCACTTTCACTGATGTTCCCCAATTCACTGCTCTAGGTGAAGGAGTTGGAAAACTCCTTACTCTCTCACTACTACTTCCAGATTCTCCCACTACATCATTCAATAATCCCTCCTACTTTGAGATCCACAAAATCCACCTCTACCACCCAATAAAAATCTTGGCAGCTATAGTCTCAAACCCTAGAACACTTCGGTTCCTTCCTAAATGAGATCAGTACCTAGCTCACAGCAGGGGATTGACTCACTAGCCAAACTTCCAACTGAAGAGGTTTTGAGAGGTTCCTCTTGTGTAGCGAAGCACCTGGTGCTGATTCTATTCCAGCTGAGATTTACGGGGCAGAGGGTCCACTGCTCATACAAAATCTGACTAAAAATTTCCAGGTTATATAGCAAGAGGAGGTTATCCCCCAGGATTTCAAGTATGCCTCCATTGTCCATCTCCCTAAAGGAAAAAGAAATAGATTGTCCTGTGACAATGCCTCTCTCTTTTAGCTATTGCCAGCAAGATTCTCATGAGAGTCTTCTTTAATAGGCTGATCCTTCTCCTGGAAGATGGTCATACACCGGAGAGCCAGTGTGACTTAAGAAAGGGCCAAGGAATGGTCAATATGGTGTTCTCTGTCCAACAACTCCAGAAGGAATGCTAGGAGCAGAACAGAATCTGTACAAAATGTTCATCACTTTGACCAAGGCTTTTGATGCTGTCAGTTGTGAGGAGTTGTGAAAAGTCATGGCAACATTTGATTGCCCAGAGAAGTTCATCAGTATTGTATGTCGGCTTCGTTACAGCATGTTTGCACAGGTTCTGAATAGATTATGCTCTTGTGCTTTCCCAGTCACCAAGGGAGTGAAGCAGGGCTGTGTGCTTGCTCCCATACTTTTTAGCATGATGTTTTCAGCAATGTTGTCAGATGCCTTCAATGAGGACAAAAAATGGTATCAAGTTCAGCTACTACATTGATGATAAGTTATTTAGCTTGAAAAGGCTATAAGCCAAGACTGAAGTGGAGAGTGTTAGTATGTGACTTTTTGTTCACACATGACTGTGCACTCAATGCAGCCTCTGAGGCTGAGATGAAACAGAGTATGAATCCATTCTCTGCTGCTTGTACTATTTGTGGCCTCACAATTAACACCAAGAAAACACAAGTTCTCCACCAGCCAGCACCACACCATCCATAGATGGTACCACTGGCTACAGCAAATGGGGAAATTTTGAATGCTGTTGAAAAGTTCACTTACCTTGACAGTATACTTTCTGGGGATGTTATTGTTTGTCCTTCATTCTCAAAGAGGACTATGATATCAGGGAGGTGATGCCATGACATGCAAGTGAATTGGATTTAAGTGAGAGAGGGCTGTGCAAAGTCATCAGCCTCATTTTCTCCTCCACAGCCATCTGGGTTTGGTGGCCAGATATAGATTAGCACAACTGCAGATGGCCCAGAATGCAATGGCGGCGGGGGGGGGGGGTGCTTGGCCTCTTCAAGTTAAGGTCTTTAACAGGTCTCAGTTTGAATACACATAGATAATGAGGTTGATGTACACATTGCCAGAGCTAGCTCAGTGTTTTAGGGGCTCTGAAGGAAAGTGTGGGAGAGAAGCAGTATTAGGCTATCTTCCAAACTGAAGGTCTAGAGAGCCTACAGCTATCTACAGTTGTGATGACCTCATTGTCAGATGCCTGGGAAACCTGGACATTATAACAGCATCATGCCAGGAAACCAAATTACCTCAATTTGAACTGTCTTAGAAAGATTCTGAAGATCACATGGAAAGATTAGACACCCAACACAAGTTCTTTCTTGTTCACAGGTCCTGAACTGTCAAACATTCAAACTCTACTGCAGAGAGCACAATTCTGATGGGCTGGCCACACTGTTCAAATGCCAAATGTACTTTGCCTAAAAGATTATATTATAGAGAACTTACACAAGGCAAGAGCTCACATGGAGGCCAGAAGAAATGACACAAGGATACTCTCAAGATTCCTCTGAAGAATTTTGAAATCAATTTTGAGACATGGGGGACACTCTGCACAGAACCACCAAGTAGAGCACGCCCAAATCAATGAAGGAGCTGCGTTCTATGAGCAAACCAGAAATGCAGGAGCCCAAAAGAAATGTGAGATGTGCAAATTTGGAGACATCTCCATTCTAAATGTTTATACTGACTATTTGTGCCTGACTTGCGATACAGCCTTCTGTTTGTATTGCTCTGATCCACCACAGTAGGGACACACTGTACCTTGACCCCAACACAGTGATGTCATTTTGGTCCTTTTTGAGAATGAAGGATAAAAACTAAACAATCTAGTTCACAATCTTTTCTTCCCAACTCCTACCTTCATACTAGAAGTCTTCAATAGACATCCTAACCTCTCAGTTCCTAAACTTATTCATTTCCCATGACCTTCCTTTTCACCCCAACTCAGCATTGATCTCACCATCACTCACAAATGCAACACATCCATGTTCATGATTTCTGAAAATCCTTTATATGATCACGATCTATTAGCATTAGCATTCCATTTTCCTTCTGTTTTCCAATATGAAATCATGCTCTTCAATCACCCAATGACCTCCAGTCCCTCAGTGATCTCCCAGGCTATCACTCTTGCCCCAGCTATAAACTCCTCCTTTCCCAATCTTAACCCTTTCGTGAACCAGTCCAACTTTACAATGTGCTCTTCTCTTGAGTCACTTGCTCCATTGTCGTAATGCCCATTGTACCCTGCTACGCCTCAGCTTTAGATCATTGTCACCATCTGCTACTTTTATTCTTACACACATGCTGCTGAACAACAATGGAGGGAAAAACATGCAACTGTACTGATTGGATCCACTACAAATTTACATTACATAATCTTGACCAGACCCTCACTGTTCATAGGCAATTCTTTTACAATTCCCTAATTTGCTATACCATTCACCACACTGGCTCTTCTAAACCTTTTAAGCCCTCTTAAATCCTACCATGACTCTCCTTCACATCTTCTTAGCTGAGAACCTTGCTTCACATTTTTTTGAAAAAAAAAGAGGCCATTGACAAAGGGCTCCCTAGTTCCCCCCTTCCTTATGTAACATCATTCAGATGCCTTTTGCTACTATTTCCTCCTTCACTTGATCTCACATGATGAAGTGGCTGTTCTCCATGCAAAGATCAATGCTTCTACATGCACAAATGACTCTATCCCATCTCAAGCAGATTGTTGCCTCATTTATCCATACTCTTGCATTTAACTTCAATTCCTTCATACTAGCTATTTCCCTATTGCAAAATGTCTCCCTCACCCTCAAAAAACACCTGACCCATCCATCATTGCTACTCATACTTCTTATGCCTTTTATTTCTAAATTCATTGAAAAGGCCAGTTATAATAGGCACCACCATCTTCTAATCCCCCAGGCTCTAAACCTAAGTGCCATAGTAAATTCCTCACTCTCTCTCACCACCCCAAATATCCAATCTGTTCCCTTAGTACATCTCTTAAATACACCCCCTTGTTTTATCTGATACTCCTACCACCCTGATGCACCCTCAATATGCCTGGACTAATACAGTGGCCTATTGGTTGGTTTGTCTGCCAAACATTTCTTTCTACTGTAGTCCATGCTCCACTAAGTTACCGAAGTGATCTTCCTAAAGTGCATGTGTGACTACATCACCCCCTCTCTCCACTCAATAAACTCCAATGGCTGCCTACCACCTCCAGGATCAACTATAAACACTTTGGCATTCAAAGTCCTTCATAATATAGACCTCCCTAACACTGCCAGTTTTCTTTTCTTTCTTTTCATTAATTTATTTTTAGTTTTCAACATTCATTTCCACAAGATTGAGTTCAAATTTTCTCCCCATAGCTCCCCTCCCCCTCCCCCTACAGTGTACAATCTGATTACCCCTTCTCCCAATCTACCCTCCCTTCTATCACCACCCCCCGACCTTCTCTTATTCCCTTCCCTTCTATTTTCCTGTATGGCAAGACAGATTTCTATACACCATTGCCTATATATCTTATTTCCCTGTTGCATGTAAAAACAATTTTTAACATTTGCTTTTAAAACTTTGAGTTGCACATTCTCTCTCTTCCTCACTCTATACCCACCCTCATTGAGAAGGCAAACAATTTGATATAGGTTATACATGTGTAGACATGCAAAACACTTCCACAACAGTCATATTGTGAAAGATTACATTCACCTCCATCCTATCCCAACTCTTATTTATTCTATTCTCTCGTTTCACCCTGTCCCTCCTCAAGTGTTTGCTTCTGATTGCCCCCTCCTCCCACTTGCCCTGCCTTCTATCACTCCCTTATCACCTTCCCCCCCCCACCTTCCTGTAGGGTAAGATAGTTTTTCATACTCAATTGAGTGTGTTATTCCCTCTTTAAGCCAAATCTGATGAGAGTAAGGTTCACTCATTACCTCTCACCTTCCCCCTTCCCCTCCATTGTAAAAGCTTTTTCTTGCCTCTATTATATGAGATTGTTTACCCCATTCTACCTCTCCCTTTTTCCTTTTCCCAGTATATTCCTCTCACCCCTTAATTTTTAGATATACTTTCATATTCAACTCATCCTGTGCCCTGTGTGTGTATATCTATCTATCTATCTACCTACCTATATCTATATATCTCTGTGTGTGTATGTATGTATATACATATTCCCCCCTAACCACCCTAATACTGAGAACGGTCTCATGAGTTACAAATATCATCTTTCCATGTAGGAATATAAACAGTTCAACTTTAGTAAGTCCCTTATGATTTCTATTTCCTGTTTACCTTTTCATGCTTCTCTTGATTCTTGTATTTGAAAGTCAAATTTTATATTCAGCTCTGGTCTTTTCATTAAGACTGCTTGAAAGTCCTCTATTTCATTGAATATCCATTTTTCCCCCTCCCCACCCCCGAAATATTATACTCAGTTTTGCTGGGAAGATGATTCCTGGTTTTAATCCTAGCTCAACTGACCTCTGGAATACCATATTCCAAGCCCTCTGATCCCTTAATACAAAAGCTTCTAAATCATGTGTTATCCTGATTGTGTTTCCACAATACTTGAATTGTTTCTTTCTGGCTGCTTGCAATATTTTCTCCTTGACCTGGGTTTTCTAGGAGTTTATCTTTTTCAGGAGGTAATCAGTGGGTTTTTTCAATATCTATTTTCCCCTCTGGTTCCAGAATATCAGGGCAGTTTTCCTTGAAAATTTCTTGAAAGATGAAATCTAGGCTCTTCTTTTGATCACGGCTTTCAGGTAGTCCAATAATTTTAAAGTTATCTCTCCAGGATCTATTTTCCAGGTCAGTTGTTTTTGTGATGAGATATTTCACATTGTCTTATATTTTTTTCATTCTTTTGGTTTTGTTTTATGATTTCTTGATTTCTCACAAAGTCATTAGCTTCCATTTGCTCCATTCTAATTTTTAAGGAATCCTTTACTGAGCTTTGGGGCCTCCTTTTCCATTTGGCCAATTCTGCTTTTTAAGGCATTCTTCTCCTCACTGCTTTTTGGGATCTCTTTTGCCATTTTGGTTAGTCTATTTTTTAAGGTGTTATTTTCTTCGGTATTATTTCGAATCTCCTTTAGTATCTTTCATGATTTTCTTGCATCACTCTTATTTCTCTTCCCAATTTTTCCTCTACCTCTCTTAATTGATTTTCAAAATCCTTTTTGAGCTCCTCCATGGCCTGCAACCAATTCATATTTTTCTTGAAGACTTTGGATGTGGAGCTTTGACTTTGTTGTCTTCTTCTGGTTGTATGTTTTGATTTTTTTTGTCACCAAAGTAAGATTCTATATTCTGATGTTTTTCCTGCTGTTTGCTCATTTTCCTAGCCAATCACTTGACTATTTAGCTCTTTGTTAAGGTAGGTCTTTGGTTCTAGTGTCCCAAGTTTCAGGGGTTTTGTGTAGGTGTTTTCAGAGATATTTCTAGAGACCTGTAAATTTTCAGCTCTTCCAAGGTTGTATGATCAAAGGAGAGGTGTTTACTCCTCTCCTGGTCTGTGAGTGACCACAATCACTCTTTTCTGCTTTGGAACTATGAGGAGGATTCCCTGTCCTCTGCTGCCACAAGCTCCACCACACCAGCAGTCCTCCTTACCCCAAAATTGCCACTCAGGATTGCAATCCAGATTGAAGCACAGGCAAAGCAAGAGAATCCTGCCTCAGCACCAGCAAAGAGATCCCTGCAATCCCCTTTTGATCAGTAATTCGATACCTCCCTAGGTCTGAGGGTGGAGAGCTCTAGAAGCAGCTACTGCTTCCACTGCCCTGGGGCTGGGACCGGACCTTGCTCCTCTCTCACATAGGTCTTACAGACCTTTCCTACTGACCTTCTAAGTTGTCTTTGGCACTTGTGGGTTGAGAAGTCTGGAAACTGCCACAGCTGCCAGTGATTCAGTCCCCTAAGGCTTGCTCTGGCCCCATCTGTGCCAGTGCAGCCCATGCTGGACTGTGCTCTTCTATCAGAATGGTGCAACAGACCTTTCCTGTCAACCTTCCAGGTTGTTTTGGTCTGGAAATTTGTTTCACTCTGTCATTTTGTGGGTTCTGCTGCTCTAAAATTTGTTTAGATTATTTTTTTACAGGTATTTGGAGGGGGTTGGGGGAGAGCTCAAACAAGTCCCTGCTTTTACTCTGCCATCCTGGCTCTGCCCCACCATTGCCAGTTTTCTTATACCTTATATGTCTCTCATCCCTGACCCCCCCCCCAAAAAAACAACAAAACCTTGTGATAAAGTGACACTGGCCTCCTGGCTTCCTCAAATAAGCACTACATCTTCAAATTCCAGGAAATTTCACTGGCTGTCACTCATATATGGAATACTTTCCCTTCTCATCCCTACCACTTAGCTTTCCTGGATCCCTTCAAGTCTCAACTAAAATATCCCAAACTCTCTTAATTCTAGTACCTTCCTTCAGTTGATTATTTCCTATTTATCCTGTATGTAGTTTGTTTGTACACAGGGGTTTGCATGTTATCTTTCCCATAAGACTGCAGGCTCTTTGAGGTCAGTCTTTGCCTTTTTTGCAATTCCAGTTTTTAGCAGAGTACCTGGCACATAGTAGGTGCTTAATAAATGTTTATTGCATGACTGACTAAAATGATAAAATGGCTAGTCTGAGTGTCCTTGAAAGGAGTGTCTGTAAGGAGACCTCCAATCAGAGGGAGTGGCTCCAGGGGCAGAAGATATTCCTGCAGTGTTCATTCTAGGGATGAATGATCTCTCGGGAAGAATTTTCTGGAGCATGGTAAAGTCCAGAGGAGTGTAGCCTGATGAAAAATGAAAAGATGACTGGCCTGAGCACACTTATCAAGTGGAGGTTCTGGAGGAAGCCTTCCATGCAGAGTGAGTAGCCCCAGTGGCAGAGAGTACTTCTGGGGTATGAGTTTGTGGGCTGAAATTATCTTCCAGGAAGCAGAGGCTTCTGAGGTATGGTGAAGACCAGAGGAGTACAACCTGGTGGGAAATGAAGAAATGACTGACCTGAATGTCCTTTTTTTTTTTTTTTGAGGCTTTCTCCAAACTGTATTTTCTTTTGTTTTCATTTAATTTTTTTATTTTTAGTTTACAGCACTCAGTTCCACAGGTTTTTGAGTTCCAAATTTTCTTCCCCTCCCCCCAAGATAGCATGGAATCTGATATATGTTCTACATATACCTTTGCATTAAACATATTTACAAAACAGTCAAGTCATAAAGAAGAACCATGATCAATGGAGTGAATCATGAGAAAGAAGAACCGCCCCCCCAAAGATGTAAAAAAAAACAGAGAGTAGATAGTTTCCTTCATTCTGCATTCATACTCCATAGTTCTTTATCCAGATGTAGATAACTCTTCCCATCATGAGACCTTTGGGGCTGTTTTTGAGCCTTGTATTGCTGAGAAGGGCCAAGTCTATCAAAGTTAGTCATCACAGAATCAATGCCTGTGGTTGTGTACAATGTTCTCCTGGTTCTGCTCCTCTCACTCAGCATCATATCATGTAGTTCTTTCCAGGTTATTATGAATTCTGTATCTTCCTCATTTCTTATAGCACAATAATATTCCATTACATTCATATACCACAACTTGTTTAGCCATTCCCAATTGATGGGCATCCCCATGACTTCCAATTCTTTGCTACCACAAAAAGAGCTGCTATAAATATTTTTGTACATAACGAGTCCCTTTCCCCCTTGTGTGATCTCCTTAGGATACAGCCCTAGAAGTGGTATTGCTGGATCAAAGGGTATGCACATTTTTATAGCCCTTTGGGCATAGTTCCAAATTGCTCTCCAGAATGGCTGGACCTGTTCACAACTCCACCAACAATGAAAGAATGGCTGGATGTCCTTCTTAAATAGACATCTTGGAGAGGCCCTCTCATCAGAAGAAAAGACTCCAGAGGCAGAGGGCACTTTCAAAGTTTACGTTCCAGAGCTGAAGTGATCTTCCAGTATTAAGAGATTTCTACGATATGGTGAAGAAAACCAGCAGTATGGTCTGGTGCAGGGAAGGGGGTGGAGCCAGCTTGAGATATACAGACCTGGATATCTTCTGCACAAAGATCATAATTGAATCCTTAGATCCTGAGGAGATCACCAAAAGGATGCAGAGAAATAGAATCAGAGGTTTCAGGCAGAACCTTGGGAGAAACCACTATTAAGAGATTAATCATGTACCATAATCCAGCAAATGAGACTTAATGCATCAGTTGGGAAGGGGTAGAACCAGGATAGAGTAGCATCATAAAACCTCCTGGAGAAAAGAATATCTGGGAGGAGGGAAGTAATCAATAATGTCAAATGCTACAGAGAGGTCAAGACAGTTGAGAATTAAGGAAGGGCCATCAAATTTAGTGATTAATACATGGTTGGTAACCTTGTAGAAAACATTTTCACTTGGATGGTGAAGCCAGGAATCAGGTTGCAAGAAGCAGTGAGAGATGGAAAAGGAACACGTGGGGACCAGGGACTGTATGTCAGGGACTGGCTAGAATTAAGAGGAAGAACACATGGGGTGTAGACGCGTGGGGCATAGACATGTGGGGACTAGACATGAACACAAACAGAAGAGAATGATCTATAGGCAGAAGACTTGGGGCTCGACACTTGGGCAGGTGGGTAGAGTGGGGCCAAGCTCTTCTTTCTCAGAGTGGGAGGTCTCAGGTCAAGCCTTCCAATCCCACTATACAGCAGCAGTGGTGCAGTGCTGTTCTCTTCATGGCTTTGTCCTGCTTTCACTTGCAGGTTTATTATTATTGTTTTGTAGGGTAGCAGGGTAGTAGGCAGTGGAGAGTGGAGCTGAGGGGCAGGAATAGAGAGTGAGCATAGTACTCTACAGTAAGATTAAAAAGTGTTTTTCTGGAATGTGAATGTCTTTCAAAAGTCTTTACTACAGTTGAATTTGCATAATATAAATTTACATAAAGTGAGAATTGCAGTTAATTTCATTTTTTTCTTTTTAAAAAAGTAAGGCATTGTTTTTATATCACATTTGATTTCTCTCCTTCCCAGAAACTCTTCTTTTCTAACACACAGCAAGAAAATTTTTTAAAAAAGTGTTCAGCAAAGTTAACTAATACATCAAACATATTTGACAATATATACAATATCACATACTTATGCTCCTCCCACATCTGTAATTAAGAGGCAATGGAGGTAGGTGTATTTTTTTCCAACTCTTTCACAGGGCCAAGGTTGTTTATCACAATTACATATCATTCAGTTTCATACCACTCTTTTTTCCATTGACATTATCATAGCAAGCAGCTAGGTGGAAAAATGGGTAGAGAGCAGGACTTGCAATCTTGAAGACTTGAATTCAAATCGTGCCTCAGACTCTTACCAGCTGTGGGATGACGGGCAAGTCACTTAACCTCTCTATGCCTCCATTTCCTCATCTTTAAAATAGGGATAACAATAGCACCCACTTCATAAGACTGTTATAAGACCAAATGAGCTAACATATGTAAAGTGTTCTGCAAATCTTAAAGTATTATACAAATGCTGTTATTATAAATCATTATATACATTGTTACCTGGTTCTGTTTGCTTCCTTTTATGCCAGTTCCTCTATATTTCTTTCCACATTTCTTCAAATTCTTCATATTTGTCATTTCTTGTGGCACAGTAATATTCTATTATATTCAAACATCATGATTCTTGTAGCTATTCTTCAATCAGTGGGTGTCAAAGTTGTTTCTAGTTCTTTAAAATGGTATTTTGTTATACATATAATAAAGAGAAACAGTTGAATAAAATCAACTGGCACAGTGACGTCTTCTGAAAAATACATACAATATTCCACACCTTAACTTCCCATCTCTCTACTGAGAAAAAGAAATGTTTTTTCTTCTGTTCTTTGGGATCAAGATTAGTCATTGGAATTCATTTGAGTTCAGCTACCTTTTAGTTTAGTTTTACTTTTTGTCTTGCCACTGGACTTTGATGACTCTAGAAGAGAGAGGCTGACAACTTTGTGTAACAAGTCAAGGCATAATCCAATGATGTCATTGGTCCTCTTTGAAAATGAAGGATAAACAACTTTACTGTAGTCACTGTGTATATTGTTAATTTTGCTTTACTTCACTGTTTAACATTCCTCTGAATTCCTCAGGCATGATATAACTTACAGTAGTATTCCAATACATTCATATACAACTATTTATTTGTATTATGACTTTTTTGGGGATGTAACCTTTACTTCTTTTAAAAGACTATAGTGAGAGGTCTGAATCAAAGCCTTCATTTTTCTTGTCAAAATTTCCTTTTTTAAGCAGATTCAAAATAATTCTGTGACCTTAAAGTTGTATTCAAGGTAGGCATTATCCTTTTCTGAAATGGCTTTTAGTGTACTTATTTTAAAATTTCAGTAGGGGCTTTAATCATGAGACTTTGGAATGGATTCTGCTTTGAATCTGATGCTCTTGCTTTTTCTATCCTCTAAAAACAATTAAGAACAAACTTAAAAGGGAAAATAAGGAAAGAAATATAGCCTGAGTGCAGATATGAAAAGAGAAAAGGCAGATGCACACTGCTTTTGTGGTGGTGTGGATATGTATAGGTAAACTTTTTTGGATCTAGGACCTTCAAGAAATAGGTTTCTCTGGGGATTATGAAGAGCACTGAGTTCTGCAATGAGAATTTTGTCCATATGACTTAGGAAAAGGAAGTGTTAATAAATCTGAAGCCATAAGATTGCCAGTAGGCAATGGCTTTGCGATGGGAGCATCCTGTGTGAATATTTTATCAAGAAGTTTCCCAGCGAAGAGGAACTTGACACAACTGATGAGTATGTTGAGTGAAATTTTTTTTTTCAAGATTGAGAAGACTTACACCTTTGTAGAAGGAAAACATCAGTGTGTAGGCAAAGGCAAAAAGGCAGAAAGGTCATGGGGGGGAGAGAGAGGGAGAGGGAGAGAGAGAGAGGTCATATAAGCCAGAAAGGATGACTGATGGATCAAGAATCATGTCAGAGCTGGAAGAAGTGGGATTAGCAGAGAAGCAGATTTTAGATCCAAGAAATGAAAAACTAAAACACCTGTTCAAAATAGGAATGGCTATTTGGGGGAGTAATGGATTTGTAATCACCAAAGTTTTCAAAGAGAGGATCAATGATCACTAGTTGTGGATTTCTAGGTTGAGTATGGAGTGAACCATCTTTCGATTTTCTTACAACTTTAAGGTCCATTGAATGATAAAATGGATAGAACTATACTTGAGGATAAAAGCAAGAGAATGGGTCTTCATGGAAGCACATGACCATGGAGATGGGTAGGATGCTTTATATTTCTGGAATACTCTACTGTTTAAATCACACTTGTGTATAGCTTTAGTCTCTGAAATACTCGTCAGGCCAACAGGGCACGCATATATATACATATGTATGTATACGTATATACATATACGTACACAAATATATACATATATACGTGTGTATACAATTTGTTTTTCCTTTGTTCTTTGTATCCTAAGAGCCTACTGTAGCTTCTGGCACATAATAAAAGCTAACACTCACTGAATTGGATTACATGCTATTTTAAAAAGATGATTAAACTAAGTCTTATGGAAAGTAAATGACCTTTCCACTTCTGGTAGCTGAGTTGAAATCCTGTGTCGTTTCAAGGCGGATTCCCTGGGCACTTTACCTTACAATATCTAACTGCCCAAGTGTTGAAGAGGTAGCGTGCTGTAAGACAGAAGGCGCCGCTGTCCAATGGGAGACGAAAATAGAAATAAGAAAACTAAAGAAGTGGCTGGGATGGGTGTTCTGGTTGACCAGAGCTCCAAGAATACTCCAGCCAGTGTGTGGGAGGGATGATGAGAAGTTGAAGGCAGGGCCTTGAAAACAGTCAAAATGAGCCGATTTGATGGTCGGAAAACTATCACAGCACCAGTGATATCAACCCTTGGGAGTACGTCAAAGCAATACTCAAAAGGAAAGGGCAGAAACCAAAACGGAAACGGTTTCTAGACCCGGAACCATTTCTAACTTCAATGCCCCTTTGGGAATTTTCTTTTGCGATTATCGATTGATCCGGAAGGAGAGGAAGCGGAAATCATTGGCGATTGGCTGACCATGGAAAGGCGGAGCTCAAAAATCAGCAAGTCACCATCGCTGCCGGAAATGACGATTCCGGAAGTAGCTGGCCAAGGTTCGATCTGGCATTTTCTTTCGGTGGGCGTGGTCGAGAGGGCTGGGTCCACCTCGTCAGCACCTCCACCACTACCCTCCAAGCCCAGCCCCTCCCTTCCGGCCACAATCAATGTGTTGCCCGCTGCCGCCCCTACTGTGCAACCCGTTCTACTGCGGCCAGGGCGCGGAAGCCCCGCCCCGCTACTTCCCTAGCCAACTCCGACATCCGGGGCTTACGCCACAGCCCCACCCTCCTGGAGCTTTCATCCCTCTCAGAGCGGCCTTGGGCGGGGTTTCATACGCTTCACGTCCACTTCCCGGGGGCACTGACCGAGGTCGCCCTAGAGGGTCCCTCGCTTTAGGATACAGAAACTGGCACCCCCACCAGCGCTGAGGCGACTCCCGCCCTTTATCTCGGCCCCCGTGCCGAATCCCCGGGAGCTCGCGCTTCTTCTGGTCTCTGCGCCCCCTTCCCGGGTCCCCGCCTTTCGCCCCTTCCCCAACCCTAGCATGTCCAACCTGCCGAGGGTCGTCCTGAAACCCCCCGAGGACGTTTCAGGCAGCACCGCCCCGCCATGGTAAGTACCCAGTTCTTCGCCTTCCCGCCCGTCCTCGGGCCTGGCCGTCCCGTCCTCACCGCGCCGGGGCTCCCCACCCATGGAGTCCCAGCCGCCCCCCGCCCTCGCGGGACCGTCGCTTCCGAGGAGCTAAGAGAGGACGGCCAACATGGCCGATGGCGCTGCGTGGCGGCGTGCGTGTCCTGCGCGGGCTTCTCGAAGATCCAGAGGCAGCCCCGGCGAGGGTGGCTCGGCCTGGAGAGCGCGGCAAACCCAGGCGCCTGTGGCTGGCGAGGGCCCCGCGGGGAAGGACGCGAGCGACGCCGTTCGGCTCCCTCCCCGAGCCGAGGTCTAGCGGCGTCGGGGAGAAGGCAGGAGAAGGAGGTGTCAGTTGGAGCCGGCCCCGCAGCCCGAGGCTGCCCGGCAGAGAGCCCGGCTCCGCCCCAGGAGGCTTGCTAATGAGGGGGAGGGCTCTCGGCCGCGGAGGCCAATGAGGACGCGGGGACCGCCGGCCGAGCTGGAGCTGGGCTAACTCCGTGGGCTTGGGGTGCCTAGACCGAGAAGAGCCCCAGAGGAGGCAGCGGGTGGGGAGGCCGATGATGGCACGGCCGCTGCGAGGGACCGAGCTGCTGGTGTGCGATGAGTGGCCCCAGTGTGAGCCCCGGCTGTGCCCATGGGGAAGCCAGCGCCTTTGGGCCCTTCACACTAGCTCTGTGACCTCAGGGCCTTGTTCTTACAAGAGCATTTGTATGAAGAACCATTTCTCCCCCTAAATGATACTCTTAAACAGTTCTCCCCACAATTACTTGGCGAATAAGGTAAGTTGTCACCTGATCCAAGGAAACCACTTGACTGTGAGCCAGGAATTATTAGTGGAGATTTCTAAAATTTATGTGTGGTGCCATAGAAAAGGTGTCGACAGCAATTAATGGAAGAAAGGAAAAATACTAATCAAGCCCTAGGGCCTTTCCAGATATTTCAGTTGATCCCCTACATCAACTCTGGGAGGTAGGTGCTATCATGAGCCCCATTTTACAGTGGAGGATACTGAAGCAGGCAGAGTAACTGACCCAGGGTCACCCAGGGCTTTGTCCATTCTACTCCCTAGCTCCATCTGTTGTTGAAGAGGCATCACTCCAGAAAGATGACACAGAAGTGATTCAAACCGGAAAAGTTGAGCTCCCCAGAGGCTCCAGATGGCAGAACACGATTCATACCTTGTAGGAATTTGAATGGAAGATCCAGCCATTGGTGTCTCTCTTTGCCTCCCTTGCAAAATAGAATTTTTTCAAGGATAAATTCACGAAGGAAGGAAGAACGCTGGTGATCGTTGTTTTGGGATTAGCCTCTCTCCCCCACTCAAGGATATTATGGTTAAAGGAAGAGAGCCCTCATCCGGATATGGTTGAAGGGCAGCCAAGAACTGGACATTGTCTTATATATGACCTTGGGAGGTTAGCACAAGAGAGAGTTTTACGGTTTCAGCTCTTAGAGTTTAAGGAAGAGAATTAGCATTTACATAGTACCTACTGTGTGCAAAGCCGGTTATTATCGTCCATATTTTGCAATTGAGGAAACTGAGACAAGTGTAAGTGACTTGTTCAGAGTCACAAGTGTTTGAGGCCAGATTGCAGGGCCAGGGCTGTGTGCACTCTGGCACCCCCTAGCGGTTTCAGATTGTGAGAGCAGAAAATAAGCTTTGGTTTATGACGTACTTTAATATTCTACTTGGAGCCTAGTGTAGGGCTTTTCATATGTGTATTTCCTGAGTGAATGCTTTTATATGTATGAATTTTAAGCATAATAAGAGAATAGGCAATGAGAAATACTGGATAAGTGCCATACTAAAGAGAAAAGTTTTTTATAAGGACTGCTTTTTTGTATCTGCCTGAAACAGTATTCTTTTAAAACTAGACTGTGTTCCTTTATTTTTATTTTTCTCCTATTGCACAATAGATATTTTAAACTATGCTTTGTGATAATGATATGATAGAGGAAAAGAATTTAATTTGTTGACACTTTAATTGTGCCACTTTTTTTTCTTTTTGTTAAATGTATTTAGGATTTGTAAAAAGTATTGCTCATTTTGCCAAATGAAATCAGGCTTTCTTGCGTGTATCTATCTGTTTATGACTGTTCCATGTTACTCTTTCATCTATCCAGTATTTGCATTGCCATGAGAATTTGGGGCTTTGTTTTTTATTTAGAAGTTTTTCTATTCCTTATCCAGCTGACTGTCATGCTAGGTTTTGATGTTATGAAGCTTAGACTAAGACTAGACTTTAGAGACAAGATCTGACATCATTTTGGAACCATTTGTCTTTTGTTTTTAATAGTTTTAGCAAGCTCTTAACTATTCTATTTCATAAAAGGTATGGTAAGAAAGGAAGAATAAATCACATATCCCAATAAAATTTATCAGGTTACATGTCTATCTTGTTTTATAGTTGTTAGCCTTTTCATGTATTTAAAAACCCATTTTCCCACTTATTTACTAGTTAAAAGAAAAATAAAATGAGAGGTCAGTTACTTGACCTAATGTTACAAATCCAGGTTTCCTGACTGGACTTTATGAGACTCTTCATCTCTTAATACTATTTTTTGGTTAAAATGAGGTGGTACCAATGTTAGTTAGCTAGGCTTACTTAGCTTATGTATAAATTTGGAAAGTGTTATGAGGAAGCTAAATAATTTAAGGTTTTGAAATATATTTGGAATAAACTAAGTGTAGCCTTTTTAAAAAGTGAAAATATTTATTAAAAAGAGTGACTTATGAGCTTTGGGATTCATACTGAATGAATTTCAACTGTTGATGTTCCTGGCTGCTGTCAGTATAAGACACCATGTGAGACAAAAATGGTAATTTTGAGAGCAACTAGTCTTTGTGTTTTGAGTCTTTTTTAGTCTTTGTTTTTTTAAAATGTGTTTTACAAGAGCTAAAAGACTTTATGCACTTCTCTGGGATTCAGAGTTCTCATATGTAAAATTAGGAGAGATTGGAATAAATGATCTCTAAGTTCCATTTTACTTCCATGGTTTTGAAGTTTATGTTTATTTGAGGAATTATATATTTGATCCCATTTAACACATATCTTGCTGCTCCGTGTTTCACTTTCTTTTTCAAGATTCTTCTGATCCCATCGGCAGGAAGTCAAAGTTCATTTTTTATTCTAGCTAGTAGAGTAAGTTAATGTTTACATTCTGAGTGGCAGAAACTATTTTGCACCAACACTGAAATGGAGAGGAAAATGAACATTGGCTTCTTGCAGTTATTGAAACTAAAAACTATCACAATTAAGGAGAATTGTGCCTTTTAGAAGGCACCTTCTGTGATATATTTGGAACTGCAAAAGTGTGTATGACTTGAATCTCAATGATGTTATTTAAAACACATATTTGTTGAAGAAATTGTATATGGTATGATTAGCCTCTATACAAATAATAACAAATTTAGTTTCTGTACTGTATGGGACTTCCAGTCTTATGGATAGTAACGACAGACACTTATGTAAGACAAGTGAATAAGACCTTTAAGCAAATATATAAATGTATATATTTTTAAATTTTAGAGTCATTAGTAAGGACATTATAGGGATCTCCAAAGCAATAATACTAATAACGTAATTCTAATGGTTCTCTGGAAGTGTTGCTATGGAAGTATTCGGTTTAACCAACATTACTGAGTGTCTGCTCTGTTACGTCCTGGGGCCCACTACAAAAGAATTAAAATTTACAATCCCTACTGTCAAGGGGTTTATGTTGGGGTCACGAGGTCACAATGAAACAATTGGAAAACAGTCAAGCTGAGTGACATCCAGCCATTATGTGACCTCTGGCGTTCTTTTAAATTTTAAGGATTTTTTGATTTTCTGTGAATTAGGTACACAAAATCTTAGGAGGTTTAGAGTTGAGAGAGAACTGCTGTACCCTGGGATGATTGGGGATGGCATCTTATATCACCCTGAAGATGAAACAAGCTCTTATGTCCGTATGTCTTTTAGAGCTCGAAGGGATTCTGGTTGTCTAGTCTAACCTTATCTTACAGATAAGGAAACTGAGGCATAGAGAGGTTAAATTAGACTTGCCTTTGGTCACACTAATTTGATTCTAGTTTACCTTTCCAGGCTTATTTCACATCATTCTCTTTCTATTCCAGCTGATCTAGCCCACTTATTCCAAAAACAGCGTTCCACCTCCCACTGTGGAGTTTTTGTATTGGCTCTTCCCCTATGCCTAGAATGCATTCCTGTCTCATTTCTGCTTCTTTAGACACATTAGAGTTTCCTTCAAGTCTTATCTCAGATATCATCCCCTCTGAAGCCTTTCCTGATCTTTCCTGTTCTGTTTCCCTTTTCTATTTGTTTATCCATAAGTTCCTCATTGTTTTAGCATCTCCAGCAACCTGCGCAATGCGGTAAACCTGAGTAAGATCGTGTTGAGAACACTGAATGTTGTCCCCAGGACCTCATGGGCTGCAATATCACTGCATAAAGAAAAAGAATGATATCTTGGCAGTAGCATATATGGTATAATGGAAAGATTACTGGACTAGGAAAAAGGAAACTTGGGTTCTCATCTTGCCTATATAGTGAACTGTAAGACCTTGGCAATTCAGTGAATATTTCTTGCCTTCTCTCTCCCTATTTGAAATTTCTACCATTGGAGTTGCTGATTTGTAAGGTTTCCTCGTTTAGTATGATTCTAAGAGTTAAGACTTAAGGGTGTTTGGAACCACTGAAGGAAATAGAAGAAGAATATATGATGAGGTAGGAGAACCGGCATTGTGTAGTATGTTTGAAACATGGGAGATTCCAAGGGGTAGAACTAGTTACTTGTATCAAAATGTAGCCATGATCCAGGAAAAAGAAGGGAGAAAAGGCTTTGGATATAATTGTAGCATGTTGTTGGTATCCTTTTGAGATTAGAGCATCAGGAGAACTGCTAGAAAAGAAGCAAATTGCAGGAGGGAATAGAAAAACAATGGAAGTATGAAACAGAAATCATTTTTTTTAGAAGTCAGTCTTCTTTAATGTTGATCTTTGTGGCGCCCCATTTTCATTGTTGACTCAGCGCCTGAAGTGTAGAGTGCTGCTGGAAGGAGGCAGTAGAGACCCAACTCTTGCTTTCTGAAAGTACTGGAGTAGGACCTGGGAGTATGAAATGGCATAAAATGAAATTCTTGCCCTCAAGGGGCTTACTGTTTAATGGAAGAGTGAGAATGTATACATAAAAAGATAGCTAAAATATATTTGATTAAATTATTTTCAAGAAAATTCACTTCTCTCCTTCCCAGCTCCCCCCACTTTAAGAGAAAAAGAAAAGTGAGCCCGTTACATAGATAGTCAAGCAAAACAAATTCTTGCATCCAAAAAATATATTTCCAGTCCACACTCTTAGTCTCTCACCTCTTTATCAGGAGGTGAGTTAGCATATCATGATTTATCTAGAAGCATAGTTGGTTATAGTATTGATTGATGTTCTTAAATAATAATTTGCTCTGTGGCTTTGGACAGGTCATTTAACCTCAGTTTTCTGACCTGTAAAATGGCAATAAGAATACCTATCTCCCAGAGTTGTTTTGAGAGTAGTCCCTGGCACATAATAGGCACATGGTGTTTGTTTCCTTTGTTCTTTTCTTTCAAAGTTGTTTGTCTTTACTATATTGTTGTTATTGTATAAATTGTTCCCTTTGTTCTACTCACTTCATTTTGCATCAGTCTTCCTAGGTTTCTCTGAATCCATCCCTGTCGTAATATCTTACAAGTGTGAAGTGGACCACGGAATTGTTTTTAATTTGCATTTCTCTAATTAATAGTGATTTAGAGCATTTTATGTGGCTTTTGATAGCTTATATTTCTTCTTCAGAGAACTGCCTTTTCAGATCTTTTATTGATTGGAGAATGACTCTTATATAAACATGAATCAGTTCCATTTGTATTTTACAAATTAGACCTTTATCAGGGAAATTTGCTACAAATATCCTCCTACTTTAACTGGTTTTCTTCTAATTTTAGCTTCATTGGTTTTGTTTGTGCAAGAACTTTTAAATATTATTTAATTGAAATTGTCCATTTTAACTCATGTGAACCTCTTGTTTGGTTATGAATTCTTCCCTTATCCATAAACCTGACAGTTAATTTTTTCCTCCTCTAATTTGTTTATCATGTTACCTTTAATGTCTTAAGTCATGTATCCATTTGGAACTTATCTTGAAATATATAGTGTGAAATGTTGATCTTATACCTAGTTTCTGACAGACTATTTTCCAGTTTTCCCAGATTTTTGTCAAATAGTGAGTCCTTGCTCCACTAGCTGGGATCTTTGAGTTTATCAACATTAGGCTATTCTGCTTCTCTTCATCATATGCCTAATCTGTTCCACTGGTTAACCCCTCTATTTCTTATGCAATACCCAGATTACTTTTTTGTAGTCTAGTTTGATACCTGGTACTATTAAGAAAAGAGATAAAATATTGCAATGTGACATATTCTAAGCATCACATTCTTGGGTCAGCCAATAGGTTCTATAGGAGTTGAGAGGAGGGATTGAGGGGAAGCATTCTAGGTAAGCAGAACTGACCACAGCATATATGTGGAACAAGTTTGACCAGAGCATGTGATTTATATAGAGAAGTAGTGATAGTTGGGATAGAGGTGAGACTGGAAAGGGAGTTGGGGACCAGATTGTGGAGGGCCTTAAATGCTAAGGACTTTAAAATGATGCTTAAAGCTGATTCATCTGTCAGTGGTATGTTAGATGGTTTGGTGGGTTTGAGGGAGAGCCCTGGAGGCTCAGAGACCCATTAAGAGGTTATTGTAGTTGCCCAGTTTACAAGAGTGCTTTCTGTGGTGTGGATGCTGTCTACCTTATTATGGCCTTTGCAACTTCCAAGTAGTTTGTTTGCCTTTTTTTTTTAAAGTGAACTGTATGTACTGACTCTTCTATTGTTCAAACAGTATTTATGAAAGGATTATTAATAAACATTCAGTCAGTACCTACTGTGTGCAAGGTACTGTGCTAAGTGCTGGGGATACAAAAAGAGGCACAAAACAGTCCCTGCCCTCAAGGAGCTTATAAGCTAATAAAGGAGTCAGCATGCAAACAAATGTATACAAAGCATGCTATGTACAGGATAAATAGGAAATAATAACAAGAGAAAACACTGGAGTCAAGAGAGGTTAGGAAAGGCTTCCTGTAGAAGGTAGGATTTTAGTTGCGACTTAAAGGAAGCCAGGGAGGTCAGTAGTCACAGCAGAGGAGGGACAGTGTTCCAGGCACAGGGGACAGCAAGAGAAAATACCAGGGGATGGAGTTTCTTGTTTGTGGAATAGCCAGGAGGCCATGTCACCAGATCAAAGGGCATCTATCAGGGAATAAGGTGCAAGAAAACAAGAAAGGTAGGAGGGGGCTAGGTTATGAAGGATTTTGAATGCCAAACAGAACATTTGGTATTTGTTCTTGGAAGCAGTATGAAGCCACTGGATTTATTGAGTAGGGGTTGATATAGTTGGACCTGTGCTTTAGGAAAATCCTTCTAGTGGTTGAATGAAGGATGGATTGGAGTGGGGAGACACTTGGAGGCAGACACCTCCCCTCCCCCAGGCAGGCTATGGAAATAGTACAGGTGTGAGGAGATAAGGGCCTGTGCCAGGGTGGGGCAGTGTCAGAGGAGTAAAAGGTTTGAATTCAAGATATGTTGCATAGGTAAAATTTATAGTCCTTGGCAGCAGCTTGGATGTGGGTGGAGAAAGACAGTAAGGAATCCAGGATGACTCCTTATGTGCCAGACATTGTATTAAGATTTGGGATTATAAACAAAAATGAAACAGTCCTAATTCTTAAATAGTTTACATTCTATTATGTGAAAGAACATAGGATATGAATTTGTGTGTATGTGTATACATGCAGATGTATTTACAAAATAAGCATTAGTTAATTTTGGAGGGAGAAGGAAGGTCCTAATTGGGTGGATGATGAAAGACTTCATATGGAAGGTGATATTTGAGTTGATTTGGAACGTTTTTTTCACAGTTATTAATAGTTGAGAATCTTCCTTTGAGAACTACCTCTTCATGTGTGTACTTTATCTATTTAGAGAATGGCTCTTGTTCTTATAAATTTGTATCAGTTCCCTATATATATTGGATATCAGGCTCATCTGAGAAATTTGTTGCAAATTTTCTCCCTAGGTAACTTTTTAGTTTCATCTGTGCTGGTTTTATTTGTGCAAAATTCAAAATTTTATGCTATCAAAATTGTCCATTTTTCTTCCTTGATCTTCTCCGTCCCGTGTTTGTTCTTGAACTCTTTCATTATTCAGAGTTGCAAAAAGTATTGCCATCCTTACTCTTCTAATTTGTTTATGATATATACACTTGGAACATATCTTTGTATATAGTATGAGATGTCTATTTAAATATTTGTTGCCAAACTGATTTCCAGCTTTCTCAGTAGTTTTTGTTTAATAGTGAAGCCTTACCCAGGTAGCTGGGGTCTTTGTTTATTGAACACTAGCCTACCATGTTCATTTGCTTCTGTTTAATTTTTGACCTCTCTTCTTTTGGTCAGTATCAAATACTTATCTTAATTACTGCTTTGTAGTATAATTTTGGATCTAATACAGCTAGGCCCCCTTCCTTCTGACTTTTTAAAAAAATTATTTCCCTCATTTTTTTTTTGTGGTTTCTGTTCAACCACAAATGGGTGAAGACATGTTCTCCTCCTTGCTTGCAAAACCTGTCACCTATCAAGGTCATAAAAATTTTATATGGATGTTAAATAAAGTAGGATAAACCTAAAGATAGAATTATTGTTGTTGTTTTTCTTTATCATCTCTTTTGGTATCAAGGTTGGAGATTTTTTTTCCCCACTTCTAGTATTTTCCCTTCCAAAAGGTATTTTGTGAATTAAATCCTCGATGCCTTGACATTTGTCATCCCAACCGCACATCTCTAGCTGCTTTTCTCCTTTTTCTCCTTTTCTTTTTAGTGCTCTTTCTACCTCTTCTACAAACATATACAGAACTGTGATATTAGAGTACCATTGTGATCGTCCTGCTTTCCTTGATGGTAAAAAGAATTTGCTATAAAAATTTTTGAAGACATTTTCCATCATTTTGAATTTTTTTTCCTCCTTATAGTTTCATTCTTAAATACCTTTCAGATGATTTTACATACTTGCCACGCTTTTAAAAACTGGTTTTACTCTTCACTGCTTCTCTCTTTTATGAGGCAGTATTGCTCATAACCTTGGATATGCTTCTTCATAAGATTTTCTTTTTCACATTAGCTTAAATTCTGCTTTCATATTGCCCTGGTATATATTTCCCTATGTAAGTCAAGTGTTTCCTAACTTAGATATTTTCTAAATTTTTGGTTTCCTTCTTATGACAATTTATATTTATTGAACTTATGTCATTATTATAGTTGGTGTCTGTCATTGGTTCCAGTTGTATCCCCCCTTTTTTTTATTCTCAGTGACTTCAGATACAGGTGACAAACATTTGTTAAGCACTTACTATGGGCCAGGTACTGTCCTAATTGCTGGGAATACAAATACAAACAGGACAGATAATACATGAAAGGCTGAAAAATGGTGGTGGGAGAAGTGTACAGTTGGGGGTTTGGTAGACAAAATCCAGAGTTGGGAGTGGAATCAGGCAGGAATAAAGACATGACTGGCCTGGGTGCTCTCTTTAAAATGGAAGATCTGGGAGGAACTAGCCAATCAGGAAGGGGCAGATATACTTCCAGTGTGAGAAGTCTAGGGATGGAGTGAACTTCCAGGGTGAGGTGGCTTCTGTGTCTCTTTTTTATTCTAAAAATTTGTACAGATTTTGATTCTAACAAATAGGTCTTCTGACTATATAAATAGCTGATCAAGAAATGACTCAATCATCAGTGAGTCATTTCCCACATAGTAAAAGATAGTTTCGTTTTTTATGATATTATTTAGTACTTACCATGTCTAACACATGCTTCTTAAAGAAAATATTCATTACATATAGCTATTAGCTTTCAATATAGCCTACAGATCTGTCCTCTTTCATTCATTATTTCCTGATTCATATTTTCCAAAATATTTTTCACTGTCCTCAGCTACTTTTGCTTTGAAGTCACTGAGTAACATAGTATTTTTGAGTTGGGGGAGCCAAAGATTTCTGGATTAGTCATTATGCATTTATTTAGCACTTACAATATGCCAGGTACTCTGCAAATTGCCCGGTATACAAAGAAAATAAAAAACACTGTCCCTGCCATCAAGGAGCATGCCTTCTACTGAAGGAGATAACATACATAAAGCATATGTACAGAGCTGATGATGATATTCTGAAAAGATCTGCCATTAGCAGTTTCGGGAGGTAGGGGGAAGGAGCTGGACAGATTTTCTGCAGAAAGTAAGATTTGAACTGAAATCATGCGGTAAAGGTGAGGGGTAAAAGCACTCCAATAGTGGAGATTACCAATGCAAAATTAGTGCTTTATGTAGTGCCTAACACAGGGGTGGGGAACCTGCAGCTTTGAGGCCACATGTGGCCCTCTAGGTCCTTAAGTGCAGCCCTTCCACTGAATCCAAACTTCACAGAAAAATCCCCTTAATAGAGGATTTGTTTTGTAAAATTTGGACTCAGTCAAAAGGCTGCACCCAAGGACCTAGAAGGCCACATATGGCCTTGAGGCTGCAGGTTCCCTACCCCTGGCCTACAACATAGCAGATACTTAATAAAATGGTTATTGATTGTCTGATTGGAGATGGGAGATGTATAGTATCTTTGAGGACCTACAAATAGGCCATTTTAGTTGCATTGCAGACAGAGTATGTGGAAGGGAGTAATGTGTAAGAAGACTGAAAAGGTGGTCGAGGACTGAGCTATAAAGAGTTTTGAATGCTAAACACAGGCATTTATATTTGCTCCTGGTGGTACTAGGGAGGCACTGGAGCTCAGTGAGTATGGGAGTGACATGGCCAGACCTATATTTTATAAAAATCACCTTAGTAGTTAGGTAGAAGATAGATTGGAATTCAACGACACTTGAGGTAAGGAAACCAGTTAGAAGGCTGTTAACATAGTCCATGTGAGAGGTGATAAGTGCCTGAATTAGAGTTGTGATTGTTTGAGTGCAGAGAAGAAAATATATACAAGAGGTTTTATGAAGGTAGTCAGGTGGGAACTGTGTCTCAGTGAAGATTAGAAGATGGAAGGAGTGAAAAAGCATGAAGTTTAAGATGAAAGAGTGTTGTCATTTATGAAGCATGCATTTCAGAGGGCGCAGTGGAAGGAAGATAGAGGCAGATATGGAGCTTTAGGACATTGAGAGCAGTACAGTTGGGTAGATGTGAGGGAGTGTCAAGTCAAGAATGTGGAATGGGGTTTAAGATCACTGGGATAAGGTAGTTATAAGGGAGTGAGAGTATGATGACTACTGAGCAGTTAGTCCAGGCAGAGTATTGTGGTTAGAGAGAAGTTCAGTGAAAAAGATAAAAGATTAGATTGTTCAAGGACCTCCCCTGAAGTTCATTCTTCTGGCAGATGGAGCTGTTGTATCTCGGGTGCCCTAAGGAAGGCCACCGCACAGCAGAGAGTAGGTACATGGACGTTTGGGATAATGGTCAGAAGGCCAGGGTATCTTGCTTGTCCTGGAAAAGTCCCTGGAGAAAAAGAAGGAAGAAGAGTTGACTGTATGGCAGTCCAGCACTGGAGAAGGTCTTGGGCCAGGCCCTACCTGGAGTGGGAAGTGCTCCATTCCTGAGCAGAAGGCCAGGGAAGTCAGCAGGGTTTTTCTGGTGAGGGAACTTCTAATGCAGATCAGCAACTTGAGTTGAGCAAGTTACTTAGAGACGCTAAGAGGTTAAGTGACTTACTCAGGGCACATAGCATGTGTCAGAGGAGGGACTTGAGCCCATGTAGTCCTGAATCTCCATTATGCCGTTCTGCCTCTTTGTCTAGACTTAATTTGAAGGGTCTTACTGAATTCATTGATTTCTATATCTCTTCATCTGTTGCAATAGGTATTGGTGCATAACTTCAAGTCACCTACGTTTCACCCCCTCTTCCTTATCTCTTAACAAACGTTCTTATTTCCTACTTAATTTCAGTGTTTTTTTTTTTAAATTTATCTATCAGGCATCCTGCAGAACTTTTCACTGCCTTCTCTCCTCCTTTGCCCCAGCCTTGGAAGAAGTAGAAGTAGACCTTATTACTAAGGCCAGATCCCAGTATGAACTTGATCCCATTGCCCCCATCTCCTTCAAGAACTTTCCCTTTCAATCATTTGTTCACTGTTTCCATTTTTACCACTTATATACACGACTCCCTTAGCCTTTAATGGAAAACAAAACCCAAAACTTTCACTTGACTCTTCCATTCCTTAAAGCTCTTGTTCTAGATATCTTCTGCCACCAAACTCCTAAAAAAGGGTATTTATACTCATTGCCTCCACTTTCTTACCTTATATTCACTTTTCAACCCATTAAATCGGACATCTGGCCCCACCAGTCAGCTAAAATTAATTTCTCCAAGGTATTTCTCTCCTTATTGCCTAATCGATACTCTTTCCTCCCAGGGTTTTTGTGACACCACTACTCTGTTTCTTCTACTGATCTGATTGTTCCTTCTCAGTCTCCTTTTGCTGGATCCACATCCCTTCTCTTTTGCATTGTTCTGTCCTGGGATATCTTATTTTCCTCCCTCTTTACTCTCTTGGTTCTACTATGTGACTTACTGATCCCTCTCAATCTCCCTTTGCTGAATCATTATCCATATCACCCCCATACCCCCAAAAGTGAATATACCTCATATCTCTTTCCTGAATGTTCTTCTTTTAACTCTCTTTGTACTCTTTTACTTGGTGACCTTTCCCATTAATTTAAGAATCATGTCCCAAATCTGTATATCCAGCCCCAGTTTCTCTCCTGAGTAGCAGGTCCATATCATCCAAGATTTTTGGACTTTTTGAACTAGTTGTTCCTTAGGTATCTCAAAGTCAGCTTGTCTAAAACAGAACTCATGTTATATTTCCTTCTTTCACCCCTTCCTGGGCTCCAATCCATCTGTCTTCTAAACTTGCCCTTTTTTTGGTGAGGATACTGCCATCTTTCCATTCACTCAGGTTTGTAACCTTGTAACCATATGGTAGACCTTCAAGCAAAGGCTGGGTGACAACTCGTCATGATTTATAGAGATTTTTCTTACAGTAGATGCCTTATAAGGGCCTTCCTGTGTTCCAAGTATAAGAAGTCTGATTCTTCCTCCACATGATAGCCTTTGTCTACTTGAAGACTGCCTTCTTGGCTTCCCTTAGTCTTTTCGTTTTAAAACACCCAGTATTTTTGACTGGATATTCAGATAACATGACTGGTCTTCTCACTAAACTGCTCACCTCCCTCTGGAAATGCTCCAGTTTGTTCATGCCATTCCTAAAGTGTGGCACCTGTAACTGAACATAGTACTACATATTTGTTCTCATTAGGGAAAAGTGTGATGGGTCTACCAACTTCCTCCTGCCAGATACTAGCCTCTTATTAAAAGCACCTAAGATTGTCTAAGGCTATTCTGATGTGACCTGTTCTAAAAGACATGCCTGTTGTACCATCCTCTCTCTCTGAATGTTTTTAGTTGACTAGTGGATAAGGGGAATACATGGATATAATATCTAGGTTTCAGCAACATATTTGATAAAGAATTTGGACAGGATTTAGAAATGTGAGCCAGGGGTTGTGTGATGAGGTGGATTTGATACTGGTTGAAAGACTAGACTCAAAGAATCAAATAAAGGGTTTGGATTTGATGGCCTCTCAGGTCTGTGCTAGGGCTCAGAACTATGATTCAGTGATCCTATGGATTGATGTCTTCATTGACTTCAATGAAAGGAATAGGCAATACAGCTATTATTTTGGATGATACAGTTAGCATCCAAGGACATCTTGATAGGCAAGAATGATGGAGTAAATCTAAGAGTGAAATTTAATACATATAAATGCAAAGTTGTATTCTTGAGTTTAAAGCTGCTTTGCTAATATTTTTAAAAACTCCAAGGAAGCATATTTATTGGCTCTCATTAGGTATACTCCACCACTCATTAACTACCAAATACAAATGACTTAAATGGAAGTTTGGAAATCATGGCCTCATTCTCCAATCAGAGAGGCAGAGGGTGGGGATGAGATAGAGTCCCAAGGCTGATGAAATCTTGCAAGCCCATGAGGTTATCCCCAAAATGAGATTGGAGCATGGTGGAGCATTCCTGGAGCATGGTGGAGAAGTCCATCAAGGAATTCCCAAAGTAGCATAGCCAGGTGAGAAAGGAGGAAATGTCTGAACTCTGAACTCTTTCCTTAAATGGAGGTTTGGAGCTTCTCAGTGGAGAAATAAGGAGGGAACATAGTCCAGTCATGCGCTTCTTTCCAGGCAAAGGCATAGAGTTGTGATGTGAGAAATGCTGAACACAGGCGAAGGCAAGTAGGCCAGCAAAATTGTAAGGTAGTGTATAAAGCCTGGAAAAGTGTAAAATGAGGGGTGTTGGATTTGATCGCCTCTCAGATCTTTTCTAGTTGTTCATGATTCTATGATCTTGTGGGTTTATGTTTTCAGCGAATTAGATGCAAATGGTATTTAGTGGTATAGGTGGTAATTGTGACTGTATCCAGATTGTGAAAGGCTTTAAGAGTTGAGCAATGAAATTTGTAGTAGCAAGTAGTAAAAAGGGGATTCTATCTTTTTTGTTCATTTTTCTATTTAATTATATCCTGCCTCACATTGTTACTTAATTCTTTAATGTGTTGATTCTGGAAAGTCTTTGTATCTTCCTGAATGTCTGTCCTAGTTCTTTAGATAGAAAATCCTTTTTTAATATTTTAAGGATTTGTCATTTCATTGATGTGGATATGGCTTCACCTGATGCTAATTATAACCCTTTTAAATGATCTTCTGGAGTTTCTATAACTAAAAAAATTGATCACCCTGTGTTGTCTTTTGTGATAATGCCTTCAGACCTACCTAGACTGGTCCTAAAGCAACAAACAAACAACCATCCATCTGTGGTCTCACTGTGAAGCCTTTCCAGCTCGATAGGACCTGCCAGGGATTGATATTCCACTGGCAGTTTTTTAAAGAACCGACGCCACTTCCAGACTGTTAAGAAGGAATCAGAAAGGGACTTCAGTGGAGGTTATGCAAAACAGGTGCCTCATCACAGAATAGGAGACTTGAGAGTTGGAAGAAACCATAACAGTCATCCCATACATTAAAGGAATCCCCTTTATAATTTACCCAATAAGTGGTCATCTAACCTCCCTTCCAAGCTATTCCAGTTCTGACAGCTCAGAGTTTTAGAATGTTTTCCTGCCATTTAACCCAAATTTGTTTCTTTTACCCATTGCTCCTGATTCAGATCAAACAAGACTAGTCAGTTTCTTCACATGACAGACTTTCAAATACTTGCAGACAACTTTTTGAGGACAGCTTTCATGTATCCCCAGTCTTTACTTTCTAACTCAATATGTCTAGTTCCTTCAGCTAATCCTCTTATGTTATAGATTCAAGGCCTGTCCCTGAGCATATTCTAGTTTGTCAATGTTGTCTTTAAACCATGACATCCAGAACTGAGCACAATACCCCAGATAAGTTTTGACAAAAACTGAGTATAGTTTCGTTATCAATTCCTTATTCCTGGAAGCTGTGCCCCTTTTGGTGCAACCCAAAATTGCATTAGCTTTTTTGGCTACTGCATCATACTGCTGACTCATTGAATTTTTGTATTTGTATGAGATAAATCATACTGTCGTTTCAAGATACATTGTAGTTTCAAAAATGTTTTATCTTTTCTATTCAGTCTTTAGCAGTCTTTTAGTACCTTTTCTATGCTCGTTTGTGTCTTATAACTTATTTTCAAGCAACTTTGAAATACCCTTTAACAGTATTTAAGTGACCCTTTTATCGTTTAGCTGTATGTGAATATTCTAACTTCAAAAGTTATAGTGCTGGATTTTTACAAACAACACAAGATGGCAGCATTTCAGCATGAAAAATGATGTATTCCTTTGAAGAGTACAGCAAAAATTTCCTAGGTTTTAACATTTTGAATCTAAAGTGGAATGAATTGTCTTTTGAAAGGTGGTAGGTTCCCTCTCTGGAGGACTTTCAAGTATGGAGAGTATGTTATAGGGAGGGGTTCTTTTGTGTATCATTTGCATTCAGTGGCTTCTGAGGTCCCTTCACACTCTAAAAAATCTTTGAGACTCAGCAAGGGTGGGTGCTGCTGTAGATAGGTAGAAGGATAGATAAGAAGAAGACAGGAAAACACTTAAGTTCATTTTATTTCTTTGAAACACCTAATAAAATCATTTGGAATATGGGGTGGGGCAGTGAGGAGGGTGCCAAACCTTTAGAGCTTTGAGGCAATTGGTAATCAGACAAGAAAGCTATCCCAGCATTGGTAGTCTATAGTTGCTAAGGACCAAAGAAAAGTAATTGGTATATCCCATGAATCAGAAAGGAAATGAACCGGTAGAGAAAGGATTAGAAGGCAATGCCATTGGAAAGGGGAGAAAGCAAAGAAATTATCTAGTTCACAGCACTTTGTATGTAGTAGGCACTTAATAAATGTTTCTTGAATAAATGAGAAAGAAGCAGTGAGAAAAGAAGATGAGAGCTACCACATAGATAAGGAAGTAAGTTTTAGAGAAATAAGAGGAAAAGAGAATGTGGGTAAGAGGTAGTGTAAGTGGGGAAATGGACATTTCTCCTGAAGACAATATTGGGTACAAATGTGTCTCTCTCTAAAATACTAAGATTTCATTCCCTTTTTCAGATCACATACAAGTTTTGAATCAGAACTGATTATATCAGCTGGTTATTGCTTCTATTTGAAGAATAAAAATTGTGTTTTGTAAGTGGTCACATTTCCTTATGCTTTATCAGCTTGAGAGCTAAAAATTACAGGACTAAACGAAGAAACCATTGCTTTCAAAGATCCTATTTGCAAATGCTTCTGGTTTTTTAAAAATAGAAACTTGAACTTTGTAGTGCCTTGTATTCATTTTTATGTAATTTTTTCTTTTTAAGTATTGCAGGCTGCATGTACCAAGTAGTTCAGACAACTGGCCTGGATGGAAAAAATCTTCTGAAATTGCTTCCAATTCCTAATTCCTCTGGAAACCTTATGCCACTAGTTCAATCTTCAGTCACATCTGATACTTCAAATGGGAATATATCAAATCCAGTTCATGTTACTATTCAGACTCAACTTGCTAGCACTCCTACAACTGCAGCCATTCAATTGCCTGTTTTTCAGACAACCAATTCTGGAAATTATTTCCTTCCAAGAGCAGTCGATAAATCTGAAAATGTTAGAGTACCCTCTGTGGGGAAAGAAAGTTTGCCTTCAGCTTCAACAGCTCAGAATAATACTACGAAAGTTGAAAAACTGGCCTTGCAAAAAGTCGCTGTTTCTCCCTCAACTACTCAAGGTGACACAACATACATGTTAGTAAATACTAAGAACCTGCCAGTGACTGTGAAGTCTCCTGTATTACCATATGGGCATCATTTACAGATACCAGCCAATGCTGAAGTAAAATCTGTACCAGCATCATCTTTGCCACCTCCAATTCAGCAGAAGATACTTGCAGCTGCAGCTACAAACACCTCAGGAACAGCAGAAGCTTCAAAAGTACCAACTGTTATTTATGTGTCTCCAGTAAACACGGTAAAATCTGCAGTTCCTAAGACCTTTAAAAGTATTTGTCCCAAACCTGCAAATCCTACAGAAGCTGCAAAGTCCATGGTTCCAAACACTTCACAAACACCAGCGAAAAATCCTGCTACAGATGTGTCTAATAATGAAGGCCAACAATCTCGAGACGCACCAATGAAATGGGTTGTACGAGAAAATCCACAATCTTCCCCCTGTCTTGTTCCTGTCAAGTCTTCAAACAACATGGCTTCAAAAATCTTGAAAACATTGATAGATATGAAGAATGTTGAAACTAGTTCTCTAAATATGCCTCCATTATGTTCAAGCACTTCCAGTGGAGCTCAAGCAAAAATTACTCCCATTAAAGATAATGCTTTGGTTATGTTTAATGGGAAAGTCTATCTGTTGGCTAAGAAGGGGTCAGAAGTTCTGCCATCTCAAACTGATCAACAGAATTCTGCTGCTCCTGATGCATCACCAAGAAAAGACCTATCACAAATACCTAATGCCAACTCAGTCACAAAAATCACAAATGAGGTTGTAAATATTGTTTTGGCAAAAAATAAGACTACCCCCCTAAAGGAGACAAAGTTGATTTCAGATGCACAACTTGCTTCTGAGCCTGTTCCGAGTCTGGAGAAGAAGAATAAAGTGGAGCGTACTTCTCATTCTGCCCAAAGTCCACAGCATGTTAAGCAACCCGTCTATCTAGAGCAGTATAAGACTATGCACATAAAACTAAACTCACCAGCACAAAATGCCAAAAAAGAAACAAGTGTCAGCCACGCGAAAGATTCTTCTGATGATACAACTATTACATCAAAACGCTGTGTTTACACAGATCAAGAACCAAAGGTAAATTCTCCCAAGCCAAGCATATGTCTAGTGTATTTCTTTGCATGCATATTGATTTTTTTTTTCCTCCAAGGGGCAATGATTGTCATCCATGTTGCCTTTTTCTCCCTCTACAGAAACACTGGATGAAGTACTGATTTTGAAATTTATGAAATTGTATTTTGTAGCAACCACTGGGGTTGAAACATGCAAATAACCTGAGGGAACTGGGAGAGGAGAGTGTAATTGACAAGTCCATGCAGAACCTTGCAGTGGAATCACTTTTACCGAGTCCTAAAAATAAGTACAGGCACTCTGGTCTGGAAGAGCTTAGGATTGACATTGCTTATTCAAAGCATAATTAGGTATTTTATATTTTAACCATAACTCTCTGATTTTAACATTAGAAATGATCATCATTGTACGTTTAGAATTACTTCTTAGATTATATTTTTTGAGAAAAAGATATTCTGTTGATTTATTAAATTAGGCAGTAGAAGGAGGCATCTCTCTTCTCTTTAATCTCTGCAGGGCCAGTCAGTTCCTCAGTCCTTGACTCACTGGTTGGTTCTATGGATAGATACTCAGGGATATGTGATTTAAGTGGCCCACTAGAGCTACATTCTCTCTTTGAAGGCAAATCTCCTAACTTTTCCTGTTTTCTCCTGTGAATACATTCCCATTTCTCACTTAAGCTCAGCACTAATGAACACAACCATTCATATACATAACATTTTCAGTACTTTCTTTGGTTTTCTGTCTTTCTCTTCTGTCATAGAAGTTGTCGAATGGCCAGGAAAGTAGACAACTAAGTTTTGATTGTTACTTGCTAGGCTGGTTAAACAGGTCAGCTTTTCTAGATATTTTAATTTCCAGATACCAATGACTTAATTTAATATTTCTTAACTTGTCATTCATTTACTTTTTAATTTCATCCGAGTGGTGGTAGTAGTAGTAGTAGTAGTGGTAGTAGTAGTAACAGTAGTGGTAGTAATTACCTGTTCTTCTTTTGGTATAGAATCAAGTCAGACTAGTGAAAATATAATTAAATGAGAAATTGCAGGGGAGCTTTTAAGTTTCACACTGTGGAATTCAATTTTCAGAATGTGGGTGGTAGTGCAAGGATTTCCTGTACCTAGTCTAGCCATTTAGGAGTTTAAAGCATGCTGTTCTCTTTTATGTAAGATGAGGTAATCACTTAATTGCAGGTCTGTTGAAACAGCTTGAGTAATTTACAGCATTGTTTATACGTTGTATTCTCTCTCTGATTTTAGAAACAGGGTGAGATGGCGTTTGTGTTGGAGACACATACTCAAAGCAGAAGTCAGAAGGAATCATGTCGGAGGGAGTATGCTGAATTAAGAAAGAATTTTGGTATCACAAAAGATTTGAGAGTGCGCCTTACCCGAATTCCTCTATTTGACTCCACAAGTTTATGTTCCCCTAGCAATTTGACAAGCAGTATTGCTTCCAAAGAGTCAAAGATTATTGTGGATCTAACATCTGGGAAAGATGAAGAGAGCCAGGAGGTAAAAGAATTTAAAATGTCTTTTGTAGGTTCCAAAAAGGAACACAAATTTATTCTTTTAATATTCTTAATGTTTTAGCTCTTAGGAAAAATAAACAGACAGTTCTTGCCAGTGCTTTAAATACTTGTCACGAAAAAAGACATATGCATGCCAAATTAGTTTTTTGGAAGAATGTGGTACATGTAGTCTTCTAATGTGTGTGATAATGTACTTAGTGATTTTTCTTTTTTAATCATAACGCTAAAAAGAACACCCAGAAGTCACTTAGGCCATTCCCCTGTTTCCAGGTTGAACTGTAGCTAAAATTGTACAAATAGGTGTTCATCTTGTACTTAAATTTTAATGGCAGCAAATTCAGCAGCCTCTCTCAGTAAACCTTTTAGGATATAAAAGGTTTTTTGGCTCAATAACGAAAAGCTTTCTAACAATCATAGCTATTTATTGCTTCAGGAAGTATTATAGAAATATCAGTTATTATTCTTTGCAGATGACATGAAGCTAGAAAGGATAACCAGTAAGTTGAGTGAGAGGTTCCAAAAAAGTCCTGAGTTACATTGATGAGCTAGATTTTTAAAAACTTACTTTCTCTCCATCCTAAGTCTCATTTTCCCTGCCCTCACCCCATGGGATAGGGAGAGGAAAAACCCTTGTAACAAATATAAAAGCTAAGCAAAATAGATTGTTGAATTTGTCATATCCCAAAAATAATGTCTCATTTTATACCCTGAATCTGTCACTTCTGGATCAGGAAATGAGACGCTTGCTTCATCAGTTGGTTCTCTGGAATTGTGGTTAGTCATTGGATTAATCAGAGTTCTCACATCTTTCAAAGTAATTTTTTTTTACCATGTTATTATTGTATAATTGTTCTTTCTAATTCATTCCCTTCACTCTGCATCAGATCATACAAGTATGAGCCATATTTAGTAAGGTAACATTTAACAGTTAAATGTAAAATCTTATGCTCAGATTAAAAGGAATGACTTCCATAAATACAAGTTGGGGGGGAAGCAGCTGGACAACAGTTCACTGAAAAGACTTGAGGTTAGTGGACAATCAGCTGAATAAACCAACAGTGTGATATGGTAATGAGGAAAGAAAATATGATTTTAGGCTGCAACCATAGATGGCAAGAGAGATAATAGTTTGACCAGACTCTAGCCCAGTCAGACTACATCAGAAGTAGTGTACAGTTCTGGGTGCTACATTCCAGGAAGTAAATTGATCAACCAGAACACATTTCATAGATGAGGGTCAGGAAGGTAAGGAGGAGAGTAGAAATCATACTGAACAAAGACTGGATGAAGGAACTCAGAAAGTTAGTTTCAAGAAGAAAAAAACTTAATGAAATAATCTGACCTTGCTATCAAAGGCCCATCTTTAACATTTGAAGGGAAATGTGTGAGGTAATATTCAGTTTTCTACTCTGCCTAGAAGCAGAGTATCCCAGAGTAAACCCAGCTCCCGATGATCCATATACGTTCCACATGAGAGCTGGGGGAAAGAAGAGAAAAAATCATGACTTGTTATATTATTTTACTGCTTGTTGAGGAATGAGACAGCCATTCATATTCTCACTTTCATTTCTTCTCTTTCTGCCTTTCTTCATGCTATTCCTATCCATAGAAGAGGAGGATATTAGATTAATTCACGAAATTCTTTTGCGAACACCATTACTTTGTTTTAGTCACAGTCCTTTGAGTTTAGTATGAAAATATGGGCTAAGTAATTATTCTCTAAGAATATCAATAGATTGTAGCTTACCTATTATGTTACCATGCATTAAAATGGATAATAGTTTTCCCTGTTCCTCCTATTAAAAAAGTAAACAGGAAAAGGAAAGAAATAAAAAGCATGAGAGAGGGGGTTGAGGGGATTACACCCTCCCCATACCATAATATGACATAGGTAAGTGAGACTAACGAGTTACGCCAGGTGTTGTGTTAGGCATACGGAGACAAAAAAGAAATCATCCCTTTGCTGAAGGGCTTTACCCTCTTTTGGGAGGAAGCAACAAATATTCATTTGATTAATACAAAATGTTTTCGCCTACTGTCAGCTGTGTTAAACTGTTAGCATGATGTAAATAATAGCATTTTTGTTTTCTTTTGGGATTTAGCCTACATTACACCAGGATGTGGATAAGAAAAGAAAAGCAAAAACTGTTATGAAGATAGACTGTACCAAGAAGAAGAAATGTGGGAATGATGTGACCCCATCCATGGACACAGGGACTGATTGCACGAGCCCTCAGATTCTTAACAGTATTTCATCTGATTCAGCTTTGTTGCCACAGAGTCATAATAATAACATCATTGATTGCACGAACTCCAGTGAAGAGAATTCTCCTCAGCTGGAATTATATGCTCGAGATGGCCTTGGCAGAGGTGTAGATAGTCCAGCCTCTGTGTCTTCTGAACAAGAGCCTCTGGATAGTCAAGATTGTTATATCGATGATAGTTTCTCAACGACATTGCCAGAATTGGATGAAACTATACGAGATGAAAAAATAAAAAGACTTAAGCAGCTACTGAAAGAAAGAGAAGCAGCTCTTGAAGAAATTCGTAAAAAGATGCAGCAGAGTTAAAAAATGTAGCTGTTGACTTGAAAAGATCTTAATGAAGTGTTTATTTCCCCCTTTATGGTTTTGTATAAATTATTTAAATATGCAGATAATCTGAAAGCTTTTTTGAATCTAAAACATTGTTTTTGTCACTGAATTATTGAATGTGTTTAAAGGGGGTAAAAGAGACTGGAGTAGAACTGTTTGTTCCAAGGAGTTCTAACTTGGAATATCTGAAAGTTGTCTTAGATGTGATTTCTTTTTTGTAATGGAAAATTTGATACTTTTATATCATTTTAATTTGAACTTTCCAACTCTAAGCTTGTACAGTTGTCATGTGTCTTTTGGATATAATGTTGCAACAGTTAATTTTGATATGACTCCAGAAATCCTGTGTCTGGGAAGAAAATCTGACCTCTGTTCTTAACTCTGCCACAGAATTCTCTAGACAGCTTTGGGAAAGTTGCTTAATGATTTATGTGGTCTCCTCATCTGAATAATGAAGATAATGATGCCTGTTCTCCTACCTCACTCATATATTGAGGATTGGGTGATACATACATACATAATATATATTTTTTTACTCCATGGAAGAAAGGTATTAACAACCTCAATATTTAAGTGTTATAGATTTTTTCTTAAAAGATGAGGAACTTATATTTTGTAGCCTTTACCAGATTGTTTAATGTGATCCAAAACATTTTTGAACCAGGCATTAGAATATATTGTATCCTTGAAGTGGGAATTTCCATTATGATTGTACTGTTTCCTTTTTCTTCTTCTGAATACACCTTTTAGCTGGAGTGGAATATGAAGCCTAGGTTGGTTAGTAACCATTCTTTAGTGCATAGTCATTGCTTTGGAGTGTAATAAACTAAATAGTACATTTTTTAAATTACAAGAAAATATTTTATAGTTGCTGCTGAAGTAGTGATTTTAGAAGAGCTTCAAGCATTGGAGGAGGGAAATACTGGAAAGTATCATTTTTTACTTAGGTACCAACAGATCCCTAAGAGGAAGAATTGGCTTTGGAGCCAGAAAAATCTTTAAAAAGTCTGAAATTAGTGCTTACCATCAGTTATAGGAGAAGATTTCAGTGATAGTTTTAAACTTGACATTGGACAGTATCTTCTAGAAGTCCCAAATCAACCATGAGCAATAGTAGAGTTAGGGGTTGAACCTTTATGTCCTTCTCTATTATTTTACGTTTCTGTGTCAATGAAATCCAAGAAGCATAATTTGTAGCCTTGATGAAAAAAATTCCAATAACTAATAAGGGATTAGGAAATTATCATGAGGGATACGGAGAGAGAGAGAACCCAGATGAAGAAATGCTAAGTGTAGTAGAAAGAATGCTGAACTCTGCCAGATCTGGATTTAAGTAAGTACCTCAAGTACTTACTATAGCTCTGGAACCGTGAATAAGTCGTGAAGTTTCTGAGGCCCATTTCTCCGTCTTTAAAATGGTGACTGTACTTGCTTTGCCTACCACAAGGTCATGAAGAAAGTGCTGTGTAAACTTTAAGTACTATATAAATGTGATTTAAATATTACCACCTTATAATTAGTTTTTGTAGAAGAGAATAGGAGGCATTAGAAATTTTAATACCCAATGAATCCAGTTTTTTAACTTGTGCTTTGCAGAGACCACAAATACCAATCCTGCTACCTCTGTGTTGTCTTAGTTTTTTAGTCCTGTACTTCTTATGCAGTTATGATAGTCCTGTACTTCTTATCCAGCTCTGATTAACCTTTCCAAAACCTCAGAGTGGGGCTTAAAGTTGACAATGATAGCAGTCTCAATCTGTGGGATAATGTTGAAGCTCAGTGTAGGTTTGGCTCTGGGATGGTATATGAAGAGAGCAGAGACATGATTCCTTTCTGTTCAGTGAATGTACTTTTCTCCTGAATGAAGGAGAGAGGAATCAAACCAAAATGGATTAGATATAGTTATGGTGTGGTAACAACTCAGTTGCTGGCATTGGTGGATCTGCTACAGCAAGAGTGAGTAAGGCTCACTAGTAGATTATTGGATCGTACTTAGGTTTTCTTTTCAGTTAACCTTATCCTTAGAGCTGGGGGGGGGGGGGGTCTTAAAACCTGAGGACTTTACATTTCAGGGGTCCCATGAACTTGGATAGCAAAAAAACAAACCCAACATCTTCAGTGTAATTAATTTCCATTGTAATTATGTATATTTTATTTGAGGCATTTAAAAACATTATGAGGCCCAGACTGAGGAAGGGCTCTGTGATACCAAAAAAAGGTTTAAGAATCCCTGCCTTAGAAGCATTTGGAACATGGAAATGTTGTTTCAAAAAATATCCAGATGGGTCTGTGACCGTTTATATTCAGAAGTTCCCTCTAGCAGTGTAGATTACTACTCATGAATACCTGCCCATCCTGTGTGGCTCTTGTGTTTGCCACAGGTGTTTCACCCAGAGTTCTGAAGTTTTTCTTTGAATTCTTCTGACGTTTGGAGAGTACCAGTGGAGCACTCTGATGGTCCGTAGTCCCTCGATCTCACCATGTGACTAGCCCATTTCCTCCTCCTGTCTTACAGTTTCTCAGGAACATCTTTGTCCTGCTTTTTGGAGTTTTTCCGCTTAGTGATGGCCATGGCAACCGATGAAACAAAATTTTAAAAAAATGACTGATAAATTATGCTTAATGTCCTTGCTAGGCTTCTTGAACACGATTTAATGTGGTGAGACTATAATGAACAGACTCAAACCACTAGGTTGAAAACAAATTGTAACAAAAGCACATCCCTTAATTTGCTGATTCTTGGTGTAATTTCTCTAATTCGTAGATTCAATCTAATCAAAGCAAATTTGTCAGGGTTTTTCAGCCTTAAATTTTGTTTGTCAACTACTATTTAAATATTTGTTTCTCTTCACATACTTTAAAATTTAATTGTCATTCTTAAATATGTAAAGGGAGAGATTGCATAATATGACTTGAGGAAGCTACAAGCATCCTAAGTGTGGCAGCTTTGAGATCCCTGCTTTAAATCATGTTGGGAAGTGTGTTTATATATCAGTGATGTATATTCAGAAAGATCAAAAAGGGATGGGAGCAGGTAGTGTTGGAGAACCCCAGATTATAAGATGTAGAAGAAGCTTTTCCCCCTCCTTTGGGCAGCTGATAGATGATATCTGGGGAATTCAGGCAATCAGTCAGAAGCACTGATGGAGTGCTTATTGTCTGAACTAGGAAAATGAATATCTCTCGTGTTATATGATCTTTTGCTCTCCATTGACAAAGATGGTACTTCTCAGGACATGCTTGGATATGTTTTTGCAGTAGTAGTAACCAGCTGCATGTTGATCTGATTACTTGGGAACAGACACATTTGGAAAATTGTGTGCAGGAATTGTGTTGCATTCTGTGTCACACAAAAGAAGTGTGGAGTTTGCTAAAATTTGCCAAAATGTTGGTGCCCAGTTGAAAAATGTTCATTGTTGCATTTAAATAGAACTAGAATGTTTATCCTACTGTGAGTCCCTATGCCCTGGAAATGTATAGGTTACAGTTTACTTATATACCTGCAAACACCAAGTAATCAACACAGTGCTTTTTTTCCTTGGAAGCCTTGCCCATCTTCATGGCTTATTTGACCTTATCATGCTATTTTCTCTAGGTGAGTCAGTTTCCTGGTGAGTTTGTAATTTCCTGTGGGTTGTGGGGATCCATTAGGGGAAGTTTTGTTGTAGCAGGGACTCATTAGGGGAAATTTGGGATGCCCTTTAGAATTAGGACCCCAAGGAGATTTTCCTGGACCTTTAAAGGGATTACTTCTGGAATGAGAACCCCTCACCTTTCCTGTGAGAAATTTTGTGTCATGTAGAAAAGAGTATTTAGAAATTTATCCAGACCCTAGTTTGCCTTATGCCTCGAGGGAATTATGGAAGAGTTTTTATTCAGGACAGCTGGTTTCTCTAATCCTTGTGTGGGGAGTCCCATGTGCTTTGGGAATGTGATTGGAACCCAAGTTTTCTGAGATGAGTTTCATTTTCTTCAGGAGTTTCCCAATAATTGAAACCACTTTGTGAATGTGGGTCCAGAACAGAGGAGAGAAGGTGGCATAGTGGAGCAGAGACAGTGAAATAACTCCCCAGCACTGAGACCTTGTTTGTAGTCACTAAGCCTGCTGGAGAGTGAGGGGGTGGTGCCTGGACTCTGCATCTTCCTTTGAGAGAGAGCTCCATAAGACCTGAGAGCCTCACAGGGGTCCACATTTCCTTCTAAGGTAGGGAGCCAATTTTCCTTTTCTTTTTTGCCTTTGAGTATAGAAAGCCCACTGAAGCATGGAAACAAGGGAAATCTTCATCACTAAGGAAGCAGTAATCCTTGGTAAGCTTTATGAAATGTTCCTTTTTTGTGGAATCTACATAACCTTATGTATGGGTACAGTGAGTCTATGCCCGTGGGACTTTATAAGATTGTTTTCTCATAGATTCTGTATGATCCTGGGCAATCAAGTGAAAGGACAATGCTTGTGCTTCCCCAGAAACCCTAGAGGACTGTTCTGAATTGGGGACATGGAAAATTTGTTCAAGATAAACCCCTGCCCATTGGCCAAGAATGGCAAAGTTTTTGGTGGGGGGGGGGGGGATGGGGGAAGAATGGAGTAGGTATCTGGCTCATGTGCAGAATTCATTGGGTAATGTCTTTCTGTGGAGAAACTGGGAGCCTGCTTCTGGAAGAACCAGGAAGATGTATAAAGGAAGTGCCTTGGACAGATTAGATTATAGGCATCCATAATTAGTTCTGATCTGCTAAATGTATACAAAATAGGAGGCTTTTTTGCTTTGAGGGCATTTGAAAGGCCTTGGCCAGATTTTGCTGTGACTTTCTAATTTCAGCCCTATTGGGTGTTCCTTCATTCCTTGTTGTGTGACTCTCTTACTCATGCTGTCCAACGAGAGTTCATGCTATAAGGGGAGAGGTCATGTGGCCTGAGAAATGGGCCGTGGTTGTTGGCCTCTGCATCTCTTTGCCATTCTAGATGAAGGGAGCAGAGCCTCTGTGACCTGGTTAAGTTTCCAAAGGAACAAGGGTGCCTCAGAATACTGGCATTCCAGAATCTGGAGGGCACTTTGGTATCTTGGTGTTGCAAGCTGATTTATAGCTAGCCCAGCATCAATGTCTCACAGAGCAAGGAGTGACCTGCTGAACCCAGGCCAGTGGAAGGTGAGATTAGGACTTATCTGGCAGTCATGGCATATCTATACATGACTTTAGTGAGACCAGTCCTGTAGGAACTGAGTTAATTTTGAACTTACTCCCTCCAGAGACCTAAAATAGTATAGGGGAGAGTATACCCCCAAGATGTTTGGGGATAATGTTTGCATGTTCTTGCTATATCTCTGTAGTAAATATTCTTTTATAAAAACTTAAAATCTCATGCTAGAGAGAAGTCAGGGTGGATGAGGACTGATAAGAGGTGATTAGATTTAGCAAATAGATCATTGTCAGCTTTGGAGACAACAGGCTTAGTTGAGTGATGATAGAAAGGAGATTGCAAAGGAGGAAGTAGAGGTTCTTCGTGTAGTAGCTGGCTTTCTCAAGGAGTTTAGCTGAGAATAGAAGGGGGACCACAGAGTGGTAGCTAATAGGGATGGCTGAGAAGTGGGAGGAGTATTGCTGTGGGGGTTTGAGAAGATGAGAATTTTGGAGCAGTCTTAATGTTAAATGAGAACAGTAAGTTGATTAGGGAGATATAAAAAGATTGCTTTACTGTAGTGAGGGCCCAGCTAAAGATGTAATAAATTTGTAGTGGACCAAGTTGGCATGGATAGCAGTGAAAGGCTCAGGTTGTTGGAACTATCTAAGGTTGGGGTTTAGCAGGGCATGATCAGCAGTAGGACAAGGAGTAAAGGGATTTGAAGTGTAGAGGATAGAATAATTTAATTGATTCAGCAAGGAGTTGAGATACAGAAGAAAATGATGGGCAGCAAATGCAGGAGTGATGGGTCTAGGAAAGAACTAAGGGATGGAAGGATTAGAGTTCATGAGAATTTAGGATATTGAGGAACTGGGAAGTTAAGAGTATTTGAGGGGGCATCAGTATACACGTGTGTGTGTGTGTGTGTGTGTGTGTGTGTGTGTGTGTATGTGTGTATCAGGAGTTGTGGTGGAGAGAGAGACTGTGAGCCAGGCACTGAACTCTAAGGAACGAAGGAGAATGGCCTGGGATTCGAGAAGATAGTGTTAGAGGGACCATCTGGAAGTGGCAGAAAGGAGCAAGGAGTACTCTTACTCTTCCCCTACAACCATTGAATTGGGGGCAGGGGTTTGACTAACTGCAACCAGTACTGGAAAGGATGGCCAGGATATAGTATCAGGAGGAAGCTAGGTCTTCATGAGTTTCAGAAGATGGAGTGAGAAAGGAATGGTTTAAAGGAAAAGCTTTCTCAGTCCTATTAATTATGGAGTAGGCATTCCAGAGAGCATAGTCGAAGTATCAGGTAAATCTGGAAAAAGATGTTGAGGTAGTGGGATTGTGAAGTAAACAGGAGTAAGAGAGTACATGGGGGTGTGGGGCGTGTGGTTTGTATCCACTTACTGTGGCAAAATATTTGGCTAAAGCAGGACTCCCTGGAAAGGCCCTTGAAGGAAAATAGAGTGGATGGTCAGGAAGGCATTGCTAATGGCATGAGACAGCCTAGTGAAATGGAAGGAATGGTAGATTTGGAGTCAAGAGACTTGAGTCCCAAGTCATGACTCAGTGCTATTTTCCCCCTATGTCATCTTGGGTAATCTCTGTTGGCCTCATTTTTCTCATCTGTAAAATGAAGGCATTTGGACTTGAATGACTTTCACAGTCCCAACTCTAAATATAGAAGCCTATGAACATAGGCCCATCATTTTGTTTTTAACATTTGAAAAGCACAAACTTAATTCATAGAATCTTAAAAGTTCTAGGGACCTTCCAATTTTCTACCCACTGAGGAAATTTTAGCAATGTTCTTGACAGGTATTCAGATAGTGGTTATGTTTAGAAGTTTTGATGACTAGGAATTCATCTCCCAAAACATGGATAATTCTTAATTGTTAGAAAGTTAATGACTTGAATTCTCTCTCCCACCTCCCACCCTCATTCTCCCTGCAACTTAGAACTAATGCCCATAGGTCATAAAATACAATAAAACATAGGTTAGTAAATACTACATTTTTAAACCAAGTCAATATGTGACCCATACAGATGCTTATGTACAGTTTAGTGGCCCCCATTTCTATTTGAGTTTCATAGCTCTGCTTTAGACAACTCAGCAGAGTTTGGTGCAAGATAGGTAGATTTGAGAATCATCTGTGCATACAAGATAATTAAATCCATGGGAACTGATGAGATCACCAAATGAACTAGTATAGATGGAGAAGAGAAGAGGGCCAAGGATAGAACTCTGAGGGACACCTGCAGTTAAAGGATGTGATCTGGAGGAGGATCCAGCAAAGGAGACAGAGAAAGAATAGTTCCCAAAAGGAAAAGAGTGGTGTCCCCAAAACCTAGAAAGAGGAGAGTATCAATGAGGACAGAGTGATCAATGGTTCCTACATGGAGATCAAGGAAAGTGGGGACTGGGTAAAGATGATCGGATTTGGAAATTAAAAGCTCATTGGTAACATTAGAGAGAGCAGTTGTGGGGGAATGAAAAGGTTGGAAAGTAGATTGTAAGGGGTTAAGACAACGAAAGGTGAGAAAGTGGAAGCAGCTATGAATGCTAAATGCATAGCATCTATCCACTCAATTAAATTAACATTAAGTGCCTACTATTTCCAGGTACTGCGCTAAGCACTAGGGAAACCAATAAAAAGAAAAGCAATCCTCACACTCAAGGAGAAAATTGGTACCAAGAATGGGGTCCAAAGAGTGCTGTTGTTAGGCTGATGTTCGGGAAAGGGACAGCTCTTGGTAGTGTTGGGTGGTAGTGATGGGGATCATCTCCATAAAGGATGATACACAGCCTGAAAGACTTAGATTACAAAGGAGTAGAGTGTTTGAGGGAAACTTAAGACCTCTGAGAATTTTGGACATTGAGCCACACAAGAACAAGGAACTTAGCTCAGGTCCCTTGACGCTAAAGATGCTTTCCCTTGGCTGCTTAAAATGATAGAAGCCCTCATTAAAGCAGGCAAAAGTCATAGGTATAAAACCTATGCCCACCAGAGTCTGCCTAATGATCCAAGTACAGCATGACCTGTTGTTAATGGAGGTACAAATGTATAGTGAGAACTCGAACTGGCCCCATGCCTGACTCAAACAACTGTAGGGATGCTCCCTTGGACTGTCTTCTCACTGATATCAAGACCTACCTTTTCTGTCCTGCACCTTCCCTACAGTCTAACAGGGAATCCTTAATCTGGAAAGTTTTCTCCCCCATGATGAAGGGAAGGAGAGGATAGAGAAATATCAATGTTTTGCTAATAGGCAAGAAGCCTACTGGAGTAAATGGGTGGGACTCTTATTAAGAACTATGGGAGTAGAAAGTCAGGAAAAAAAACAGTTCATGGAAGCCTTCCTTCTACCCCCATGTGGCAGGGAGATGCTGTAGAAGGCAGTCAAGTAGTGATGTAGGGGAGATGTGGTTTAAAAAAAATCAGGACAAGGAAGACCCAAGGTGGATGGAGGTGAGTCAACTTCAGAATGGACCCCAAGTACCTTAGAGGTTAGGGAGAATGATGACAAGGAAGGAGCTAGCCCTGAGGCTTTGTACATTGCTGAACACAGACCTCCAGCCCTCAACCACATTGTCTGTGCCACCCTCTCAAGTAGGGTAGGAAGACAAACCTCACGTATTCTCCTTATCTTGACCCCGCTCCCTTCACATCAGGCAACTAAGGCTTGGAGTAGGGCGTAGTCCCTCCTGTGGAACCCAAGGCCATAGGTGGCAGTGGATAGCAGAGCAGTTCTAAGTAGCTGTAGCAGTCCAGCGTTATGTGCAGTGACAAAAAGGCAAACCTCCTACAGCCCATTATTTAATGTGTTGTAACTGATTGGCCTTCACATTGCTACCAGCACAACACTAATGATTGGAGAGGTCCTGGAGGACCAAGGAGTGTGCTTGGGACAGAGCTTGCTTTGTGGAGACAAGAGGAAGCTAAAAGTGTCTAGCTAGTTCCCATAGAAGAAAGGGGAAAATCCTCAGAGGCCTCTCATGGGGCAAAGATTTTGCATGTAAGGGGCTTCCAGGGAGGGGGAGGTACTGGCTGCTATGCCAGGGAAAACTAAATGGGTGGTGACACAGGGCAGTTCTCCTTGAACTTTGATGAGAGTTGAAGCCTGGGCTGGAAGAATCACCATCTTTGCCATAGTGCTGATGTTCCTGGTGCTGCTTCTGCTTGTGATCCCCTTTTTATATTAGTCTTGCTCTGAACTGCCAAGATTGGGCATCACCAACCACATGGACTTGATCATTTAGACCTGGGACTTGGTCCTTGCTAGTATTCTAGATGCAGAAGAGTTCAGGCCCTGACACGGGGTAACTGTTGACTTTGGCAAGATGGCAGCAGGTACAGATGCAGGCCTTATTACTAGCTAGCCAAAGCAGTGGGCACAAATATAGGTCTCAGCAGCAGCAGTTCAGAGATTAATGGACAGAGATGTGGGCCTCAGTGGGAGTTGGCTGGGGGGGCAGTGGGGAGAGATATGGGTCACACTAGTGGCAGCTAACTTCCACAGAAGAACACCTGATAAGCAGGTCATCAGCTCAGATTCCTTCACTGATGCTGGGTTTGGGGTGGGGGATGGGGTGGTAAGAGTACTACAAGTGGGAGGGTTAGTGGTGAATTGTGAGCCAATGAAACTCGGTTTGACTGATTGGGTTTCAGCCCCAAAGATACCTGCATGCTATAGCTTAATTGATGTGAAGACATGGAATCTTTCCCATCTAGCCATTTTTATGCTGTGGCACAGTTAGAGTTAAGTTTCCTGGCTCTGTGCTCCTCATTCCTCATTCCTTATTAGGCAATTCAGAGAATACTCTCAGTAGTCCAGGCTATTCCACTGCCTTGCCTCATTGTTGGGAATATGAGTTTGAACCCCAAGTGACTTTGGGACTTGGATTGAAGTGTATGTCCTACCTCACATCCAAGACACCAGCCTGTTTTTCATTGGCATCTGTTTGCTCATAACTGCCATCCTTCTGTGGCAGTGTTGCTTTTCAGGAACAACTAACCCCTTCCCTTTTCACACTGCATTGATCATCACCACTTTGTGAAACTATGTTTCTGATGGAAAGGACCCATGAGCAGCTGATAAGGAGATTCTTCTTACAATTTCGGGGGGGGGGGTGCGGCATTGCTACTTTCTTGCTTGGCCCCATCACCGTCACCTGATGCTGATCTTGTAGACTTTAACTTTTTCAGCACCAGAGCTACATTCCCCTGATGAGTGCATCTACCCTACATGTGGCCATCATCTCTGCAGTTGTAAAAGAAGGCAGATAGATCTTTATTGGTTACTTCTTGAAGGTGATGTCCATACCGATCTGTCATGATCTGCATTCTCTTGTCCTTTTATCTTTCCAAGAATACTTTTGTTCGTGGGTCCACCTCTCACCAGATTTTCTGTTAGTTCCTGTTGTCAAATCTTCAACTACAGTATAATGCTTTCATATAATGAAGCATGCCAGAAAAAAATTCAGGATCCATATTTTGGAAAAGAAGGTAATTATACTGGGACATGGTGGAGAAATCTGGAGAATTAGGAGTAGAGCCTGGAAAAGCGTGAAGGAGTGGATAGTCTGCAAAGTTTTTAAATGGAGTCCCCAGCAGGACCTCACCAATTGGGGAAGGAAGGCCAAAGGAATAAGAGAGAAGTTCTATGGTGAAAAATCTAAAATGAGAGAGATATCTTCAAGTGTGAGAAAACTGCTGGGATATGATAAAGTCCAGAAAATCAGATGCAGTTCTGGGAGAGTAGATCAGTAAGATATCCTGAGTTCACTGTTTTGTTGACTGCCATTCACCAGTTCATTATTTTTAATTAATTAAAGTAAAATTAATTAAACAATTACATATTATTTTTCTCCAGTGTAAGCCTCATAAAGCCCAACTCTCAATTTCAAGGATCTGCCTCTTGAGTCAATATTTGGCTCTTTCCTCTGCTGCCAGGGTTCATGCTTCTTGAAGTTGCTTCTGACCTTTCTATATCTATGTCTGTATGGAATGTGTCAGTGACCTTAACTGTGTACCTCTTTATGAAACTGGTTTTCTGACTACTGGTTGGGACATCTCCCTCTAGATGAGCAGCTAGATGCCATGACCAATGAGGGGAAGGGAAGGGAGAAGAGAAAAGTCTTTCCTCCTCTCAAGTGAAAAGTTGGGTTCTTCCCTAATCCGTGGCTCCTGCCTTTTCTATTTCCAATACTCGAACTTGACTGACCTCCCTTCTCTGGAGAAGACAGGATTGCAGTGAAACTGCCAATTCTACCATCCTCAGCGGTATGGCCTTCAGGAAACTTAGGCTCACCTTTGGTCAGTGGATCATTGAATTAAAAGGAGGTACTTGTGGTCCATGCTTGATATTGCCCATCTAATAGGTTTGGTTAGATTCTTATAGGAAAAGATGACTCCAAGAGCCATTATGGGGGACTTTATTAGTGGTCAGTTCATGCCCTCTAACTGTAGGTATCCTACGGGTTCTGTCCTGGGCCCTCTTCACTACCCCATATCCAATCTTTTGCCAAGGCCTGTCAATTTCACCTTTGGCTTCATCACCTTTCTTCTGGATTATTGCAATAGCTTGCTAGTGGGCCTGCCTGCCTTGAGTCTCTCCCCATTCCAATCCATCCTCCATTCAGTGACCAAAGTGATTTTTCTAAAGTGCCAGGCCAACCATGTCACCCCCATATTCAGTAAACTCCAATGGCTTTCTATTGCCTCCAGGATCAGATATAAGATGCTCTGTTTGGCGTTCAAAGCCCTTTATAACCAAGCCCCTCCTGTCTTTCCAGTCTTCTTGCACCATACTCCCTGACACATACTTTTTGATCCAGTGACACTGGCCTACTTGCTGTATTCTCATGTTAGACATGTCCAAAAAAATGTGCCTCATTTTACTCTTCATTCTTATCAGCACCCTGGAAGGAGGTAAGTAGTATTCTTTATCATAGTTCCTTTGGAATTATAGATTGTCACTGTTGATCAGAGTTCTTAAAGTCTTTCAAAGTTGTTTGGGTGGAGCCAAGATGGTATATTAAGGGCAGCCACCCAACTGAAGTCTCCCAACATTCCCCCCCAGACAACTTTAAAATAATGCCTCAAATTAAATTTTAGAGTAGCAGAGCCAATAAAAGGTTGGAATGAGACTTTTTCTGGCCTAAGAACACTTAAGAGTTTAGCAGGAGAAGTATGTGACACTGGGGTGGAGGTCTTTATGGAGCCCATGCATCTGGAGGCAACAGCTTCAGGAGCTCTCAGGTCAGAGAAGCTAAGGGGGTTGGACAGCTGCTCAGAAAGACTACAGGGGACCCTTTGCTGGCACCGGGCACAGTTTGTGCTGATTGGCCACTCTATTACCTGTATGCAGTTCTGGGTTGCAGTTCCAAGGCAGAGAGAAGCACTAGTGGTCAGTCAAAAGGGAGCAGGAGCCCTGGCCACATTTCCAAAGCAAAGAGAGCACTAGCGCTTGTGGCTGCAGAGGACCAGGGGCCCCTCCTGGCTAAAGGCCAGAATGCAGACCAGGAGAGCAGTGACTACATCTCTCCAAGGATCACACCACCTTGAAAGCATTTAACTTGCAGATCCCCAGAACTAGCTCTGAAAATAGCAACACAAAAAGCCTAAAACTTGAAACAGTGCCTCCCCATCCCCAGGTGAGCAGAGCCCAACTTTAACATAAAGTTCAGAGTCAAGAAATAGGCTGGAAGAATGAGCAAATAACAACAAAAAATCAGATCATAAAAACTACTATAATGGCAGGAAAGACCAAGACATAAACTGAGAAGAAGGCAACAATGTGAAAACAACTACCAAAGAAAAGCCTCAGAGAAAAATGCAAATCAGACCCAAACCTAACAAGAATTACTGAAAGAGTTAAAGAAAGAGATAAGGGTGGTAGAGGAAAAATTGGGAAAAGAAATGAGAGTGAAAAAAGGGGGAAAAGAAAATTATGAAAAGAATTAAGAGGCACAAAAAATGCTGAAGAAAATAAACACCTTAAAAACTGAATTGGTTGGTGTCCTTCGTTCTCAAAGAGGACTAAAATGACATCACTATTCTGGGGTCAAGGTACAGTGTGTCTAACTTGCTGATCTTGTATGTTCTTGAAAGGCTTTACTACAGGTCAGGCACAAATAATACATGTGAGCATTTGGAGTGGAGATGGCTCTAAATTTGCACATCTCACATTTCTTTTGAGCTCTGCATTTCTGCTTTGCTTATAAAGTGCAACACCTTCTTTGATTTGGGCATGCCATGCTGGAAAATCCTGTGCCAGTGTCTCCTATGGCATGCAATCCATTCCAAAATTCTTCTGAGAGACCTTGAGAATGTCCTTGTATCACTTCTTCTGACCTCCATGTGAGCCTCTGCCTTGTGTGAGTTCTCCATAAAATAGCCTTTTGGGAAAACATATATTTGGTATTTGAACAAGGTGACCAGCCCATCAGAATTGTGCTTTCTGCAGTAGAGTTTGAATGCTTAGTAGTTTAGCTTGTGGAAGGACTTAAATTTTGGGTACCTTATCTTGCCATGTGATCTTTAGAATCTTCCTAAGACACTTCAAATGGAAGCAATTCAGTTTTCTACCACGGTGCTGATAGACTCTCCAGGTTTTCACAGGCATACAACAACAAGTTCAGCACAACACTCTGTAGACCTTCAGTTTGGTAGGCAGTATAATATCTCTTCTCTCCCATACTTTCCTTAGGAGCTCCCAAACACTGAGCTAGCTCTGGCAATGTGTGCATCAACCTCATCATCTATATGAACATTCCTGGAAAGTATACTGCCAAGGTAAGTGAACTTATCTATAGTATTCAAAATTTCTCTATTTGCTATAACCAATGGTTTCACACACGGATGGTGTGGTGCTGGCTGGTGGAGAAGTCTGGTTTTTTTTTTTTGATGTTTGTTGTTAGGCCAAAAATAGTACAAGCAACGAAGAATGGATCCATACTCTGTTGCATCTTGGTCTCAGAGGCTGAATTGAGTGCACACATATAAATAAGAAGTCATATACCGACTCTTCCTTCACTTTAGTTTTGGTTTGTTGCTTTTTCAAGTTAAATAATTTACGTCAGTGCAATAGCTGACCTTGATGCCATTTTCATCCTCATTGAAGGAATCTGACAACATCACAGAAAACATCCTGCTAAAAAAAGTCTGGGAGCAAACACGCAATCCTGCTTCATTCCACTGGTGACTAGGAAAGTGTGAGAGCATTGTCTATTAAGCAGAACCCAGGCAATCATGCCATCATGAAATTGACATGTAATACTGATAAACTTCTCCTGGCAACCGAATTTTGCCATAGTATTCCACAAGTCCTCACAATTGACAGCATCAAAGGCCTTGGTCAGAACAATGAATGTTGTGTACAGACCTCTGTTTTGCTCCTGGCATTTCTCCTGGAGTTGTCAGGTAGCAAATACCAAATTGACTGATCCTCAGTCCTTTCTGAAGGCTCTCAGGTAAATGACCATACTTCAGGTGAAGGAGGATTCTGGCAGGAATGCCGCCAGCAATGACTAAGAGAGAGACCCTCTTATGATTGTCATAGGACAATCTATTTCCTTTACTTTTATGGAGATGGACGATGGAAGCATCCTTGAACTCCTGGGGGGTAACCTCCTCTTGCCATCTAACCCAGAAAAATTCCATTAGCTTTTGTATGAGTAGTGGACCCCTTGTCTTGTAAATCTCAGCTGGAATAGAATCAGTACCAGGCATTTCACCACATGAGAGGAACCTAAGGGCATTCAAAACTTCTTCAGTTGAAAGTTTGATTAGAGAGATTGACTTCAACCTGAGGTATTTGGTCAATGGCTTCAGCATTGAGGACAGTCTGTTGAGGACACTATGGAAATGTTCAGCCCATCTCTCCAGGATCATGTCCTTATCACTAATCAATGTAACTCCATTACCACTGGGCAGTTGAGATGCATCATAAGTCTTTGACCTGTAAATAGCCATCAGGGCATCATAAAAGTGCTTTGGATTGTTACTAAATTCAGTTGCATAAAACTGAATTTTATCTGCCTTCTAATTGAGTCTAGAATTCTGCATCTCTCAATGCTTCATGTGCACTTTACTTTTGATGGAGTTAAATGGAGAGAGAGAAACTATCCTGCTGGTAAACCCTGTGGAGTTCTCATTTTTTGTTTAACAGCTCTTGAATTTCTTCATCATTTTTGTCAAATCAAGCTTGATATTTGTGAGTGTTCTAGCCCAGGTGAGTAAATGCAGTGCTGTATACCAAATTCCTGAAAGCTACCCACTCCTTTTCTGCTCCACTGTTGTCAACTGTATGTTGGCTTAGTTTTATTTCCAAGTTATTGATGAACACTCAGAGAAATGGTTTGATCTGCTAATATGTCTTTTTATAGTCATCTTGCCTTGGGGCTGCCACTTGTCTTGAATGTAAATGTTTAGCTTAGAGAAGATAAGTCTATGATCAGTCCAGCATTCTGTGCCATACATCATACTCATCACTCTCACCTGTCTGTCTCTTTTCCTTACAATGACATAGTCTATTAAATGCCAATGTTCATGGTGAGGGTGAATCCACAAAGTTTTACTGCATTTAGGTAAGTGGAAGACAATGTTGGTGATGAAAAGGTCATGAGACTCACAAGTCTCTGATAGTAAGTGACTATTACTGTTGCTATTTCCAACTCTATTCCTCCTAAGGACTCCCTGCCATGTATGATAGTCTCTGCCTGCTCTGGTGCCTACTCATCCAGAGTTATAAGCTTGTCCTCTTTTGGTACATTGAGTATGATGGTCTCCAGGTCTTCTTAAAACTTTTCTTTGACCTCATCAGGGTTTGTCATGGTGGGAGCATATACATTGAGGATGATAGTGTGGTGCTTTCCTGCAAGTGGCGATCACGTTGTTATGAGTCTGTTATTCACTGTTTTTGAGAAACATACAAGCTTCTTGACCAGATTAGTTTTGATTGTAAAACCTACCCCAGCTTCATGGAGCTCCGCATCCCTGCATCCACTCCAGAAAATCATGTATCCAGCTCCAACTTTGGGTAGCTGGCCTTCATTTGCCAGCCTTGTTTCACTCAGGGCTGCTATTTGGTTGGGGTACCTACTGAGTTCTCTCACACAAGAGCTGTTCATCTCTCACGTCTACTGGATTTCATGTTGTCCATAAATGTGCACACATTCCATGTACTGATGGTGGGTGGAATCATCTTTATAAAAGTTCTTGTACATTTTTTTTGTGTTTTTGACCACAGGTATCTCCACCTGCTGTAGCAAGTGGGTTAGGGTTGGGTGAAGCAGACAATTTTTAGGGCACCTTTTCTAACCCCTTCCTCATGCTAAGAGTTGAACAGTACAGTCCTTTAAAAAGGCTGCTGAGACACCCAAGAGGCTGCTGAATCTCATTGTTGCTTCAGTCCAGTGAGAAGACAACCCTATGGTCTGGGCTGTCTGTATGCAGGGTTGTGACTACATATCCCAGTGTATCTGCACCTGCTGCTTCGTCACTTGCCTGCTGCCACAGAACTTTGAGGTAGGTAAAAAGGCATGGGTGATGTCTTTTGATTCATGCATAGATTGGATTTAAGTGAGGTAGAGTTGTGTAAAGTTGTCAGTGTCTCTCTCTCTCTCTCCAAGAGTCATTGGATTCCAGTGGCAAGACAAAAGTCAAGATGACTGGCAATGGTCTGGGATACAGACATACCTTGGCATCTTCAATGTCTAATCAAGCTCTAAGTTTCCAAAGCAGCTGCCTCAGCCACCTTCCTGCAAGTTGGAACAAATTGTTCTCATCTGCTCATCCAATCAGGGAAGTTTTCATTTGCTTGGGGTAGACACCCCCTTAACTCACTGATGGGTTTGAGGACCCTCAGTTACCTTTAACTTGGTTTAGTGTGTCAGCTGACATGGATTACTAGGTTATGGCTGCTGTGCTACAGCTTCCTGGAGCCATAGGTGAGAGTTGAATGAATCAGGTGGACACCAGAGTTGGAAAGCAGCCCCGAAAAGGATTCTGCAGCCCTCATACCAGATATTACTCATTTTTAAAAGTTTATTTATTTTTAGTTTTCAACATTCACTTCCGTAAGTTTTAAATTTTCTCACCTTTCCTCCTCTTCCCCCTCCCTAAGACAGCATGCAATCCGACATAGGCTCTATATATACATTCCTATTAAACATATTTTCACATTAGTCATGTTGTATAGAAGAATTAGAACGCATGAAAGCAACCATGAGAAAGAAAAAAAAAAAACAAAACAACAACAGCAAAAAAGAGAATAATCTGATTTGCTCTGCATTCAGACTCCATAGTTCTTTCTCTGGATGTGGATGGCATTTTCCATCATGAGTCCTTTGGAAGAGTTCCTTGCATTGCTGAGAAAGGCTAAGTCTATTAAAGTCAGTCATCGCACACTGTGGCTGTTACTGATTACAATGTTCTCCTGGTTCTGCTCACTTCACTCAGCATCAGTTCATATAAGTCTTTCCAAGTTTTTTGAAGTCCACCTGTTCATCATTTCTTATAGGACAATAATATTTCATTACATTCATATACCACAACTTGTTCAGCCATTCCCCAATTGATGGGCATTCTCTCAATTTCTAGTTCTTGGCCACCACAAAAAAAGCTGCTATAAATATTTTTGCATATGTGGGTTCTTTTCCAATTTTTATGATCTCTTTGGGATACAGTCCTGTAATGCCAATGTGATACCCATAGCAACTGTAATGAGTATGCATAGGCATTTCCAGGGTTGATTAGCAAAATATAAAAAAAACTCTCTTCCTCCAAGACAAAACCAAAATATTTTTTCAGATACTGGAAAGCAAAACTTAACATGGCAACAAAAATGTTTGTAAACATTACCAATCCAGGGAGCACCTACATCTTAAGCATTCTTTAAGTTCCCCTAGGCAAGTTCTTCTCTCTGAGTTTCTTTCTCTCTATCTGTTTCTCTCTCCACCCACACCTCTCTCTCCAAGCAGAGCCTAATTGGCTCTTCCTCAGGGCTCCCTGTGAGGCTTATCAATGGGCAGGGAAGATCTTATACCCCATTAACCTTACAAGTCCATTATATAGGCAGAATGGAAGGTTAATGGGGAATAAGATCTCCCCCACCCACTAATAGGCCTCAGGTGGAGCCCATTAAGGGAAGCTTGCTTCGGAGAAGTTTGCTTGTAGGAAGGCTTCCATACTTTTTTGGTACTAAGCTAATTAGGCACTGAATCAGGAGGCTTGTGATGCCTTCTGACTCTGAGCCTGTTAGACAAAAGAGTATATATTCTGAGAGGTGAGCTTTTGCTTGGGGGCTAACTTACAAGAAGGATCTTGTGATTCCCTGGTCAAGACTCTGAGTAGCCATATGTTCAGAACTCCCCAGCTGCTCAGAGGTAAAAAGGTTCTCTTGATTCAGTGGTAAATGTAAAGTATATATTGTATTGCTTTGATTCAGGCAGTAGAGCCCTGTTGGTCTTTATTTCTCTGCTGTGTGTTTTCTCTGTTCGTATTTTATGTAATTAAAGAAACAGCTGTCTTTCCTAGTAAAGCAGATAAAAGAATCTGCACTAGCAGCCATCCTGGGTATGCCAGTGTGGTTGTTGTTATGAGACCTAAAAGTGGCATTGCTGGGTCAAAGGGTATGCACATTTTTATAGCCCTTTGGGCACAGTTCCAAATTGCAGAGCTACTACTTTTCCTGAACACCCTACACCCAGGTCAAATGGTAAAGAGGCACAAAAATCCACTGAAGAGAATTCCTTCAAAAGTAGAAATGGAAGAATGTGAAAAGAGGTAAGAAAATCTCACTGAAGAAAATAATTACTAAAAAGTAGAATTGGGCAAGTGGAAGCTAATGACTCCATGAGACATCAAGAAACAGTAAAACAAAGTCAAAAGAATGAAAAAAATAGAAGAAAAATGTGAAATATCTCACTGGCAAAACAACTAACCTGGAAAGTAGATTGAGGCAAGATAAATAAAGAATTCTTGGACTACCTGAAAGCAAAGATCAAAGAAAGAGCCTAGACATCATGTTTCAAGAAAATTGTCAAGGAGAATGGCCCTGATACCTTAGATCCAGAGGGTAAAATAGAAACCAAAAAAATCCACTGATCACCTCTTGAAAGAGATTTCAAATTGAAACACTAATGAACTGCTGGTGGAGTAGTGAACTGGTCTAACCATTCTGGAGAACAATTTAGAACTATACCAAAAGGGTGTAAAACTGTGCACACCCTTTGATCCAGCAATATCACTACTAGATCTGTATCTCAGAGAGATCAAAGGAAAAGGAAAAGGACCCATATGTACAAAAATATTTATATCAGCTCTTTTTGTGGTGGCAAAGAATTGGAAATTGAGGGGATGCTCATTAATTGGGGAATAGCTGAAAAGTTGTGGCATATGATTGTGATGGAGTATTATTGTGCTATAAGAAATGACGAGAGGGGTGATTTCAGATCTATATGAACTGACACAAAATGAAGTGCAAAGAATCAGGAGATTACTGTACACAGCAAAAGCAATGTGGTAATGATGATCAACTGTGAAAGACTTAGCTACTTTGATCAATATAATGATCTAAGATAATTCCAAAAGACTCATGATGAAAAAAATGGTAGTCATCTCCAGAGAGAGAATTGATAAAGTCTGAGTACAAATTGAAATATAATTTTCTGACTTAATTTTTCTTGCTTTTTTATATATGGCTAATATGGAAATGTTTTGCATGATTTTGCATGTGTAAATGATACCGTATTGCTTGCCTTCTCAGTGGGTGTGGGAGGGGTTGGGAATGAGGGAGAGAATTTGGTACTCAAAATTAAAAAAGAAAAAAAAATGTTAAAAATAAATAATAAAATGTAAAAAATACCCCAAATTTGTTTGTTTACAGTAGTGTTATTGTGGTATAAATTATACTTTTGGTCTCCAATTTATGGTTCATTTTGCATCAGTTCATACAATAATAATCCATTACACTTTTATGCCATAATTTTTTCAGGCATTCTCCAAGATCCTATAATCTTTAAAATTCTTCCAGCTCTAATATGACATGCAACAGGACAAATTCCTGAATTAATAGTGTCCAAAAGTTAATGTGTTATTCTGCATCTTGAGTCCATCATTTCTTTGTCAAGAGGTGGGCAGCATGGTCCTCCTAAAGTGGCCCTCCAGTTGGTCGCTGCATTGGTTGGTCAGAGTTCTTAAATCTTTCAAAGTTACCTTTACAGTGTTGATGTTATTACATAAATTGTTTTCCTGGTTCTCCTCACTTCATTTTTCTTCAGTTCATATAAGTCTCCCCAGGATTGTCTGAAATTGTACCTTTTATTACTTCTTACGGTATGATAGGCAGTTGGGGGTGCCATAGTGCATAGAGCATTGGGTCTGGACTCAGAAGGACCCAAGATCAAATCCAACTTCAGATACTTGCTAGCTGTATGACCCTGGGCAAGTCACTTAACCTCTCCTGCCTCAGTTTCCTCATGGATAAAATGGGAATCATAAGAGCACCTACCTCCTGGGGTTTCTCTGAGGATAAAATGAGATAATATTTGTAAAGCGCTTACTTAGCATAGTACAGGCACAGAGTAGAAGCTTATAGCCTACTTCCTACCCATAATAGTCTATTACATTCATGACAGTACCATAGTTTTTTCAGCCATTTCCCAAATAATGGCCACTCCCCTCAGTTTCCAGTTCTTTGCCACTGCAACAAAGAGCTGCCATAATTACTTTTTGTACGTATAGGCCCTTTTCCTCTTTCTTTGATTTTTTTGAAAGTATAGGTGTCGTAGTTGTATTCCTGGGTCAGAGTGTATGCAAAGTTTAGTAACTTGTTGGCTGTAGTTTCAAATTGTTTTCCAGAATGTCTGGACCAAATCACAGCTCCACTAATAAGGCATTAGTGTACCTCTTTTCCCTCAGCCTCTTCAACATTTGTCATTTTCCTTTGTTTCTTTTTCTTTGACAATCTTTAGGTGTGAGAGGAAACCTCAGAATTGCTTTGATTTGCATTTCTTGAGTTATTAGTGATTTGGGACATTTTTTCATGTGCCTATTGACAGCTTGGATTTCTTTCGTTGAAAACTGCATGTCCAAATCCCTTAACCACTTGTCAATTGAGAGGTGTCTTTTATTCTTAAAAATTTGAATCAATTCCTTATATATCTTAGAAATGAGACCTTTGTCAGAGAAACTTGCTGAAAAGATTTTCTCCTCCCTTTACTGTTTCCCTTCAGTTCTTTAGATTCACTAGTTTTATTTTTGCAAATACTTTAAAATTTTATGTCATCAAAATTTTCCATATTATCTTCCCTGATTCTCTGTAACCTTTGTTTTTTTTTTTTCCCCCTAAGCCAAGTATCCATTTGAGGCTTATCTTGGTATGAGAGCTGATGTCTAAAGTTAAATTTATGCTAAATTTCTTTCCACTTTTCCTGAAAGTTTTTTTTTTTTGTTAAATAATGAGTTTTTACCCTAGCTAGTATCTTTGGGTTTACTGAACACTAGGCTACTAAGTTAATTTGCATATGTTTAATTAATCAGTTCCATTGATTGTCCTGTTTTTTAACCACTTCCAAATCATTTTGTTGATTACTGTTTTATAGTACAGTATGAGATGTGGTACTGCTGGGGCCCCTTATTCTCAGTTCCCTCCATTTTTTTCTCCTTCAAATTCTTGTCTTTTTTTTCTTCTAGATAAATTATATTGCTTTTTCCAGCTCTTTAAAGTAATCCTTTTGTAGTTTGATTGGCTCTTCGCTTTAGACTCATATTACTTAACCTATCAAAAGCTTTTTCTGCATTTATTGATAATATTGAACTAACCTTACATTTCTGGTAAAAATAAAATCTAATGATAATGCAAAATCTTTTTATGTTGATGTAGCCTCTTGCTAGTAATTTATTTAAATCTTTCCTTTAACATTCATTGTGCAAATTAGTCTTTTAAGCAGGGGTTCTCAACTGTTTTATGTCATGGATCCTTTTGGCAGTGTGGCATATTCTATCTATCCACAAAGAAAAATTTTATTAAGTGCATGAAGTAAAACATATAATTACAAAGGAAACCAATTTTATTGAAACATAATTATCAAAATTTATATTTATTTTTTAAAAAAAACTAAGTTCACTGGTTAAGAGCCCTAGCTATTTTTTTTTAATTCTTCCTGGTTTAGGTATTAAAATCATATTTGTAGCATAGAAGAATTAGGTAGGTCCTTATCTTTTCATATTTTTAAAGTTTATATAATATTGGTATTATTATTATCTAAATGGTAGAATTCTCTGGCAAAGTCATCTGGTTCTAGAATTTTTTTGGGGGGGGTAGTAAATATATGGATCATTTGATTTCTTTTTCTGAGATTGGGTCAATTAAATATTCTATTTATTGATCAATTAATCTGAGTATTTGATACTTTTGTAAATATTTATCCAACTCATTTGTCAATTTTATTGGTATATAGTTGGGCAAAATATTTTCTAGTAATTTATTTTATTTCATTTGTTATGAATTCTCCTTTTTCATTTTTGATGCTGACAATTTGGTTTTCTTCTCTTTAAAAAAATTAAAATAGCTAATAATTTATCTATTTAAAAAAAACAACTCCTAGTTTTATTAAATGTTGTTAGGTTTGTTTGGTTTTTTGCTTTCATTTTTGTTATTCTCTTTTTTTGATTTTCAGAATTTCTATTTTGGTACATAATTGCAAGTTTTTAATTTGTTGGTTTACTAGGTTTTTTTTTTGTATGCCCAATTTATTCATTCTTTCTCTTTTTTGTTGATGAAAGTATTTAGAGTTATAATTTTTCCCCTAAGGACTGCTTTGGCTGCATCCCTAAAATCAGTATGCTATGTTATTATCTTTAGGAAAGTGATGTATTTTTCTGTGATGTATTTTTGACCATCCAATTCTTTAGGATTAAGGTATTTAGTCACCAAATAATTCTTATCCTTTTTTCAATGGCTCTTAATGGAATATAATCTTTATTGCATTATGGTCAGGTAAGGATGTTTAATATTTCTGCTTTTTTTGCATTTGTTTGTGAGAATTTTATGCTCTATTACATGGTCAGTTTTTGTAAATGTGCCATACAATTCCAAGAAATATGTACATTCTTTTCTATTTCCATTCAGTAATTATTAGAAGCCTATCATAGATAACTTTTCTAAAATTCCTGTCCTTAACAATGTGTTTACTTTTCTCAGATATCTCTAAGGTCTGAAATGGGTACTTTGAGGTCTACAAATTATTATAATTTCATTTTATTGTTTGTTACTTCCAGTAACTCATTTAGAGTTTCCTTTATTTGGGCTATTAAATTAAGTGCCATTTGGTGTATATGTTAAATACTGATATTATTCATTGTGTATGGTACCTCTTCAGGAAAATGTGGTTTGGTTTTGCTGGTTTTTGTTGTTGTTGTTGCTGTTTTTGCTGTTGCCTTGTCCGAGATCCGGATTGCTACCCCTGCTTTTTTGAGTTCAACTGGAATGTAATAGAATTTTATTTTAGCCTCTTTTTACAGCTCTATGTCTTTTGTTTCTTGTGCGATTCTTGTAAACAGTGTACTGTTGGATTCTTAATGGATTTTTAATCCATTATGCTGTCTTCTTTGATTGTATGAGTGAATCCATCCCATTCACAGTTGTGATCATTGATTATGTATTTCCCTCCATCCTATTCTCTTATACTTTCCCCCTCTGTTTCCTCTCCACACACCTCTTTATGAAGAAAAAGAGTGTGGAGAGAAGGGTAGATTTAGCACCAGTGGTCTATGGTTAATGCAATCAGCTTTCACTCTCCTGCCCCTCTTTTCTTTTCCTTGACCAGACATAAATCACAGATTCTTACTCTTTCTTTGCTTTTAATCTCCTCTCCAGGACCCACTCTCCAAGTTTGAAGCTTGTTTTGCTTATGCCTAATGTCTCCCTTAATCAACACTCCCTCTTATCCTCACTGTCCTCATCTCCTCTTATTTCCCTACTGAGTTGAATATATTTGTACAACCAAGCTGTTCTTGTGAGTGTTCTACCCACCTTTGACTGGTTCAGATGAAAGTGAGGTTCAAGTGACCTATTTCCCTCACCCCTTCCTTCTTGCATGTGTTATCTTCTACTTGCATACCAGTTATGTGAGATAAAGTCCTTCCACCTTTTCTTCCCCTTTGTTCTCTAGTGTATTACTTTCCCCCTCTTATTTATTCTTCTAAAATCACCAAAGCATAACAAAACCCACCCTAGGGCTTCTGTTTTATTTAACTTCTTCTGTGACCCCTGTGACATTATCATTCTGAGGGTACCTGCATCATCTCCCCCTTTTAGAATGTAAACACTCCATCCTTGCATAGTAATTTCTAATTGCTCACTCATATATATATTTTATATTTCTCTTTACTCCTGTGTTTGCATTTCTAAGTTTCTAATTAGTTTTAGCCTTTTCATCAAGAAAGCTTGGAAGTGTTCTGTTTCATTAAAGATCCATTTTTCCTCCCTATGAGATAAAACTTAGTTTTGCTGGGTAAGATATTCTTGATTGTAAGCCTATCTTTTGCCTTTTGGAAAATTTTATTCCATGATCTCTGTTCCTTTTATTATAGTATCAGGCAAATCCAGAGTGAACCTGATTATGAATTTTAAGTATTTGAAATTTCTAATTGTTTGCAGTGTTTTTTCTTTGGCCTGGAAGCTCTAAATTTTGGCTGACATTCCTGGGAGTTTTCATTTTTCAGGAAGTGACTAGTGGATTCTTTCTTTTTTCACTTTGCTCTCTGATTCTAATATATCTGGGCAATTTTCATTCCTAATGTATGCTTTTTTTTGTCATGGCTTTCAGGTATTCCAATGATTGTTAAATTATCTCTCCTTGACCTGTTTTCCACAGGTCAGTTATTTTTGAAATAAGATAGCTTACATTTCCCCTAATTTGTTTTGATCTTTGATGCCTGGCTATTCCACAAACAAGATACTCCATCTCTCAGCTCCTGGCATCTGCCTGTCTCTCATACCTGAAATGCTTTCCCCCCTCAACTACATCTGCTGACTTATCTGGCTTCCTTTCAGTTTGAACTAAAGTTCCATGTTTTATAGGAAGCCTTCTCCAAACTTCTAATGTCTAGTAGCTTCTCTATGTTAACCATTTCCTATTTACCATATGTGTGTGTGTGTGTGTATACACATATATATATACACACATATATATATGTATATATATATGTGTATGTATAGCTTGTTTGTGCATGTTTTTTCACTTTTTGTCTCATCTAATAGATTGTGAGCTCCTTAAGGGCAGAGATTGTCTTTTCTCTTTGTATACCCGGCACTTAGCACAGTGCCTGGCACATAGCAGGCACTTAATAAGTGTTTATTGGTTGATTATTTTAATATTTCTTATTGTCTCATAAAGTCATTAATTTTTATTTGGTCTGTTCTATTTTTCAGGCATTCTGTTACTTTGATAAGGTTTTGTATCTCTTTTATGAAATTGTTAATTTTCCTTCCAAATGTTTCCTCTAGAACTTCTCATTCTTTTCCAATTCTTTCTTCTAAAACTCTCATTTCCTTTAAAATATCTCTTTTTAACTTTCTTGCCTCCTTTGTCTTGTTTCATTTCTTCTAAGAATTCTAGTTAACCTTGTAGACAGTCATTGTTTTTCTTTAGGCTTTTCTTATAAATGTTTTGGAGTTATCCTTTTGAGTTTTTATCCTTGGCACCAGTCTCCACAATAGCCCTTTATTTCTAGTGTCTTTGTTTGTTTCTGTATTTATTAGTTTTTCAAGATTTACTTCCCAAATTGGGACTTTGCGTTAGGGGCAAGATCTATGCACATCTAGAGGGAATGCTGGGGACTAATGTGGTCCTGCTACTTCCTTCTCCATGTCTTGAGTATTGTGTTGTTCAAGGATCTCAGAGATGGCTTAGGCCATCTAGTTGCAAGCTTTCAGGGGCCCCTGAGCTGTCTGATTCAGAGCATGATCTGATTATTCCCTTTCTGGTCTGAGGTAGCAGTTTCTGGATTCTGTTTTAGGTCTGTACACGATAACTGTAGTCCTGCCCATAGTTAGAGTGTCAGTTGACAATTGCTGGCTCCAGTTCCTGCTTGCTAGTTGGGAGTCTCTGTAGGTTCAGAACCACAAAACTGTAGAATCACTCCTGGTCCAAATTTCCTGCTTTTGTTATTCAACTGCAAGCCCCAACTCAGATCTTTGAGTTGAGACGGCATTCTTCCTCCAGGGTTGAGTTACAGGGCCCACCTTTTGTCACAATCCCTATTCTGTTTATTCTCCCCAAATCTGAGATCCTGTGCTAGTGTCAGAATGACAGTGCTTTGGGCCCATGCCTCATCCCTGTCCCTGCTCCAATTATTCACCTGTGTGCTGAATCTGCAGTCTTGGCCAGGAAAAAAAAGAAAAAAAACATTCTGTTGGATTCATGATCACTCCTCAGTCTGGTGTTCTTCCTCATTCTTTGTTAGAATTTTGGGAGAGAACTGGGTTGTACTGCTTCTTTCTATTCCACTACCTTTGCTGATCTCCATTATAACTGATTCTTGCAATAAGTTTATATGATAGGTCAGGCAAATATTACCATCCTTACTTAAGAAAGACAAATATCTATTCTCTGTGCTGATCATCATGATTATCTATGCTTTGGGATAGCATAGGTGCAGGAGGTCCAGCCTCAGTGTCCAAAAGTTTGGATGGAGTAAAAAACAAACAAGCAAAAAAAACAGACCATGTATTTCACAATGATAGTCTATAGTTCTCAAGTCTTTGGGCCTCCCATTCTTCTAAGTTCTTCCTGTTATCCTTTACTAACTCTTCCACCACTAACCTCTGAACTCACTGATTTAGAATTCAGGTTCACAGCTTATGGTTAAAAGATTCTTGGATCTGTCCTGGATCTGGTTTGCAACACTCCATGCTGTTTGCGCTCCTCAGTCATCACTTTCCTCCCTCCTTCAATAATTAGGTCTGCCTTTGTCCAAGATTGTGAATTTAAACTCCTGTCTTTCCTAATAACTTTCAGTGGCAGGAAGGTCGGGACTCCAAGAAGTCAAAATAAAGTAAGGACAATTTGAAATGTTTAATTTATTGCAGTGGGGAAAACACATGAAGAAATCCTTGGTTAATAGACAAAACACAGAAAGATCAACAAGTCATTTCTTGATGTAATAGTTGGCATTACTCTAGCAGGGATTATGGGTTCTGAACCCCCAAGTTGGCATTCCACTGAATTTCTCATTTTCTGCTAAAGGACTATAGAAGGACTGATAGGCTGGTTGGTGAGAGTATAATCAAACAACAAACAAATTATTCCAGAAGTATTTTGGGGACATCAGTACTGTCCTCTACAAAGGGGGCACTGAGCATAAGCAAAGCCTCTCCTCTCAGAAGAAGAGCCCATGGCATCTTCCCTCTCAGCCAAGGCCCTCTACTCAAAGGGGAGAAGGTGGTCATGGTGAGGATGTGGTGGATTTGGTGCTGGAACTCTGCTCAGCCTGTCTTTGCTGGGTTTGGATAGCTGGGGGAGGGATTCTTGCATTGAACATCTTGAATCTTTACTCTAGGCAAGGTGGCTAGGTGTGTGCGGATAAGGGGTATTTGAGGGCTGCTTGGGACAGGCTTGGGTGATACCAAAGGTAGAGGAGTTGGATTAGTTGGGTGGGCATTTGAGAGAAAGATGGAGAACGCATGGGACATTTCAGGCTCTCTCCTTTTCTTCAGCTTAGAGTAGGGCCAGGCCATTCACATCCAAATACCAAATTAATGCTTTGAGCCTTTGTACCCCCAGTGCCTAGCACAGTGTCTGGCACATAGTCAGTGCTTAATATATGTTTGAATAAATGGGTAAACATTGGTCTGAAATGTAGAACAAATGAGTCAACTTGAACTACTAGCTCCAGATGTTCTCTTGGCCTTCAACATCTGTAAAGCCCTCCTAGGCTAGGCATTGGTATTTGTGTTACTACCTTAAGGGTTGTGGTGGGAGGAATGAGAGCTTTATTCACATTGACCTCCAACAAATGCCTTACCAGCTAATTGGGTTAGAGGATGAGGTGGAGAAAGGCCAAGAGAAAATGCAACAGGAGAGCTTAGTAGCCAATTCAGGAAAGTGATAATTCAAGGATTTATGTCCATAAAGAAGAGTTAGGAAAGGGTTTCCAGCAGTGAAACATGTTTCCATGGTTACGGTGTCCCTCTCTCCAACTCGGATAGCTCCGGTCATATCCCAAGAGATTGGCTGTTTTTCTCAATCTGGCAGTTCAGGGTCAATGCAAAGGACATCCCCAGCACCTGAGAAGATAGGTCAAACCTGAGGGCTGCCTGGGAGGAGCCATCTTTCTTGCACACAGTTCGTGATGAATCCAAGGAAGTCTATGAAACCAACTCCATTCTATCATTTCTACTATCCTAAGTGAGTCTTCTCTCTCAGCTAGGTGTGAGAGGCTTATGGAAAAAGAGAAGAGGGGTTCCATAGGATAGGACATTTTTCATGCCCAGAGTGTCATACGGAATCTGAGGTTACATAGATGACCCTCAAAGCAAACCCTGAATTCAATATCTTATCTGGCGAGTCTTCCTGAGCCACCCCTCTAATTTCAAGGCAAAAAACCTGGTTTCCCTTGAGAACTTCATGAATTGATCTCAGCCCCAACAATTAAATGTGGTGTAATGGGGTTGAAAAGGGAAAAATTGGTGCCTCACATGAAAAGAATGAGCCACTGCAGCATAAATTCTCCCTCGAGTATTTCCCGCAGTGAGAAAAACAGACTGAGAAAGTTGGTTACAATTCTTTTTGCTTTTTTCTCTCTTGAGTGTAAGAATCCCTCTTCTTACAGAGGCAAATCAAGATCCTATAATCATACACTTAGACCTGGAAAGGACCTTAGAAATCACTGGGTCCAAACTTCTCATTTTACAAAGAAACTGAGATTAAAAACTGAGATCAAGTGATTTGCCAAGGGTCACACAACTAATAAATGTCTAGGAGGCAGGGAGATTTGACCAGGTCTTCTCGACTCCAAGTCCATTGCCCTATCCATTACACCAGGACACCTCTCAGGACTGTGAAGAAGGCCCTTGGATTTGAACCAGGGAACTCTTCAATGTCAACAACCTGTATTTTCAGAGCAGGGGTGGAACCAAGGCCATAGGGTCAGTGTAGGGGCTTTTGGCTGGACCAGTTATTCGGCTCAGAACACCTTATGACCATGAAGGCAGGTTACCCAGCTGGCCCCTGTTCTGGAAACATTTCATTTGCCCGAGACCAAGTCAATAACCAGGTTTCTTGCTATCTGGCTGGTGGAAGGGAGGATCTGGGACTTGCTCTGATTTTCTCTGCTACCTAAACTGGGGTAAATTGGAGCAGGATAAGAGACAGATATGAGAATGATGCAGTTATGTTTCATTTAGACTTGTCATGGAAATAGACTTCTTACCTGGATGACACACACACTGATGATAAGGATTCCAATATACAAGAAATTTGACTGAAACCATGCTTTTGCTTTCATGTAACATCCCTAGGGAAAATAGAAGACAAAAATAATGATGGGGATGGGGCTTATGATTTCAGTGACATAGGAATCTCCCTTATGAGGAAATTCCTTCCACCAATGCAGGTCAGAACTTTGTCTGCAACTTAAAAGTCCTACAGAATTGCCTAGAGCCTTAGGAAATTGAGTGATTCAACTAGGGTCACACAGCCAGTATGTGTCAGAGGCAAACTTGAACCTAGATCTCCTGGGCTCTAAAACCAGCTTCCTATACACTATGCTTCCTTTCAAAAATATTGATATCCTTGTTGTATCTAGTTGTTTCAGCTGTCTGGAAGAGCCTTCATATTTTCCCTTACCTAGTTCTATGAGAGACAAGTATTTTTCTCCCCCATCACTTCTCAGACTATTGCAACAAGCTTCTTTTTGGGCTCCTGGTCTTTCCCTTCTCCAGGCTATCCTCCATACAACTGTCCCAGTCATCTTCCTAAAACACAAGATAGGAGCACAGCATCCTCTGGCTCAAGAAGTTGCAAAGGCTCCCTTTTGTTCTGGGATAAAAGAAAAACTTCTCACCTTTGTGATTTAAAGCCCTGACCTTTCCAGGCTTACTCCAGCCTGTCTCTCAAGGCTTCTTCACCTCACAGCCTTTCATGCACCCTATATTCCAGCCAAACTGGCCTTGGTTTTTCTCATCTACCACCACCGCACCTTTGTGTAAGCTGTGCCCCATTCCTGGGATAGCTTCCCTTCTCACCGCCACCTCTTAGAATCCCTGCTTTCCTTCAAGATTCAACATACGTCCCACCTCCTTTGGAGATTCTTTCCTGGTTTTCCTGAGTTGTTAGGGCTCTTTTATTTTACAAATCATCAGGTATATTCTTGTATGTTTTGTCTTTGTATTTCCAGTTCCTCACACATAGTAGGTTTGCTGTTTCTTAGCTTAGACTGGATTGGATAGAGAAACTGAAGCATGGCATGGAAAGTATCTCAGTCTGTAGTCCCAAAGGCCTGAGAAGACTGGGGACCCTCACACTGCCTTGGGGGAGGGTTAGGACAGTGGGAGGAAGGAAATTATCCTGAGGAGATGTCCCATTCTGATCTGGGAAGTGGGTAGGTGGGAATTATGCTCCTTCTGGAGGTCCAGGACAACTCTAGTGGAAATACAGTTTGCCACCCACCTCATAATTGCATATTGGAATCTTCAGGAAGGCATGAGCCAAACTAGGATTTCTTCTTCACCGAAAGGTGGTTGTGGAAGGGGTCTGAGGGTTGCCCTACTTTGGTCTATCCCTTGACTCCTATTTCTGAACAAGAGAGGTCCTCCTATCAGCTCAAAAGTGTCGAGACAAGGCCCCATTCCTCTTCAGACTAATCTTTTCCTTCTAATTTTATTGTTTTCATCATGTCAATATATCAAGAATCGGTGATTTTGTGGATGAGACGGATCTAAATTCACCTCAAACCTGTAGTTGTAGAGAACTGCCTAAAGCTCAGAGAGATTAAATTACTTGCCCATGGTCACAATGCTAATAAATTGTCAGAGGTGGGATATGAACTCAGGGCTTCCTAATTCCAAATCCAGCATGCCACCCCTACGCCGAGCAGTCTGTTAATCATCATCCCTAATAACAATGACAACTCATTTTTATAAAGCATCTTAAGGTCTACGTAGCACTTTCCTTTTACCACCATCTTGTATGGTAGACAGTCAGTCACCAACACTTATTAAGCACCTAATGTGTACCTGGTACTTTGCTAGATGTTGGGATGGATAGTGCAAGTAAGCCAACTTTGTAAGTGAAGAACCCAAAGCTTAAGGAGACTGAAAGATTTGCTTTTAGTGCTTTTGTTTAGAGTACCAGTAAAGAGCCCTAGCTGTGTACCTCAGGCCTTTCCATCACTCTAGCACCAAAACTGAGTGGGTCTGTTATTAATCTTCTGCTTCATTTAGCTAACTGGTAATACTATGGATCTGTCCATCTCCTGGGATGCCTTTTTACTTATAGTCTGCTGTCTCCAGCTTGGAGCACTGTGACCTCACAATACTTGATAGTTTCCAAAGCAATCATTCTTTTCTCAAAAGAAACACACAGGAGAGTCGTCACCTGAGTTACCTGAGTCTTTGGATCAGAGGGGCAAGATTCCGGGGGGTGGCCATTCCAGTCGCTTGTGCCATTTACACCACAGCACTCTAGCTGAAATACAGACCCAAAGAAGGTCATTTGTAAGGAGTCAGTGGCTTAAGGAATATGGAATGATTAAACCCCATTCCTTGGAGAGAAAGATAAAACTTTGCAGTTTGCCTCCAGAGAAGCTGACCTAGGCTAGTGAAGGGTTTCTGGCAGACATTGGTCATGGTCTGGCTCATGGACTGGGCCATGGGTTTGACTCATAGGGGCTATGGTAGACTTAGTCTGCCTTAGACATTGCCTCTGCTTTTGCCTTTGGCTCAGTTCTGCCACCATCCTTGGCAGCTGCCTGCTGTCCTGATCAGCATCAGACAGGGCCAGAGAGTAGGCACTGATCATCACACATGGGATATACCCAGGTGTGGCTGGTCAGGATCTTAATGTTGAATTCCTATGTTCCATTTTCAGGCAAACACAGGCCAAATACAGAACTACTGCTACTAATAATAACAATAAGCTGATGTTCCCATAGCACTTTAAAGTTCACAAAATATTTTGTATGGCTGTTATCTCATATAATTATTACGACAATCCTGTGAGGTGGGCACTACAGGTATTATCTTCACTTTACAGATAAAAATTTGAAGCTTAAAGAGGTTAAATCTCAGAATGACCAACATGCCCATAATCACGGTGCTAATTGTTGTCAAGGGTAGGATTCAAATCCAGATCTTTATGACTTCAAGTCCATTATTCTCTGTACTGTACCATGTAACTATGAGCAAAGAGAAGTATTTTGATCTCCTACCTCCAGGGAACAAGCTTCATGCCATTCTGAGAGTTGGGGTGGGCAGAAAGGGGAGAGAACTGAATACCAATGAGGCTCTTTTCCCAAGTCTCCAATGTGTAAACTCAAAGAGTGCTTCAGCCCATAGTCTCCTGCCCAGAGATGATGTAGACTTGACTTACATACTCCTGGATTCCATCCCACGCCATCTTGGTGCTGTTATCAGACTTGTAGCGTTGGATACTCTGGCTCAGGTCACTAGCCACATAATAATCTATCTAAACAATCCAGAAAGGAAGATATCAGGAAGCAAAAGTTAGATCATTGAAGGAGTTTTTTAGGGGACAAAGTTGGAGCCTAGTACAGGCAAATAGTTTCTTTCTGTTTTCCCCTGTAATCTTTCTTCCCAGACCTAGAGAGAATGCCAAAGATGAGAGAGGAGTAGAGTGTATGTCTTGAGTATATTTGATTTACTGGCAGGTAGTTAAGAGGCTTTAGTTTAAAAAGATTTTTTAAAAGTGATCAAAATATCAAAGCAATTTAGGCATTGAGATACTGGTCTTTGGGTTATATCATTTTATTTCCAGGGGAGAAAAAAAACTATTCAGTCCTGTCACACAGTTTTGTAGCTGTATTAGTATTGACAACTGAGATTGTTTTCAACAGATTCTGGATGATATTTGCTCCTGCATGCTCAGAAGGATGACTGATATCAATCAACTTATGGAAATTGATGTCCCACATGTAAATCCGACCCACAAACCTCTGCATGACTATTTTTCCCACACACACAAAGATCAAAATTTTTCCTTCTTAAAAATGATACAGGGAATAACATTCCCCATCACATACCTTCTGTTCATACACAAAAAGCAGGATGGCCATCGTCACCTCAATCAAAAGGATGAACAGGAGCAGGACAAAGAACTACCAGGAAAGAGAGAACAAGGTCACCTACTGGGACAACGAAGGGACCAGCACTAGTGGGACACGTTGTTCTTAGCAGTGGATTGGTCAAGAGAATGCCAGACATCCCTTCCCACTCTGAGATTCTACAATTTTAAGATCCAATCATTCCAAGAACTATCATCTTTCCCTATGTCCATTTACTTAACCCTTTATTTGATTAACTCTGTCCGTCCCAGTCACTTAGTATTTATGTGCACATTTTTGTTCATCTTGAGTTCTTTTATTTAGATATTTCTTCACACTTGTCCCATATTCCATCTTGAAGGCCGGGAGTTTATGGTGTTGGCACAGGGAGTATTTAATTAACAAATGAATCATACTGACTGGGTGACCGTGGCTGATTTGTATTTCTTTACATTTGGGGAGGTATTGTGTCTCTCATACAAGCTGATGTGTGTGTGTGATAAAGACAGAGGGGAGGGGAGAAGGGGAGGGGGGGGGAGAGAGAGAGAGAGAGAGAGAGAGAGAGAGAGAGAGAGAGAGAGAGAGAGAGAGAGAGAGAATGAGAGAACGAGAACACACTCTTTATTGGACAGGGAGCTCTGGAGAACAGGAATTTATACCTTCTCTCCCATGGCTTTAGTCAAAGACTTAGAAGGGGGTGGAATGACTGGTTGAATAACAGATCTCAGAGGAAGCATAAGATGATTAGGCAGTCTTAATCAGTCAGTTTACACCATGGTTTGAGTGGCCCCCTGTGCAAAGTGTCCTATGTGGGGAAATAGAGAAAGAACCACAATCTGTTCTCAGGGAGCTCCTAGTCGTATCTAGAGAGCTAAATAGCTGATTACTATCAGGAATTCTTCTATTAAACCTTACTGGTTACTGTTGGAACCATATTAAAAAAAATCTTTATTAAGGACCTACTTACTATGTGCCAGGCCTTAGGGGCACGACAGCAAAAATGGAACAATTTTATGGGACTGATTGCCCATCGTGAAGGGTAGATAATAAGACATATGGGACAGAAAATTCTCCCCTACCAAAAGATCAGAACCACAAGTACTGACCTTGACCTAACTTCCTGAATAGGGCAAGGAAAGTCTCCATATAATTTTTTTGTTGTTTAGCTGTTTTAGTAATGTCCTACTCTTTGTGACCCCATTTGGGGTTTTCTTGGCCCAGATACTGGAGTAGTTTGCCATTTCTTCTCCAGCTCATTTTACAGATGAGAAACTTAGGCAAACAGGGTTAAGTGACTTGCCCAGGGTCACACAGTAAGTGTCTGAGGCTGGATTTGAACTCAGGGAGATGAGTTTTCCTGACTGCAGGCCAGGAACTCTATCCACTGTGCCACCTTGCTGCCCATATAAAGCTATGTTAAAAAGACAAAGTTTATTGAACCCTAAAAAGCATCCCAGTTATTCCACATGGCATCAGTCCCCCATGGCTGACACTCACCGACATGAGAAGGCACTTGTTTTCTTTAATCGAGCCCATACACCCCAAGAAGGCAACCACCATGATAATAGTTCCCACAATGATGATGACATTGCCCACGGTGAGGGAGGGAAGGCTGTAGAACAGGGCTCCAAAACTATTTTTGATCAGGAAGTAGATCCCAAAGCCCAAAATGGTACAGCCACAGACCTGAAACAAACAAGACCAGGGATACCCTTGAAAACAAGGGGATGGCCACCAGTGTTCCTCTTAGGGTCTTTCTTGACTGGAGGCCAGATCTACCCTTGTGCCCCCAAGGTGTTCTTACCACCAAGAATCTGGTTAGTGACTCTAAGGCCTCAGACTCTCACATGCAAGAAGGTATGGAGCATCAGAAAGAAAGTAGGGTTGAGAGAAACTGTCATTTCTTAGGGGAAAGTTCTCACCCAACATCTATCCAAAACATCCTAGAGAGCAGGGCAGGCTTGATCCCTAAAAAACATACTCATTCCCAGATACTGGCTATCCTAGAGCCCCAAGTTCGCCCTCCCTGAAGTATCTCCTATGATGAACCTTCCTTTAACTACCTTGATTTGGGATAGGCAAGGGTAGAAAACTTCCCACCTAGCTCTTCCTGCTATGCAGACACTTTGAAAACCCAAGTAGCCAACACAGACTATGTTCAAGGCTCTTTGGCTTTGATCAGAGTTTGACACAGTGAAAACTTCCAGGACTGGATGGCCTACTTTTTCTAAAATTTAGTCATTCATTCAAGGAATCCAGAATGGTTCCTACAAGGATTTCACTCCTGAGTCTGTGGCTCCCAAGCCATGTCCCATAGCAGAAGCAGAGTAGCAGAAGCCAAGAAAAATGGGATTAATTCTCCAAGTCTTTTGAGATCATGGAGTGACCCAGTTATTAATATCTTTAATGATTTTGGGGGCTACATTGTGGCATGGAGGGGAGATAAGAGAAAATCTCTCTCTCTCTCTTCTCTCTCTCTCTCTCTCTCTCTCTCTCTCTCTCTCTCCCCCCCCCTCCCCCCCCCCCCCCCTCTCTCTCTCTCCATGGAGTTCTAGTATGCTGGATGGGATAGAGCTTTTTTTTTTTTTAGGATTCTGAGAGAGGAGCAAAGCCAACCAACTAATAATGCTTACCCAGAACAGTAGGTTGAAGAAGAATACCACATATTTCAGCACTTTCAAGCTACTCATGCCCATGCTGGGGCAGTCTTGCCCTAGAGAAGGGAAGTTGGAAGGAAGAATCAATAAATCAATCAACAAACATTTATTAAAGGCTTACTATGTGCCAGGCACTGTGCTGAACACATAGCCCAAGCAAACGAAAGGCAGTCCTTCCCCTCAAGAAGATTATATTCTAAGGGGGACAGGGGGATACAACATAAAAAGGGGAAGGGAGTGTAGGGCATGATGGTGAAGTACACAGAATGAAGGATGGCTGCTCTGGGCCCTTCTTCAATATGGAAATTCTAGGAAGAATTCACCAAAGGGAGACATAGGCTTCAAGGATGGGGAAACAAGGAAGCTGAGGCATGGTGGCCAAGTTCAGAGAACAAAGGAACTTCAGCTCTATAGAATGGCTTTAGGTACTTTGAGATATTCAATTTCCTGATACTTAGGAATCTGTTCCAGAGAGATAGATCATAAGTCTTCCCTGTACCTGCTAAGAATCCCCTAACTTCCAAGATCTCCTAGCCTCTGACATATCACAATGCATTGACAATCAGAAAATAATGGGGTTGCAAGAAAATCTCAGAGGTTATCTAGTTTAGCTCTTACCCAAAAGCATGAATTCCATATGTAATATCCTTAACTTTAGTGACAGGGGACACACAACCTTCCAAGTCAGCCCATTCTATCTTTGGACAGCTCTAATTATTATCATAAGAAACTCTTTTTATATTCAATCTGATTTTTTTTAAAAAAAAGCCTGGGTCTTCCCATCTCACCGAGGTTAGAAGTACAGGGGCTACTCAAGGTCTCCATCCCACTGCTAATCAACATGGAAGCTTTGACCTGCTCCATTTATAACTAGGCCAGTTTGACCCTCCTTAGATAGTCTGGTGGAACCACATCTCTAGGGGCTGACCATGTCATTGCTGAGCCCATTGCAGCTCAGCCTCTGTGGCAGTTGGGTTTATGGGTGACTCTCACCACGCCCAGCCAGAGTAACTCTGTAACTTCTTCCTATGTTCTGCTACCTTAGCCAAAGCAGAACAATGCTGATCCCTTTTCCACATGAAAATCCTTCATCTATTTAAAGACACATCATGTTCAGCCCTCTCCTCACCAAGTCTTCTTTTCTCCTAACTAAAGTCAGGAATACAGCAAGAATTACTCTCCAAACCAAACCAAACACAACCAGGCCTCGGAACTTAGGTGCTTGGAAATCCATCTTACTTTCTTCGTTTCAGCAAATACCAATGACCCTAAGTTCTGCTCAGCCGAGTGAATCAGAGTGTTTGCTACAGGGCCACAAATTAAGGGTCCCCATCCTCACATGGGGGTGGGGTGGAGAATGGAGAAATATAGAGGCTAGACAAGGCTGGGAAGAAGGGGATGGGTTCCACCACCTGGTTCTTTAAAAGCCCTTAGAAGCGTGTACATAAAACCAGCCAACAAATCCTGAGTCTTTTCCTTCACATCAAAGTGGATAAGATTGTCTCTGCCCTCCACTTTTTAGCTACCTTTATCCTCTCTATTCTACTTTGCTATCATGTCACCACAAGACTCCCACTCTACTGCCATACCCGGGCTTGCATAGTCCCACAGGACTTCATGCTCCAAAATAGCAGCTTCATTTGCTCTGAGGACCAAGATGGATCCATAGGTGTTATCAGCAGACAGGTCATCCAGGAAGGGTCAGAGGAAGAAGTGATAAGTGGTGGAAGTTGGTTATTTCTTTCTGAGTACTGCCAAGGCAGCTGTGATATTAACAATAAGGACACTGGCTGTCTGCCTGGGGCATAAGTACTCACCATATGATGGAGATCCTCCAAAGATTTGTCAAACCTAAGACACAAGCCATGTCTGGTGATTCACGTGGGAATAAATATATCACCAGAAAGAACCTAGAAAGCTTTGCTAAAGATTACAAAGTAGCAGGTGTCAAAGAAAGAAGTATAGAAATGGAGATCCCCAGTAATTTGCAGGAAAACAATGTGAAAAAGAAGCTATTGAGATAGGCTAGGAACCTCTTCAGCAAGCAGGGAGCTTTAATAGTAGGATAGGGTTACTATCTTGAGCCTTGATTTTGAGCACAGAATTTGGAATCAGGAGACTGAGTCTGAATTCCAGCTCTGGTGTTTACTATGTGTGTGACCTTAGATGAAACAGTGAATTTCTCTGGTCTTCAGTTTCCTCATCACTAAAATGAGGGGGCTGGCCTAAGAGATCCCAAATGTCCCCTCCTGCTTTATATGCTCTGATACTATGATTATGATCCCAGAAATCAGCAGTAAACACTACTTGCCCTACTCTTTACTGGATAGAGGAAGCCCTTATTTGAAGGCAAAATCTTCACAAAAGAGAAGCCTGGAGTATATAACAGAAATAAAGTATGTCATGTTTGGCCGGGAACAGAACAATTTGACCACATTATGAGATAATTGCTTTTGGCTGGACTAAGACTAAGAAAGGGACAGGTTGGCAAGGTGCCTCCATATATTTGTGGGAGACATCAGTCAGTATATAATATCTCCACTGGCACTGAAATGAGCTGAGCTGGACTTAGTGCTTACTGAATGGCCAGTGAAGCTGTACCAATTGTTCACATCATGAAGTGTCCAAGGTGCTCAGAATTTTCTAGATGGTGGAGGTTGCTAGAAGTAAATGAAGCCAGAAACATATGGCTTCGAATTTATATACACACGTGCATAAAATGTAGTTAACAAGCAAAGTGCATTAAAATTTGTAATGCAAGTAGGTTGATTCAACTTCATAGGTATCACTAAAATTTGATAAGATGGAACTTAATTTTTGAATGTGGCTCTGGAAGAATATAGACTATTCAAAAGGAGCAGAATATCTTAAAGGGAAGATGAAGGTAAAGGTAGAGGGGAAGAAATGTAAGGCCAATCAGTAAGTGAAAGATCTTTCCCACCCATTGAACAGGTCTCAGGCAGGGGCCAACAAAAGGAGGCCTGATTAGAGGCAGGCCCACACCTTTGTGATACCAATCAGGGATTAAAGACCCTTCCCACCCACTAAATAGACCTCAGGTGGGGCCAATTAAGGCAAGTTTGTAGGCATGCCTAATCACTTTACTTACTAGGCCCCAAGCCTCAGGCCCACATCCTTTTGCCAATTGGGCATGAAGCCCTTGGGGCCCCAAAAAAGAGTACATACACCCAGAGGCTAGCCATTGAGAACTGAAAATTGAGAATTCAGAAGTAAGAAGAAAAGTCAGAATTCAGCCCAAGGAGAATGAGACAACAGAGCTACAGAAAGAGTGCAGAGTGGAGAGTGGAAACCAGGAAGTTGTAGAGACCAGAAAACTGAGCAGGGAGAGAACACAGGCAAGCAAACAGTTATGATTCGTGAGTGATTGTTTATGGGAAGGCCCTAGTAGGGGGGAAGGTTACAGGATGACTTGGTTCCTTGCTATAATACTGTGTAATAATTTCCCTGTTGCTACATTGAGGTGGGCTTACTGGTTTTGGAATATAATTACTGCTATATCACATTGGAAGTATTAGTCCTTGGATTTGATCCTCTGGAGTCTAAATAAATGTTATACTTCCTCTGCCTTCTACCTAGAGAGTTTCTCATACTTTGCAATTCTGAACCACACAGGCATGTTTGTGGTCATCCTCAAGGTCATGAATTTTGCCTTACTGATACAAGAAGTGATAGACAGGTGGAACCAAGATGGCAGAGAAAAGGCAGGGACTTGCCTGAGCTCTCTCAGATTGCCCATCCAAACAACTTTAAATGTCATCTCAAAATAAATTCTGGAGCAGCAGAACCCACAAAAGGATGGAGTGAAACAGTTTTCCAGACCAAGACAACTTAGGAAGTCAGCAGGAAAGATATGTCACTGAGGTGAGAGTGGAGCATAGTCCAGCACAGACTGAACCAGCTCACACTGGGCCCCAGCAAACTAGCAGTAAGCCTTTGGGGGGTGAATGAATCAGTAGAAGCATCTTCCAAGCCTCTCAGCCCACAGATGTTATGGGGGTTGCACAACTGGCCAGAAGAAGATTAGAAGGGTCCCTTTGTTGGCACGGAGGGCAGGATTCAGTTGCACTGCCCACACCGGATCTGAGTCACAGTCTTGGGTCAAAGTCCTAGAGCAAGGAGTAGCACTAGCACACCGCAACTTGTGGCCACTGGTTACAGATGCAGGGCAGAAAAGAGTATGGTCTCTCACAGACCAGAGCACAGGTCAGGAGAGGGGTAAACCTACCTCTCCCTAGATCATACAACCTTGAAGAACTGAAAACTTACAGGTCCCCAGAATTATCTCTAGAAACAGCTGCACAAAAACTATGAAGCTTAGGACAGTACCCTTCCAACCTAGAGGAAGAGCCCCACTTTAGCATAGAGTTAAAAGTCAAAAAATAGGTTGGGGAAAAAAATAAGTAAACAACGTAAAAATATCCTGACTATAGAAAGTTACCATGTTGACAGGGAAGATCAAAACATAAAATCAGAAGAGGACAACAAAGTCAAAACTGCTGCATCCAAAGCCTTAAAGAAAAATATGAATTGGTCTTAAACCATAGAAGAGCTCAAAAAGGGTTTTAAAAATCAAGTAAGAGAGGTAGAGGAAAAATTGGGAAGTGAAATTAGAGTGATGTGAGAAAATCACCAAAAAATAGTCAACACCTTGATAAAGGAGGCACAAAAATACTGAAGAAAGTAATACCTTAAAAAACAGAATAGGCTAAATGGTAAAAGAGGCACAAAAATCAAATGAAGAGGAGAATGCCTTGAAAAGAAGAATTGGCCAAATGGAAAGAGAGATACAAAAATTCACTGAAGAAAAGAACTTAAAAAGTAGAACTGTCTAAATGGAAAAAGGAGTTACAAAAGCCCACTGAAGAAAATAATCCCTTAAAAATTAGAACTGGGCGAATGGAAGCTAATGACTTTATGAGACATCAAAAAAACAAGAAAACCTATGTAAGGAGATCTAGGAACCAGAGGGAGGAAGCAAGATGGAGAGAATTTAAGCTCAATGGAAAGAGAAACAAACAAAAAAATACAGCCCAGTCAGAGGAAAGAGATGTTTCAGTAAAAAATCCACAAATTTGCTACAGAGGTATGGCCCACTTTAATTTTTTGGACACCTTCTGGAGCTCTTGTGCCAAAGGCAAATAAGCTGATAGATTTTTGACTGGCTTTAATAATTTCATTCTTTCAAAAGTAGATAAATTGAGGAAGGGAAAAGCTATTCTAGAGTTAATTCCGACCAACAAAGAGGAACTGGTTATCAAAGTGGAAATGATGGCAACTTTGTGGGAAACTGATTGCTCCATCTTAGAATTCATGATGGAAAAAGAGAGGAAATCTGGGCAAAGGTTGGTAATAAATTTCAAGAAGTTCAGAAAAAGAATAGGTAGGAGATTATGGCAGCCCAAGAGGGATGAGAAGCTCAAGTGTGAAATTTTGGGGATGCCACCAGAAACAATATTAGTTCTTTGTTCTATTTTAACATTTTTATCAATGACTTACTTGGATAAAGGCATAAGTGATATGCTTATCAAATTTTCAGGTGACAAAAATCTGGGAGAGATGATAAATATACTGGATGACAGAATCCAAAAGGATTAACAGGCTAGAAGAGTGGAGCAAAATAGATGCTAAGATAAAATTTCATGTGGCTAGATGTAAAGTTTTATACTTGGATTCAAAAATTGACTTCACAAATACAAAATGGGAGAGGGGTGTCAAGACAGCAGTTCATTTGAAATAGAGCTGGGGGTTTCAGTGGACTGAAAGCTCCAAATGAATTAACAGTGTGATAATCAGTGGCCAAGAAAGCTAATTTGCTCTTAGGCTTTGTGAGGGGGACATAGAAACCACAATAAGGAAATTGTCATTGAGCCAGGTTGATAAACAAGCAGTGGTAATTGCTTGCTATGTGCCAGGCACAGTACAAGGTGGTCAGGATACAAAGAAAAGCAAAACCACAGTCTTCCCTCTCAAGAAGTTCACATTCTAATGTGGAATAGACAGCATGCAAATAATTATGTCCGAACAAGGTGTCTACAGCAGTGGCTACACTTTCACTTATTCCCCCGAATCACTGGTCACAGTGGAGAAGTTGGAACATTCCTTGCTCTCCATGGCCAATTCCAGGCTCCCTCTCCATCTCCTTGTCTAAGCATACTCTCCTAGTCTGAGGTTCACTCTGTCCATATTTACCACCCCATCAAAATTCTGGGAGCCACTGTTTACTGACTTCTAGAATGTTCTCCTTCTTTCCTCACTGAGTTCCATGCCTGGCTCACAGTCTGTCATCTCTTCCACTCCTGATAGGTGTATGCTAGAGTTCTTGAAAATACATATGGATACTCCCTCAACACCCTTATCTCACAAGTCCTCAATTTACTAATTTCACATGGTCTCCTCCTCAACCCCACCTCAGCCACACTCAAAAATGGTTATACTCATAAATTCTCAAGTTCACATATCTGATTCATTTGTCATCCCATTAAAACCCCAAACCCTGTTCTTTGTCCAATCTCTTTATCCCCACACTTCTTACCCAGGTCCTTGCACTGGCTACAGTCTCTTCCCTTCTTTATCTTGACCCCTTGGTGAACCAGTTCAATTTTATACCATCCTCTTGAACCCCTTTCCTCTGTTATTATCAGTGATCAAGCCTCAGCCTTGGATAGCTCCCACCACCCACTGGGTTTGGTCCCACAGGTGCCACTGAACAAAGCTGGATAAAATCATGAAATCGCACTGACTGAATATACTACCGATTCATGTTTCAGAACTTCAACTGGGCCCTCATTATGGCAAAACCACTCTTTTACACCTCCTAATGAAGCCACTATCCTACTCTCTACAGCAGCTCTTCTAAATCTTTTCAACCCTCCTCAAGTTTTCCACAGCTCCCCTTCCCTGCACCCTCTCAGCTGAGAACCTTCATGGAAAAAAACAAGGTTATTCATCAAGAGTTCTTGGTAAAAACTCTCTTCTCTCCTCTTCCTCTCCTATCACCCAGATGCCTTCTCCCACTGAAGACAGAAATGAAGCCATCACCTTACAAAGGCAAACCTCTCTACATGCACAAGTGATCCCATTCCAGCTCATCTTCCCTAGCAGATTGCTTCCTCCATCATCCCCAGTCTCTCACTTATCTTCATTCTCTCCTTGTCTGCTGACTGCTTCCCAACTCCCTACAAAATGTCTGTGTGTTTCATCTTCAAAAAACCCCACTTGATCCATCTATCCCCACTAGCTAACAACGATGACTATGGCGAGATCCTCAAAACTCCTGGGAGTAGGTGCTATCATTATCCTCATTTGATAGTTGAGGAAACTGAGGCAAAGGTTAAATGACTTGCCCAGGGTCACACAGTTGTGTCTGACACAGGATCTGAACCCAGGTCTTCCTGACTGCAGGCCCAGTGCTCTATCCACTGCCCTAATCTCTTCTTTTTGTGGCTAAACTTGAGAACATTGCCTGCAATTAATCCCCCACTTCTTTCCTTTCACTCTCTTTCTTGTTTGTTGTAGTCTGGCTTCTGGGCTCATTCAACTGAAACTGGTCTCTTCAAAGTTACCAATGACTTCTAAAATGCCAAATCTCACTACCTCTTTTAAGTCTTCATCCTTCCTGCCCTCTCTGCCCCTTCTGGTGCTGTCCCTCACTCTCTTCTCCTCATTACTCTCTTCTCTCTGGGTTTTCATGACTCTGCTTTGCCTTGGTTCTCCTCTACCTGACCTTCTTGGTTTCTCTCCTACCTTCTTGGTGTCTTTTGCTGATTTTACCTCCGTCAGATCTGTTGTACATGCCCCCTTCTCTCCTGGGCCACTGCCACCACCCCACTTATTCCCTCACACCTGAACTATTGAGGTAGGCTGCAGGCAGGCTCCCTGATTCAAGTGTCTCTCCCTTCCAGTCCATTCTCCTCTTAGCTGTCAAGGTCAAAGTGATCTTCTTAATCAGACCATACCATTTTTCTTCTATTCAGCAAACTCCAGTGGCCTCTTTCACCTCCAGAATCAAATATAAAATCTTCTGTTTTGCATTCAAAGCCCTTCAGTACCTGAACCCCTCCTAACTTTCTAGTCTTTTTATACTTTACTCTCCTCTGTGTAACAGTGACAATGATCCTTGCTGTTTCTCAAGTAAGATACTCCATCTCCTGACTATGCTTTTTAAAAATTTCTTTTTTTTTAAGGCAATCAGGCTTACATGACTTGCCCAAGGTCACACAGCTAGTCAGTGTATGAGGACAGATTTGAACTCAGAATCTCCTGACCCCATCCTGACTGTGCATTTCCACTGACTCTCCCCATGTTTGGAATTCTTACCCTTCTCATCTGTACCTCCTGGCTTTTCAACTTCCAGCTAAAATCCTATTTTCTTCAAAAAGACTTTCTTGAGCCCTCTTTTTTTAATAATTAATTAATTAATTTTTAGTTTTCAGCATTCACTTCCATGAGATTTTGAGTTTTAAATTTTCTCCCCCTCCTGATCCCTTTTAATGTTAGTGCCTTCATTCTATTATCTCCAATTTATCCTGTATATATTTTGCTTCTATAGAGTTGTTTGCATGTTGTTTTTTCATTAGACTGGCAGCTACTTGAGGGCAGGGACTGTCTTTTACCTTTTTTGGTATGCCCAGTCCTTAGACACATAGGAGGAGCTCAATGAGTGTATACTGACTGAGCAACCATGCCCCTTTGTCCTCTCTACCCATCTCCTCCACTACTTATTTGCAAGCCTCCTCACTGGCCAAACAGAAGACCATGTCTTAAAGGAACTTCCACACCAGATCCCTACTCTCTTGATTGTTTCTTGAAAGTACCACACTTCATTCCCTTCTTATCAGCTGCCTCATTGTCCACACTAGCACCAGCTGCCTTCCCTTTCACACCAGCATCATAGCCTTTCCTTCCCCTTCTAGCCTTGCTTTCCAGTTCTGGAAACAAGATCAATGATCAAACCAACTCTGCTGTTCTCGGATAGAGAATGTCAATCCAGTGCCCTATTCATCACTCACTATCTCTGTAACTATCCAGTCCAAAGTGCCTTAGCCCTGGATACCCCTGTAAGCTCTTTGAGGGTAGGGACTGTCATCACGTTGTATTTTTACCCCCATACTTTAAGCCCATACTATAGCGCTTAGCATAAATGCTTTTTCATTCACTCTCCTGCTTAAGACCTGCTGATTCCTCATTGTCACTACCATAAAATACAAATGTCTCTGGAATTTATCACCTTTCCAGACTGGCTCCAGTCTGCCTTTCCAGACATTGCTCATTAGTCCCCCTCCTAAGCTCTTTATTCCGGGTAAATGGATCTGATTGCTATCCCCAGTATATGACACTCCATTTCCAATCCCCTTAAGGGCATATGATAACTGCCTTTAAGCATTTGAAGAACTGCTATTTGTACTATAATCCTCTATGCCTTATGTCTGTTTCTGATGCTCCCTCATTAAACTGGGAGTTCCCCAAACACAGGGACTATGTCCTCTTTTCTCGGTTTTTCAAAGGGCCTAGTCCAGAGAGGTGTACTTGGTGAGTGCTTGACAAATGTATTTTTGTTTACTGACTAACTTTAGAGTAACAGTCAAACCACAGCTAGCTGCTATTTCCTGTGGCAGAAACTGTAAGAATCAGTGTTAATAAATTCACAGCAAACCTCCCCTTTTACCCTTGCTAAACCAAGAAAGAAACTGAACTGAAGGGAAGAAATGGGAGGGAAGACTTGGTCTCCTTTACTCTGACACAAACTACTTCTCAGTCCCACTCTTTCTCCCACTGTAGGAAGAAGACCTTCTCCTTAGACCCAAAGAATGGGACATAGAGCAGGTAAGTTGCAAAAGGAGAAAAGACTTCAAGAAAGGTCTGGATCATGGACCACTGATTGAGGAGGGCAAACCTTGAGTGGAATGTACTACAGAGGAATGGTCAATAGTCATGGAGGAACATGGTGCTGGAAGAGGGGGAAGAGGCTCAAGACATTAAAGAGTTTAGAGCTGGCAGGAACCTTAGAGAAGTCTAGTCCAGCCAGTTTGATAAGGGCACTGAGACCTGGAGGGTTTAACGGTCTTGCCTAGAGTCTCATACGTAGTAAGGGGCAGAACAAGGATTAAGAGAAAACAAAAACCCTAGATGCTCTGCCTCCCAATCCATTGCTTCTGTCATTCACTATGCTGACCTTCCCCGCCCCCCCCCCCCCTTATAGTGTGGTTTTTGGGGTCAGGGGAGGGTCCATGGAGGCTGCTCTGGGAGGCTACTGATGGGAGTCCTTTCATTGTATACCACCCTGGAACTCACTCCAATACAAGAATGATTGCATTTGGTCATTCGGCCCTCACTATTCTTAAACCACAACTTCAAGAGTTCAGATTCTTTTCCAGGCAGAGAAAATGAAATGGTCCAGGTGAATTAGTAGCCAAAATTCTGCTTTTATTCAGTCCTTAGTTTCTTATATGCTATGCATTCTATTCTTTAACCACAGAACTACCCTAAACTGAACCTTCAGATAGAGCATATCCTAAAAATCCTGTCTATTCTGTTCACTTTAAAAAGATTATCCATTCACACACATTTCCTGAGCTTCCACACTAACACCATCTAGACCTAGGACAGTCTCTGTCCTACCTCCTCTCCTAATCTTTCTACACTGATTGGGTAAGGTTTGGTCTTGAATCCACCAAGGAGTTTTTAACTCTGTACCCTCAACCCTTCTCTACAGGCACCAGGAATAATCAGATTGGATCTTTGTAGGTTCTTTACCCAGGAGAAAAGGCAAATTTGCAACAGGGTGTAGTGGTGTCACAGTAAGACAGAACTCAGCAGGAAGGAGACCTGTTTAGTAATGGATTGCACTCCCTTGGTGCATGCCTGTAACTGTAGTTATCAGTTTGGGGGCATGAGATAGAAATTGTTTAAACATGTACTTGTTTCCATGGTTCAGAGATTTGAGATTCCATTGGTGTGAATAATCCCTTCATGGGCATGAGGACACAAGCACACTACAATTTATTAGATGGCCTTCATGACTTACTATGGCCAAGAAATAATCACCCAGTGGCCAAACTTTTGCCGATGAGCCTCTCTGAAAGTCCCTAGGCAGTTCCTCAGTTGATAGACACACACAAAATTCATCCCCGAGCCCATATTTCCAGCTTGTTAAGGCTTCCAGAGCTTTTGCTTAACAGGGCACAGCCTTAGAGAATCTGGTAATATATTATGCCTCAATGAGGCATTGCCTAGAGACAGCTAGACAGTAAAATGGAGAGAGTGCTAGACTTGGAGTCAGGAAGGCCTGAATTCAACTCTTGTCTGAGATCCTCACTAGCTACATGGCCCTAGGCAAGCAGCCTCTGCATGCCTCAGCTTCTTTATCTGTAAAACAGGATTAATAATAGCATCTGTCTTACAGGGTTGTTGTAAGAATAAACAAGGTAATCTTCGTAAAGTGTTCTATGCTAGTTATTATTATTAGGAGAATTTTAGTGGATGTTCCATCTAGAATTTAAAAAATTATTACAATTGATTGATTTGTTTTATACATTTTAAAAAATCCAAACTTGTAATTTCATCATGTAGTGGAACTCCCAGTATGGAAACACCTTTCACCAATGGAGATGGCAACCTTTGTAATGACTACAGACTTAATTCTCTGAGGCACTGAACAGTTAAATGACTTGCTAATGGTCACACAGCTGATATATGTCAGAAACAGGACCTGAAGCTAGGTCTTCCTGACTCCAAGATTGGACCCCTCTCAAGAGCAAGAGCTCCGTCCATGCCTCCCCCCACTCCCCTGCCACCTTGAGATCTGTCTGAAATGGGGGCTTAGTAGTCAAATGATACGCCAAGGGTCGTACAGCCAGTGAGTGGAAGAGGCAAGGTCTGCCCCCTGGCCTTTCTGATTACAGGGCTAAACCACCACCACCTGCACTCATCCACACCTGCGTTCATGCAGTTTATGAGCATCGTATACCCTCTCTGGTTCCTAAGAACCTGACAGGGCACAGGGTTAGATGTGCCCTATGAGAACTCTGCTCTCTAGACCTGGTGGAAAACATCTTGCTTTGGGCAATCTCTGAAATCTCTCTACAAGTCACTAATTCTGGCTTCTGAAAAATTTCCCAAATCGTGGAGGAAAACATGACCTGAAGGGAGATTCATTTATCACTAACCCTCCCAAAACCTTCTGGCTCTCTCCTCTCACATTCAGGGTAAGGGACTCTCTCAAAGTTTGGAAGCTTGGGGAATCATCTTGGTCTCTCCTATGGCATACTCCAATTCTTGGGATAGGACTAAGAAAGAAAGCTCGTGAAATTGTCAACTTGCAGTGCAGACCCTGGAATGTTCTCTTACCGCTTAATTACAAGATCCGCTAATGGGAACCTAGTTAATTCTAAGTCCATTTGGGCTGGACTCTCAAGTTGGGCTACTGCGACCTTACTTGTTCAAGGAGTTTTGAAGATATGGTAAACAAATAGTCCCTTGAAGCTTAAGCTAAGTTCCCTTTAATTAAAAAAAAAATGGCCCTGGCCTCATAGTAGGATTGATTACAGGCTAGGGAAAAAAAGGATAAATCTTACCGTTCCTGGGCAACTTCTGTCTCAGTGTTCTTCAGACAGAGCTTGGTGCCCCTTCCCTGGGGTGGAGGCCAGGGTCTGAGGATGCTGACTTCCGATGCTGTTAGTGAAAAAAGGGAAGTGAGGCCCTTCACAGAACTGTTGAGATGACAGGAAGTTGAGGCCAGAAAGGAGAGGAAGTGACTTTGAATCCACCCACCCTTGGCTGTTTTTCCCCTAAGCCCTCCCCTCCTTCACACACACACACACACACACACACACACACACTGCCATAGAGGATGCCTCTTCAATCGCTGGGCCCACTATGCAGGCTCAGGCTGGTTTCAGGGAATGACAGAAAACTGAGATTTAAAGTGGGGGGCCTCTTTTTGAATTTGGCACAGACACTCATCAGTGTGACCCCAAGCCAGCTGTTGAACTTCTCTGGGCCTTTGTTTCCTCATGTGCATGGCAGCAGTCACAGGGATACTGTAGGAGAAGTTCTGGAACTAGAGTTTATTAAGAGTGCCCAGCAGGCGCTGTGCCAAGCACTTTACCAATATTGACTCATAACAACCTGGGAGGAAGGTGGTATTATTATTCCCATTTTACAGTTGAGGAAACTGAGGCAGGCAGCAGTTAAGTGACTTACCTAGGGCCACATAGCCAGCAAGTGTCTGAGGCTGGATTTGAACTCAGGTCTTCCTGACTCCAGGCCCAGCTGTCCATCCACTCACTGTACCACCTATACAAATGCGCCTTAAAAATGTACTATAATGACATTTTTTTGTCTGACCCCCAAGGATTTCTCACTTGATTATATTCATTACAATTTCGGGTTTTTGTTGCTGTTGGTCTTTGGTTTTCTCAAGAGGACCAATGACATCGTGAGGGTGGTATCTTGACTTGCCTGTGGAATAGATTTAAGTGAGGCAGAGTTTGCACAAAGTTGTCAGTCTCACTCTCTCCTCCAGAGTCAGTGAAGTCCAATAGAAAGACAAAAGTCAAGATACATTTCAGGTTTGAGAAAAGAGGGTAAAAAACCAGCATGCTTAGAGAGTCACTGCTCTCTCCCCTGCCAGGACTCTCTGCCTCTATGAGGCAAGTGGCTGATATTCATCAACTGTATGAAACAAAACAGTATGGTTTAGAGTCCTGGTGGTTTAGTTGTGTAATCAGAAAGTTCCAGGTTCGAATCCTGCCTCATCCGGCATGCTACTTGACTTTTGATCAGGATTATGCCAAGAGGGCACGTTCACCCCACAACTGGTCTGACCTTCCCAGAATTCCTCTAATTGGGAAAGGCTTTCGATTGGTCTCCAATTTCCAGGGATCTGTAGCTAGCCATCTATCTTGCCCCAAATTCTCTGTTTCCTAAGGCCAGAAATTAGAACTACTCCTTTGAGTTAAGGGAGTGAAGGCCCCTATTAAAATATAAACCTACTGACAACCATTAACACATTGCCTAGGCTTAATTGACCAGAGAAGTTTGGAAAACAGGCACTTAGAGATTAAGAAAATAGGATGATGCATTTTAATATGTAAGTAAGTGCCCAAGGAATAGCAGGTCAGAGTTAGAGCTGGAAATTGCAGGCATATTGTAGAGGGCCATAAGTACTGGGCTGAAGACCCCTACATGAAGGGGTGAGGAGATGGAGGATAAATTAGTAAAGGAAATTGAGGATTAGTCAGATAGTTAAAAGATACAGGAAGAGAACCAGAATAGTACGAGGGGAGACAAAAGAGAAGACAGGATATATAGTTATCCAACAGGGTCGAAAATTGCTAGGAAGTAAAGGAAATGGATTTAAGAAGAGGCTGTTGGATTTAGCAACTAAAAGATCATGAGTATAGTTGAAGTATGCAATTTCATTTGCGTGGTGGAGATTAAATCAATATTGCAAAAGATTGAGGAGTGGCTGGTGAGAAGATGGAAGAAATAGTGTAGATGATTCTAGGAATTTTGCAATAAAAGGGAGGAGAGATATAGGACAGTATGAGAAGATGGCAAAGTTAAGGATTTTTTTTAAGGACTGAATATTTTTGTATTCAGTTGGGTAAAGAAGAGATTAAAGATAAGAGAGAGAAAGAGGGAATGATGGATGATGGGGCAAGCTCCTAGAGCAGACAGAAGAGAATTTGATGGAGGGCACAAGTAAAGAAAATGAAGAGTGACAAGAAGAGTTCTAAGATATTGGGAACTCTGCTCATTATCAAGTGGGAGGAGGGGTTAAGAGTACAGATTGTGTAGTGAAAGGGGAAACCAGAGGAGGAAAGGGACTGGGGAGTTGTAGGATTGAACTGAAAGGGTTAAGAATGTCAGAGGTAGCAGGGGAGAATAATTTTTGGTACAGAAGATGGAGATGTTGAATCGTAGGGATTAGGGGAGCAGGAAGTGTGTGACTTTACTAGCCGTAGGACTAGAAATCTGTCTTGTGACGCTCTGTGATAGCCAAGGGCGGCCGTACTATAGAGATTCCCTCTTCAAACATTGGAGAGCTTGGGTTGATGGCAGTGGAGATTTGGGTCAGAGGTCTTTATTCTAGGACTGAGGACACATTCTAGGTCTCTGCCTGGGGTCCCAGTATTTCTGGTTCCAGTCCTGGTATGGCATATGAGGCCTTCACTGGGCATACTTGAAATCCCAGTCTTTTCAAATCCAGGTGCAGTATAGGAGGCCCTGGTCGGGTGGCACGAGGCCTGAGGTCCCAGTCATTCTGGCTCCTAAGGCCTGACACTGGGGTAATTAAAGGCTTTTGTCTGAAGTCCCAGTCTTTCCAGCTGCAGGCTGGTGTCTGACCCTACTCCAGGTCTCCTGGATCCAGGTTTTGTGCCAGTTCTGTCCATCCTTTGCCTACTTCACAACTTTACCTGCAGGCCAGTAGTTTGATTAGAATCAGACTGCATCTTAGAGTGGCAGTGAGGATCAGGGCCAGACCTTTACTGGGGTATTTGGAGACACCATCCTGTTTGAGGATTCTAAGCTCCTTTAGCTTATTCTAAACTTCCTTTCTCCTACTCCCTGCTAATTACTTACATTGCTAAGTGCTCTATAAATGCTTAGGGGGAATTCATCCGTCAGGCAAAGGGTTAAACTCAATTACCTGTAAGATTCTTTCTATGGTCTTGTGTTCCATGTTTCCATTTTTGGTTTCCATTGGTATAAAATCCCAGCCCTGGGGGACTTGTACACCGTCAGAGCTGGAAGAGACCTCAGAAGTCAACTAGTTAAGCTGCAGTCTGAAGCATAAACCCCCAACAAATTACTCAGCTACCCTCAAAGACCTTCAGTAACAAGGAACTCACTACCTCTCAAAGCAGTTTATTCCATTTTTGGACAACTAATTATTAAGAAGCTCTTCCTTTTATTGAGCAGAAACATTCTTTATAACTTCCCTCATTGATCCTACTTTTTCCTTCTGAGACCAAGAAGAATAAGTATATTCTGTATTACATATGAAATCCTATTAAAAACTTGACGATATAATCATGCCCCCTCTCCTTAAGTATTCTCTTCTCCAAGATAAAGGTCTCTCTACTCCCTTCTAAGTCTTCCCCAAGATGCATACTTCTTGTTAAGTTTTTGGTTAAAAAAATTATTCCTGATCTGACATCACTTTTCCTCTTATAGAAATTCTTGCAAGCTGTGCAAGCTGTGTTTGGTTTGACTGGTATTTGAGTTGCCAGATTACTAGGTTATTTATTACACTGATTCGAAGAAGTCTTCTTGGAATAGGTGGACTTTGGAGGAAGAGAGAGAGAGAGTGAGGTCATCATCTAGCACCAGAGTTTTTAAACAGAGAGATGACGGGTTTAGGAGTAGGGAAAGTAGATAGGAAAGGGAAGTGATAAAAAGGGGAACATGAGGGAGGAAGTGGATGGCCAACTCTCTAAGACCCATGAAACAATAGTCATTATTCCTGGGAGAAGGTTAAGTATTTTCATTTTCTCCAGAACAGAATCAAGCGAATGATCAGGTTGCAGTTCCAGTAAGCAAGGATCTTTACTGTTTTAGATACTCATTTCTTCCTGGCAGTCCACATATGGCTACAGGTACTTGTTCCCTCTGCCAAACCTAGAGCACTTTGACATGT